>NW_019211459.1:14738004-14949545 GCF_002443255.2 Varroa destructor | reverse complement strand
TATATATATATAATAGTTGCATGCAGCAAAAACGATTACTGAACACGCTTTAGCAAACGAATTTTACTAGCCCAGCTAGAAATACTTGGGATTTCTGATGCGGGCAATAAACGTGGGTTTCTGTGTGCTGGTCAGTTGACATATATATGTCAATTTACTAACGTATATAGAGTAGATGAACGTCCATTGATCTTTCCTCTACGCAACATGCTCGAGCGTATCTAACTACGCGAACAAGCTCATACGCCAGTATTGAGCTTGATAATAACGACAGGTAGAGCGCACGAATTTATCTGTTCGAAGGCTAGGGCGACATAACATATATATGACGTAACGTATAGGTCTTCAGACGTTACCTAAACAAATGACTAAGCCAGTCTCATTTTTGGCCTAGATGTTAAGCAGATGAGGTAGCTTGTCGATTAACTTTGTTGAAGACTGTGTTTCCATCCGAAAAATGTTGACGGAAAAACCAAAAATACCATAGTTTGACTATAATTAATAATAATAAAGCTATTTGCAAAATCAGAAATGTCGACGTCAGGAAACAAATGCCATGCAGCGAGTTTTTACGGGACTGGACGTAAAAAAAGTAGAGTAACCACATGAAGGATAGGCACCCAATGCGAAATACGACTAAGAGACGGTTATTCAATTAAGACTTGGGCTAATTACCAACGATACTTCAGTGTCATAGTCATAGATATCAAAACCAGCCGAACTAGAACCGTGAGTAGCAGAAATCGTATTATTACAGGCTGGAAAAGGAGCCCGTGTGACGACACAATTTTTGAAATGCTTAATAGTAATTGGGACATAATTATTAGTCGATAGTATGTGGAACTTTGCCTCTGTGCAAGCCGGTAACTTCGAAAATTCTAGATAATGTTGTCAAAACAGAGGTTTCAAAAAAAACGTGCTAGATGCATAATATGTCCCAACGGACTAGGTATCCGTGTACGGGTTGCTGACAAGTCTCAGAAGCGATCTGGTAAATGTGGGTTTGGTAAACATGCCAAGTGGAACACCTAAACCTTTAGTAATAGATGAATTATAAGACTAAAAGCAAAGAACACGTGTTAGGAGAAATAGCAGTGCGTGCGATAATAAAAAGCCTAGTTGAGATATTGTAGTCAAACCGACTTTATTTACTTTGTGTTTTTTTACACTTATATAATATTCCACCAAAGTCCATAAGTTTTAGACATCAGTGTTTCTAACAAAGATTATAGTGTTGTTGTTGTTGTTTGCATACGGGAAGAAAGGACAGGAAAACCTGTTGACGCATGGCTCCCGTTACGTTACTTTTTTTAAAGAGTACAACATTAGGAAGTCTAGGTATTTTCATCTGTTTTACTGGATTACAATAAACGAAAAAATCTATTAAAGCTGATGCTACATACAGTATAGGAATTAGGTTGACAAGCAGACTAAACATTGCCCAAAAACCAAAAATTCGATCTAGAATTAAATTACTGTCGTACTTGCTTGGCGTATTTTCTGCTATATACGTGCTCGATATGTAAGAAGAAAAAATAAATCTCAAGTTACTTTGTGATGATTATTTTAATGACAGTCTGTTGAATAAGAACGCTATCTATGTCTAATTGAAGTTATTATCCTATTATTTTAAAAAGAATGGGATAATAACAATTTGTGGGAAAGAAGCTTCAGAATAACATTGATTTAATCGGGGGTTCTCTACTAGCTTATACAAACGTTCAACAAAAATATTCATTAGGGATATTTCGTCATATTACTGAAACACGTATAGCGGTAATGATACTAGAATGGGTCTGACTAGCGGCAGATTTCGAGCGACTGTTTCCAGTCGGTAGGACTGCCACAATAGACAGACATTCATTTATTATTCTATTTTCTCTATTAAACAATTGTCATTTTTTCATTGATGTTTTTGCATAGTTCGGAAGATGCACTCAGGTCTCGTGTGGATATTTTCTGTCTTTCATTACAATAGTTTGAGTTAGTGGACATCTTCAAGCCATGCAGGTAATAATACTCAAGTGAGGGCTTATTAGAGGTCACTAAGTACTGTCGATCTGTGTTGGAGTTGATGGATTTTTTTACTACGACGCTGAAGGGGTTCTGTTTCTTCCCTTAATAATTCAAGTCCATCTCAGAAGCCCGATTTAGGCTGCAACTGACGTTGGTGAACCCCTTGTAGAAGGACTTTCGTCTTGTCAAGTTGGCCTTTACACACAGAGACCCTGAAAATTGCACTGCGTAGTAATCGGACAGAGGGAGCAACTCTGTCCCTGTTGGTACACAGGTTGACCCCATGAATTACCAGATGAACCGTAATTACACGTGTAGAGATGAACGTAACTGCTGTTCTGTCGGTACATCGAGTAACCACAGCCCACGTACTCAGTATCCGCCCAAGCTGCCTGGGTAAAGTGTGCGAAGTCACTTCCAAAACGAAATGATCGGATAACATCCAATGGGGTTCTACGATTTTCCTCAAACCACGAGTCAATAGCTTGCCTCCAGCCGATGGCGGGATGGTTATCTCGAGACGACAACCATACAGTGAAGATGTTCTGACCTAAAATGACCGTGTGTAAGATTAGAGGCGTTATCCATATATTTACATTTAGGTGAATATAAATACACATCTGCGGAGTGAAGCAAATGGTCTTGATAGAGACGTAAAACTGATTAGACGCAGCGATGTACCGTAACTAGGAAGCTTTTCAATTAGGAAAAATAATAGATATACAGCTGAAAGGGGTGCATAATGCAACTCCTTTATATTTTTAACCTACATCCTGTCAAGTTAGCCTTTACGCACAGAAACCGCAAAAATTTCACTGCGTAGTAATCGGACAGAGGGAACAACTCTATCCCTGTTGGTACACAGGTTGACCCCATGAATTACCAGACGAGTCATAATTACACGTGTAGAGATGAACGTAACTGCCGTTCTGCCGGTACATCGAGTAACCACGGCCCACGTACCCAGTATCCGCCCAAGCTGCCTGGGTGAAGTGTGCGAAGTTATTTGCCTCTGGGTTTTTTGGACCACATTTGACCTGGTCTGTTGAAATGTTCACCAACGTAATAAGCCATTTCAGCACAAAGATACAGAGTTGCCAAATACGTTAAACAACGATAACTTCCGAGACCAGCGTTTTATAAATAAAGACCTTTAGGTACATTTATAGAAGAAGGTTACGATTTTGTTTTTCCCATTAGTCTCATCTGCCTTTCTAACATAAATAGATCGCATTGACGGTGCTGGGGTAGAGGAAAATCATGGCTGGGATGAGCGGACTAGACAAAAGCAAACTGTGATTGAGCGATCTAAATTAACAGCAGAAGTGTCCCTTTCTTGAATATCATTACATTCCTTCGCCTTCTTGTTTTACAATGTTCCTCCAGATCCCCTGGCTCGAACCGTTTCCTGAGCCGTTGATCTGAAGGGCGAAGCAAGTCTCCTACCACCCGACCCGTCAGCCAACCAGAATCCAGCGGTGCTAAATTCACAACCGCCGCTACACTCGACAGCCCTGGTACATAAAGATGTTCGCCAGACAGACTGAGGGAGGGGCTTGCTCGTACGCGAGCATCCTGAATGACGTCGGTCGCCTGTCGTTAAACATGCTTCGACCCACGTAATGCCTTACAACGTGGAGAAAAGCATCAAAAGCTCTGGAGTACCAGACAAAGCCGTATTTCAGACCATTTGTTGGATATATTTAGCCGGGATGCTGCTTCTGTCATCGCTGCTATGCCCGGCAAGTCAGACGCAATGATCCTGGAATGCTTCACTGGTCCGTCAATCGTAGTTTCCCCTGTCGCCACCACCGACTTGGCAGTTCGAGGGCTCGTGGGCAGTTGCGAGCGTAGGCTCCTAATGAAACTAGAGATCGGCAATTTTCCTAAGTTCAGGGTGCACCGGCTGTGTCGGGTTTGGTTTGGCGGGTCCAATACTGCTACGCTAAAGTCTTTCGCCGTTTCGATACAACCATGGGGCAGTCATTTGATTCGACACGGTTTAGTTTGCGGCGAGGTAGTCAATAGTATTTGTCGCAGACGAACAAATATCTCGATAATGCTGGGCTTCTCCGACATGCAAGGGTCCGACTTCTCATAATTTCAGGTTGAGCAGGCTTGAAATGAGAAAATGATTACCCTCAGGAGAAGGTGTTCCCATTTAGCCTTATGACACAAGGTTGTTCATCTTTTTTGCTTAACAACGGCTCTAAATTCAGCTCGTTCGCAGGCAAGCTACCCATTGATAATAATGAAATGACTCTCCGACGGCGTACGCGAGAGCGAGGTCTAAAAGTGTGATGGACATATACTGTTTATGTAGAGTGTGTTAAATCTCGCCGACATGCGTTTTACCAAATAAGTAGCCAGTGGGAAGGCCAGAATAGATAAATAATAATAAAAAAAAAAAAGACAAATAAAAAAGAAAGTAGAAAGCAGTTGTTAATATAGCGCTAATATTGGCGCACGTGTCGGCAGGTATGTAACTAAATACTCATATGACGAAAACATCTAAGATACTGCTGTTTCTTATATCTCGCAGAAAGGCTTCTTGAGCCTGGCTGATCTAGGCGTACATACCTGCGATGTGTCTGCATCCACATGTACAGGTTTATCTATTGCATGTCGTAGTGCCATGAACCTACCTGAATTTACATTAGATGGCTTCGTATGAATAGACGTCAGAAGCTAGCAACCAAGATGCAAAAGTTATATATTAAAGTTATGGCGTTGGCGGCGACGACGGAAGGCACGAAGGAAAAGGACGGAGGAAATTCTCTGTACGCGATTGCGTGGTACTCGGTACCACGGGCTGACAACCAATATTGGAGACTACTTTTTATAGTGCCATCACTTGAATTGACGAATCAAATTGCCGTCATGACTCATTGTGAGCATGCCTAGGATAGATGCGTTCAGTAGGATGAAGAAACATGAGCATCCGTGAGCGCCTCCTTAGAACGAGATTATAGCCCTACTTTGATAAAGCATCAGCAAGCTTAATTTACAAGTGAGAAAAATCCGAACCTATAATATGTAAAGACTTAGACAGCTCACACAGTCTCGATACTGCAAGTTTATCGAATACAGATAAAAGAAGAACATTGAAAACGCGTTCATTGACGACAGCATAACTACATAATAAAAGCACGTAAAAATAATACTGGTGGTCATTTGTTAGATAGCATTTATGCTGCATTTTTTACCTACCAACAGATTTGAAGCGATCAATCTGACGGCAATCCCGGCAGTCATGTTCGAAACGGCATAAGTTGGCATGAGCTTGAGCGATTTTCGCCAACTCAGCGTCCCAGCGAATGTATCTGAAAATCAAAGCTATCGTTATTTTTTTCTATAGCAAATTATTGTTGCAGTTAGCTATATGGTGTGTATTGTACAACTGGCCATGTCGGGCTGAGTTCGTCTGGTGCCGATCTGATTCTGTCAGAATGTCGAGTCTAAGTGCTCTGCATTGGCATGTTGATATAAAGTTTTCCTCATTTTATCGTTGGTAATTTAACCTTCTTGATAAAATAAGTAGAACTAGGCGGGCACATTTTCTATTGAACTGCTGTTTTAACTCGTAAAACGAACGCATTTACTAGAGTATACTTTTTTTTATTGTATATAGTAAAATTTAATGTTTCATAGTCAAACGAATCTTTGCACTAGCGTTTCTCGCTCTTACATATACGGCTGCTTGTTTAGAGGGCCATAGAAAAAATATTGACTGCTGTACATTTGTCTTGCCAAGTTTTCTGTTCCATAATGATGTAATTCAAATGACCTCCACGTACCTAAAAAATCAGCATTTACTGACCGTTTTGATAAAACCTGGATGTCCGGACGAGTGCTTTGTATTTTCGAGACTATTATGAACTTACCTCATATTTGCGGCAGTCGGAAGTCCGCGTATCTGTCCTGTGGCTACGCGCCCTCGCCATTCGTTGTGAATGTCAATGATCTTTTGCTGATCATAGCTGTTTACCTTTGAGCGTTCTTGTTGACAATAGCTCCTGACACACATTGTGTGATCGGGTGAGAACTTCGCGTAGTAACAGGCCATAGCAATGTCGGGTTCACTCAACGCCACCCAAACTAGCAGTGCGTTGAGGCATGCACCCAATCCTTCTTCTAGCCACATGGTCCGACTGAAGCTTCTGAGCACTAATATCACTAGGATATGAGTTTGAGAACTACGATTTGATGGACAACTTAGAAGAAATACGGAAGTAGAAATAGTTACTAATAAAACGCACGGTCAACGCTGGTATCTCCGAGAACAGGCTTCGAGGTCTAAGCGAGCCTGATTTTACAAATACTAGGTCGTTTCAACCGTTCCGGTGTCATTATTAACGTCTACATATATGACCACTATTCGTCGTTGTCAAGCGAGCTCAAATCGATCACATGACTATCACCAACAAAAGCTAAAAGTTTTCTCAAACCATGTTACGGGACAATTCGTCACGTAGCCATTCCTATACAGACACAATTCAGAGTTAACAAATCAGACATGGACGCCACAGAACTAGGTATACCGAAATCAGACAAAGGTGATACGGTCAAAGTCGATGGTCGAGTAAAACGTTTGTTCTACATCGACCACGACTCGAAAGTCTAACCAAGCTGACAAGTGCAATTATCAGGACGTCCATACACACAAGGCCACACGAGGCTAGTCGATAGGCAAGTGACGTCTCTCAGTAGCCGGAGTCATCCACTGATTTGAATTATGTCCACGTTGCCGTGTATACGGAGGTTGTTAAGCTAAGTTTCGAGGTGTGCAGCGATTATTTGTTAGAAGCTGCCCGTAAAACGGGAACACCAGATTAACTAGGACCAATCCTTGCTTAATACAAAGATCCACACTAGAGTATAAGACTCGAAGGCCTGCCGCTTCCGTAACTTCGACCTAGCAACTATTACTTCGGATCCATATCTGGTCGCATTCTTTGCGCATTGATTGCTATTCTCCCGACGATAAAATAGAAAAACAAATACTAGGATGGCATTATTCCTAAGACGAACGATGCGGAGATTCTTGTGACTTGATAAAGACAAATAATACCCTAAGTACACGGGATACGGCGCCATAATTCATAAACTTGACGGCATGATTGAACGAATCTCACGACCTGCAGCTTGTTCAGCCAGCACAGTATACAGCATCCAGCAGGGATATTTGAATAGTATAAGCTCCCTTTGCGCAAACAGTCCTTGGCTTTTTTTTTTTCTAATCCTGTGGTGTTCCCGTAGCTTTTACCTCATCCTTTTCTCAAGACCTTTAGAAGGAGACGAAGATATTCAGGACAATATAGCATTTTGATTCTCGGCATCCGGAGCTTGTGCTGGTCGATGTGTCATTTCGATCCTCTGTAATGACCAGATTATTGATGCACCTGACAACGACAGTTTTTGTTATATATCTTAATTTGAGCAACATGAGTTACGTATGGCAATCACGCGTACACGGAGTGAAAATAAGGTTGAAAAGCTAACTTCGAACTAAGCTTTTCAGCCGATAGCAGGAAGGATTGAAACCATTACTCCGAAAGAGACATGGTTGGAAAATAGCTATGGCAGATGCTCTAGAAGCCCTAAAAGTGTAAAAAAGAAGAAACTTTTACTCAGATAGTTTTGCTATTCTGAACTATAGCTTAAGGGAAGATTGTCTAATTGACGATTGTTCTTGGCATTGTTACTACAACGATGTACGTCCCAGGCAGATAAAAAAAAATAGACCAGTTTCAATCCATCTGGTAGCAAAGAAAAATCTAACCACACGATTACTATTCAGCACAGACCAAACTTTTAGCCTCCAGCAGAATACTGTTTTATTTAACACGCTTAATCGAAATATTAGAATAGATTATTTTATTGAATAAAATTATCGTCTGACATTTATATTATCATATATCACTACCAAAAGTTGTGGATTGTTTTTTCCAACAAACTTACGAAACGGCATAGTGATAATATACCATAGTAACGATTTGTAACTTAGCTCAGCTATGGCCGCATCTTCCAGAGATACGTATCAACCAGTTAGACCATGCCGCTCTTCATATGAGTGTTAGAAACGTATTAAAGCCCCTCCAACTTCAAAGCTGCTAGCGATGAGTCGGACAATTTTGCCAACAAGTTTCAAGTCATAAAACTATAAACTGATGCTTATTTCATAGTTTGATTGGATTAAACTGTCTCTATCGCTGGACATTCTGATATAACTTTTACGATCGGTTAAATCCGCCGTGCGCTTTTGTTTAGATAACCAAACAGACATTTTCGCAGCAAACGTTAAAAATCGTTTAGATAAACGTCTCGAGAGATCAGAAACAGAACACTGAACTTAGTTTAACGGACGCCTTCAAATTGAGGGTCTCAACCACAAGTGTCCAGAAGGGCCATCGTCTCAAATTGAGACATGTGGCATCAACAGTTTTTTAAAGATACAGACCCGTGTTAACTTTACGTAAGCCATATTTAGACTAAAACTATACCAGCACAGAATGCATACATTACCTTGTTTCTATTTAGAAAATTTATCAAGTCACTTTGGGTAAGCTCAACGCTTGAGTTCGTTTTCCAACTTACTTTTCATAGCTCAAAGACTCGTTTCGAAGTATCGTGATACCGACTGGCGATTTTTCATACTATTAATTACGATCAAAGTAGTTTTGCGAGATCGACACAGAAATCGATCTCCAACAACAACAACAACAACAACAATAAAAAAAAAAAAACGAAAATTGTAACTTTATTTAAGTAATCCCAATTTGATGGTTCTTAAAGCGCTACGCGTGATATACCATCCCGATTATGTACTCTTTCCGCATTCTCAATTGTTCATTTACAAATGATCAATCTACAGTGGTTCTACTACCCTCAATTCCGTTCACTAGAAAATTGCTAATTCAATCAGATATGATTGTAAAAATTAGTATTACTATTACTTGTATTTGACAATATGGTCATTAGTATTTACCTCATTTCGTTGTTGCAGGTGTGGTAGCGTATGCTGTTAGCGCGGAAAACTATGGCCGTACACCATTAGGTCCGAGATCAACCAGCGAAGGCGTGAAATTGGGATCCCTGGCAGACTCCGAGGGCTCCCGTAGACGGGCCTCGAATTCGGCCGAGAATAGAATGGACACCTTCGAAGTCAAAAGTGCTTCTAATCACGTGCCCGTAAATACTCTTTTTTTTTTCTCCCTACAACCATTCGCTATCATATTGTATAAACACAGACGTTTACGATCAGAAAACTTTTCAAGTTACTTTAAATAACTGCTTCTCTTTTTCGCCTTCTTGACGTTTTATCGTCGTCCAAGCATCACATGACACCTGCAGTATTCTTTTAGGAACAGCTTCTCCATAGTCCGCCAAGTCTTCGTATTTGTAGGTAGTTGCCCGCCCTAACTTTTTTTTTGCGATATAGAAAAAATTCGCTGCTATCTGTTTTTCTCTCAGAGATAGAGAAACGCCGCTGCAGTACGCCCTTACCCTAAGCAGCAATTCTACAAAACGCCACTATGTCCGATGGGTTAGGCAGGTTGGGGGGTCAAACTGTTATGAATAGTAAAGCGGTCAGCTGGCAGAAAACAGCTAACTGCATGAATCTGTCCTGAGTTGCTATCTGCTTCGCAAAAGCTACGTAAAACGTCAACTCGCTCGCCTCGAATTTTTCCATGTGTCTGTGTGTGTCCTATCCTATACGACTGAGTCCAAATCCTGGCTATGTATACTGGGATGAAAACAAATGCGACACGTGACATAAGCCCAGTCGAGGCCAATAATTTGTGACGATTGCGCCTAGGAATCGCCGACAAACGCCCGTCTTGCCGTTGGAATTGCTAACGGGTGCACTTTAGCGATTTTGAGCCGCATTGCCCTTGACGAATTTGAAGGCATAGCGTTCCACTTTGTCGGTGCGCCTAAACGCACTTCTGGCTCCATTTTAGGTTAAATCGTTGATCACGTAAGCATAGAAGCTGCCCTTTCTTCGCTTGCGTTACTGTTTTCACGGATATAAAAATAGATATGACTGTTCTGCAGCTCGCCTGTCTAGTCCGTAGAGCCAAAATGTATTTACGGATGATATGGTGAGAAATATGGTATGAAGTGACGACAGCAGGCATTTTAGAGAATGTGGAAATGATCTGATATGCAATATATCTAAATTGGTCTGGTATAATAAATCATAACAGAACAACACACCGGAGTTTCCATTGTCCCTCATGAGCACAAATCTGGAGTGCACCGTCTCGCTCATCTATAACGACTCACGTGATTCCTTGTAGTTTCTGGAAAGCCCTTACTTTTTAAAATTACTTTCATATTAGTGTGTTTATCTTCAACGATACGGCAAATGCAATAATTAATGGGTTCCTTTAATAGCTTGAATAAACATTCTAACGGAGCTACGATCTTTTTGACAACTCGCGTTACCTTGTTAATTCCTTGTATAACAACTGTTTTGTATAGATGAAGCAACTACCGCCACGAACGCGGGAGCCGGATCACGAAAGGGAATCACAATTAAACGCGCTTAATCCTGGACCGGCTTTAAACATAGGCGATTCGCTAACCAAACCTTGGCAAGAGCCTCGACAGCGGACGACCTCTCACCAATCGGACAACAACCGCATCAGAGGAAAGGTTTATTTTGACAACGAGCAAACCGACGTGCCTCTCAGACATGGTATGATCAGTTACTTATGGCTTCATAGCATAACCTTGCTATTGGTACCATGCAAAACAGTTCCGTTGCTTTTTTTTCCTGTTCTAATAGGGAGCCTATCCGCATTCAAGTCATATCACGACTGTCTTTGATCTGAGGCCGTTTGGAACCTGTCGTGTGATACGTTCTCCGCTCTAGCCGTGTTTATCATTTCATGACTCTTTCAGGTGATGGTAGCCCCGAAGAGGTGTTTCACGACTCCAGACAAAAACACTTTCAGCAAGCTGATCCCTCGTTCACGCAGCGTGTAGGCTCTGATCCAGCACTTCCTGATCTCGGTTCGTCTGATCATGCTTCTCAAACGATTCAGGCGGCCGCTCCTCAGCATTCATCCTTTTTGAAAGACTCGCAGGTTCCGCATGTTCCACAAAGCTCACAGCACTGGTCTAGCAGCTCAGTTTTGCAACAGCAACACCAAACGCAACAGCAGATCCATTCTCAACAAGCGGTTCATCCTGTGGACTCTCACCGGTTGCCATACCAGGCGGCGTCTCCAGCCTCGCGAACTTTACCCATCATGCCACCGCTCATGCAATTACCCACCAATGCAGAAGTTCCGCAAACACAGCATCAGCAGCAGCAGCAGCGGCCCGTGCTATCGCCATCTAATGGCGCACGATTTGCTGCATCAGAAATGAAGCCGCCTGCTACTCATCATAACCAACAAGGATCCCCTCTAACCGTATCCTCGCAAATGATGGGAGCTCATGCAAAGCTTCACCAAAGTATACGGACCATTACCGCGCCCGTTGTCCAGATGCCCAAGACCTCGCATTCTAGCAGAACCCCACAGACTGTTGTAATAGATACATCACAACCAAGTACTGGGATGGCCGATGGGACATCGGGTGATGCCTTCGTTGAAGGGGCCATCCCAAGTGGAATGCGCGAACAGCAAATAACCGTTGTGGACAATGACACAAAGAAGGGATATGTCATTCATTTCCTCGTCAGAGATAATGACGAAAACTCAGGTATGTATATTGTTCAGCGTATTGTCAATTAACGTTCATAATTAACATGTTAACTTCATGGCATACATATAAATAGCAGTAAGTTATATATTAGTGGGTATGTATATTTATATATTATTTGCTTCCTACCAAATGATGCTGTATTTACCGTAATGGTACTTCCATAACAGAGCATTTGTGTGTAAATGCGAAGAGACGGTAACAACCCGATGTCGTTACATGTATTTTTCCCGTAAGGTGTAGAACTGATAACGGACACCTATAGCCAGGCTAGTTTTGCCTGTGAGAAGCGAAAGCTTGATGGCTTAACATTCAGTTGATAACGATAGTATACTGCATGCACAAGCGTGAAGTAACTGAAAAATGACATGAAACACCTTTATTGTGGAATTACTGTGACACATAATGAGTAATTGATATTATCAAAGCGAACTGGATCAATCCAAGGGCCTCCTGCTTGCCATTTTGCTGCATAGCAGGTCTACCCTTACAGCAAGAAATGTTCTGCCCGCGTGATACGAGCAAATACGGCAGATTTCGAAGTTGAACTATGCGCCGCTGGCACCCGAAATCTGGCTGGCAATCACCTAAAATCTAGCGAGTGGTCGAATGGGGTGTCAAATAATGGTCCTAGCTACAATCGCCCTCAGGGGTATTTGCTTTTATATTTGCCGAAAATTAAATCGAGTTACTCGGGAGGCTCACGAACCGTTGTCGTAGCAATGGGAAGCAGGCAGGCAGGCTGGTCATTTGATGACAATACCATCCTCATGCCTCAATTAATTTATCAGGTAAGCAAAGGAAGATCCAACGTTGGCTTCAACCCGCCTATTTTCCCGCCCTAAGCATTCTATGCGATTACAAGCCTTTTCCTGCTCTATCGATTTGTTTTGAGAAGCCATGGATAGAGGAATTACATATGGGAACGCTAATAGTAAATATGTAGTTGTCCGCAAGCGGCGAGAGCGCTAACACAAATGTACAAAAAAAAAAAGAGCACAGAACTAAGGTGAGATATTTCAAACAAAAGCATTATTCTATTTTACCCCTATTTAGTTGTATGATAAAAAGTCGGCGAACATTTTCAAACCACTGACAAACGATATGGTTACAAACATCCGTCTTTTGTGTCATTGCGTCTTGCGTCATAACTGGTCTCTTTGGCGCATGTCTCTGATATAACTTTCGCTGTTAGATTATGTTACCACGCGACATCTTCATGGACCTTTGTAACATTTAATAATCCTTATTCTTACGCAAGCACTATTTCTCAATCTGCTCTAGAGGACATTATACGAGATCCTTCGTTAAGTTTCGAAACAATAATTCAGTCTTCCCGCTTCGCAGTATATATCTTCTTCGATTAATTTCTTTCATGCAACGACAATGAGAATTTTCCGTTGAACCTGGGGTCAACATTAGCGATTGTATCGAGGGGAAAAGTTTACGTTGTGTAAACAGGTAAGACAAAAGAAGTACTTCGATAATTTCGAAATTGTTAGCACGAAATGTCAAGGATGGGCTTGCTGAAATCGGATTACGGCATGTTGTCCTACCTACGATTGCTACATGCCAGCCTTGCCAGCACGCTTGCACACGGCTTGTCAACCTCTTGAAAACGCTTGCCGATATTTTAATCGACCTGCAGATAAAGTGGAATAATGCCGTTACCACAGGCAATCTGAGAATACCTTGCCTTATTGCCGTGCTATAATATATTTGAAACAATTTTAATTAGATTTAATTGATCAAGGTTATATTTGATTGTATGCATGTGTGTAGACAAAATTTACGACGGCAAAACAACCCCAACGCCAGAAGAGTTCCAATGTGAGCAGCGCCATTTTCAGCTTTATCAGTAGTGGTTTCTGGTTGAAAATAGCGGTCTGGCGGGGGACTAGGTTTTTAAAGAAATGCGCGCATTGTACAATACCTGGTCCTAGACAGTATGCGCATGACGAAGACAGTTGATCAGCATTTGTTGGATGGGCTCACAAAGTTTCACAACTAACAATCTTGTATTGAATAATCAGATATTTGACCACAAAAAACAATCCTATGTACCAATAGAGTTTCAAATTGAGCAGCACATACGCCCGTTCATCTTACGATATAGAAATTTACTAAATTTCTACGTTACCATAGTAACCTATCCATTCTTCGAATACGTTACAACAGTGTTCAATGTTATCTTAAATGAATGCTCCTTCCGTTTTCAGCTTAGGCTGGTAAATATCGAGTATAGATATATAGCAACCTGTATTTGACCGTTAACGTATGCTGTCGCTATTGGAGAAAACCGGACGGTATGGCTATGTATATGTGATTACGCCGGTACTACTCAGGTCGTCGCCATCTAGGGCCTCATATTCAAGGAACCTTTTCGAAAATAACAGCCGTGGCAAACGACATTGTCCCGATGCACACAAACGGCCAGTCGACTTAATACGTGACAGCCGCGGACCGTCCTACCTCACAATCAGGCAGTCAATCAATCATGCGAATAGGAAGAAAGGCATGTACCACAGAAACCATCTTTGCTGTGCAGGCTCTATACTTCACAGACGTTCGAAGTTGCTGTGAGGGGAACCTCAGCAATCGATGCCCCATACAATACTTTTCTTCCATTTGGATAAGTTCCTATTTTTATAATTCAGTGCGGGCTTTTTGACCGCGAGCTACGATTTGACCGATGGTTTGCGCTAGACAAGCTGTGACATGAATCAAGAGAAAAAGAAACATCGAACTAGAGAATCGACTAAGGGATACTGTCTGCTGTATATTGGCGCAGCAAAATACCCACAATTAACGTGGGAGTGTCCAATGCCTGTTAAATGGGTATCGATAAAAATTATGATGACTTATAGTCGAAATTCGTGGATGTTGGGAAAAAATTAGGAACTAACTGCGTATGAACAAAATTACGATAAACACAACTTACCGGCAATGTTCTCTGCCCGAGTAACAGCGACTGTCGTCATATATTTTCAGACGGGACGGTAGGTGGTTTCGACCCAAATTCGCCAGCTTTCCACGACTATATCCGTCAGATCATTCGCCAACAACAAGAGCAGGAAGACCAAGGTATGTCAACGAGTTTTACCTCGTTCAGTGATTGGTTCGTCATTAACTACTATACTACATCGACAATAATTTGCTTCTTTTCTACGTAATTGAACCATCTCACGGATAAGAGTGTTGCATTTTAGAAATACATGAAGAGATCTTTTTTTTTTAGATTAATTTTTTAGATCCAAATGCACATAACGTATCCTCTTATACAGCATGACGTAATAAGGCTGTTACTACAAATTATAGTCCTACAAAATTTGGTGAACAGCCACGGCGCTAAATGGCTCTATTTATTTGGGTATAAATTCCAGACGTTGTACAAACCATGGAAATGTCTCCTACGGCCAGCAGTAATAGTAGTTCAACTATGGCTCCGACCGCGTTTGCCACTATGCCAACAGCAACGAGGGTGCCTAGGACTACTTTAGCGCCCTTCATTACGACAACGACAAAAACAGCTGTAACAACTGAGGTAAACTACTATAGATTTAACTTCCATTCTGACGACACGTTTTTTCTAAAGTAGAAAAAAGTTCTGTTCACGTGAAGGTCCACCGATAGTATCGCGCTAAGTGACGGTATGTTTGTTGACAAACGAATGGCAATAGTTAAAGAACGGTCTCTGATCGGTCTGAAGCTCAAAAGCGGCAGCAGGCCTTTATTTGCTTGCATCAATTTGGTCTACCTGTTTTCGCTCCAAGTGTACCAGGCCATGTCGGTATGAGTGGGCTACGTATCGTCTTGTAACCATTTTTCAGATCAGGAACAAACGAAGCGTTCTGACTTCCAGCAGGCGCTCCTTCTCATCGCTCTCAAAATGTTTACTGACTGACTTTTTCTTTGTATGCATGTGTAACGTTTATCTCGTTGTCACAGTGTAACTTTGTTCAGCATCGTTAACGCTCAAGCAGATTGGGGAAACGACAATTTCTTCATCGGTGATTTGTACGAACGCATGCAGCTTGTCCAGATGCTTTGGGGGACCAATCCTTTTTATTAAGATGCACAAATGCATTTATTGGCTCGATTTGTGTCTGGATCCGTCAATCGGTTTTCTTTGATCGGCGATTATTCTATCGGAGGCTATTAGCCTCGTTACCCCTTTATGCTGTCGTTGACAAATTATGTAGATGTATGTTCGTAAGAACGCTGCCCATGTGTGCAGATGAATGACATATGTATTTGTAGTATTGTTTACGTATATAGAGCATCGACATAACTCAGATGGCTGGTGTCACTTAATAATCGAAATAACTGGTTCACTCTCGGCGTGCAGCATAACAGCGTCGGCTATCTTCACAAGACGTAACGCAAGCGACACGTAATTGGCGAAGGGAACTCGCTCGTTAAGAAGTAACCTACTGAACTAGTAGGGAAAAGACCCATTTATTAGGAAATACAGGAGCACATTGACAACGTACTCATACTGATTTTTTATTGATTTGTAGAAATGTAGAGCACTTATATTTAATTAAACAAGTTCATCAAAGCTGTTGTTAACTTGCTACTCGTATCGCGGCCGAACGTAATTTGTTTTTTTTATGTACTGCATTGATTGATGACGGTTATATTTCACTTTGTCTATCCAGGCCCCGACGAGCATAGCAATGACGTCAAAGTCTACATTGACAAATAGTACGGTGACCACGAAGAAACCGATCGAAGTTTCAAGCACAAACCGAATGCAACGCCCTCTGGCCCCAAAGGTGCCTCAAATTCGCCCACGAGTACAGGCGCGATTCTCATTAAAGGTAAACGCACTCACAGAACGCGTGGATGAACGCATTCGATATTTTGGCATTAGCATTTTTTTGAAATAGTGTTTTTCAATAATAACCATAAAATAATGCATAATCTTTACAAGCAACCTATGCGCTTACCTTACCGTCTCTAGCGTTTTTTTTTTTTCGTAATTATCACATACGCGTTGCACGGTCGCACTTTATAGCGGAATTGAGAGACAGGATGTTAGTTCATGGTCGCCTTTAACCAGTGCCACTAATACGTTAATAGTAATCGGTTGAAACAGAACTAGTGACGAGTAAACAAAAGTCGTCTTAATAAAAGCGGAAACGTTTTTAGAAGTTGCGCAGCATTCTCGTTTTTTGCCTCCTGGCAGGCAACTACGAAAGGCCCTACCGAAAGCACCGAGTACGAGGACGACGAAGAGGACGATGAGGGGGAACAAGAGGCTGATCCATCATATACAGATGATGCGGTAAGCGTGGCCAGCGAAGATCAGGATTCTGGACGAAACAGCCAAGGACAAATGCGAGCTAATCAAAACGTCAGAGTAAATACTCCACGGCCTCAGAGACAACCTCCTTCATTTAAACACCACCGGCCATCAAAGGGTAGGTGTGGGAGATAGTTTTCTGTTAATAATTTTGTTTTCGCATGGACTATACACATATCTATACATTTTGCGCAGTTATATATAATCATTGAAGATATTGTATGCACAATAAAGTTAAAGAAAAACATTTAGTAAGTGTGAAGAATGTCGGCATCTTAATTTTTACTGATGCAGGCAGGTTAAGTACTGTTGCCATTGCCATCTAAAACTACACGTTGTTTTTAGCTATCATACTACGTGCACAGCATTATATATATATATATATATATATATATATATATATATATATATATATATATATATATATATAGAATGAGCAGTTCTATGAACATAAAGGTTACCGCCTTATATTACACAAGCAGTCGCGAACAAAATTATGCACTTTACTTCCGTAAACACGCGACGTGACCAAGCTGCTAGTAAGTGGCTACGTTTGGGCAGTTTTCGGGTCGGCCAGCTTCCGTACCAACCCAGCTGTTTAGCTGTCGACCTGTGCCGTTGATTTTTTTCTTCAAACGGTTTCTACCCTGATCTGCTGTTGTTGCACGTAATCAGACAGGGCGATTAATCCAAGCGTCTTTTTGATTCTCTTTGTGACACTATTTCTTATTGCTGACCCATTGTGATATAATACCTGTAGCGCTCAATGGTGGGCATTCATAACAGCGGCTCGATGCGGTCCGGAACTACGCAGGGTTCAATGTTGCGGAGTACTTTATCGCAAACTGTTATATAATTTATCCCACTAGATTTGAAGCAGCTGGCTTAAACCGCAGAACTAAGACGTTAAACGCGTATCTAGTAAAGGAAAAATGCTGTTTAGGAGGCAACTTGCATTTTTTTAAAAGGAAAATTGAGGAAGTGAATCTGGGTAGATGCTAATTTATTTTACTTTATAGAACCTACTTATGAACTGTGATGTAGTGTAGTTCCTAACTAGTTAAGTTAGTACAGACAGAATGTTCTGCAGTATAGTCCCGTGCCTAGTTCAAATTCTGTGTTTTACGGGTCTGTTTAACAAAAATGTTTTTCTAAAATGGGTGATTATTCATTGCCATTCCTGGGATGTACCGAAGCATTGTAGCAGCAGTGAATTTCAGAAACCCTATCTAGAAATATCGATAAGACATAATAAATATATGTTTTTTGGCTTTTTCTACAGTTCCCACGATGGCGGCTACATCTACCATGCCTAAAAACATTCTGAAAGACAAATACATGCCACCGCCGCTGCCGCCCCCAGCTTCAACGATGATCAAGCCGGCGCGACCGGTCTCTAATGAGGGTCACCAGTCAACTCAAGCTTCGCCCTTGAAAGTGATGACTTCTACACCGTCTACTGTAAAATCATCGACTGCTTCGACAGCGCGTCCACGCCCGACCAGACCAAAACCGATTTTCTACAGTGAGGCAAACCGCCGCGACACGACGAGTTCCTCACAAAACCCGTTTAAACCGCCTTCTCCCATCGACTACCCGCAAACAAATCGACCCCTAAAACCCCCGACACAAATGTACATAGTTGACTTTCTTGTACCGCCTCTACTACAGTAGTGTTATTTTTAACAGATCGAGCATATGCAGTGAAAAGAAAAGTAGACTATTAATCGTAATAGCTATTATAATTATTACGTCTTACAGCGCGCCTGATTCTTTACGTATATAGTCACTTTTAAAGTTCAGTATAAAGAAATTAAGTTTGGACGTTAAATTGTGTGTTATTTGAACGGCTATTTCCATTATTCTGAACTTAGATTCTCATCAACGAAACAGCGCGCAACATTTGCCAATGCACCGTTCCGGCCTCCAAGTCCTCCAAGAACAACTTTTCTTGGTCGGATCGGTAGCGTGCCAGGATTCGAACCACAGTTGATAGAGGCCGAGCCCCAGCTCAGCAAACTTGCGGGTGTGCACGTTCTTCCAGATGGTGGTCTTCTTCTGCCGGCGCCTCAGTTAACACCACAATACCCGTAAGTTCTATAATGAATAGGAAAATTCACAAAATACGACACTCACGGGTAGAAATGAGATTATATGTTTTGCCCATAAGCGTTTTGACGAGACTATGATGCGATTAATTTCGAAAAATACTGCGCCTATCATTTCAGTAAACGTTGACAATGTTGACCTACATCTGTGCCTCGAAATCTGACTAGCTTTTCTATGATCGTATTTGATCGAATGTCTTAATGGTAGTGTTATTTCTATTCATTAAAGAGCTCGCTTGCGTTTCACCCACAAGAGCGTTTACTAGTAACATGCACATACATGCCCGTATGTTTTTAAACATATTGTAAGCATATCATGTACATACACCCATAAGTATAGAGGATTTTGGCAAACTTAGCGAGTCAAGTGTTGCCCTCTATCATACGTTTTACTAAGAGGCTTGCTTTCCGTAATCGTATTGAAACATGTACTGTACGAGTTTGCCCGACCCCCTCCCGTAGCAAAATTTGGAAATCCCAGAAACTTGTCGGCATAATGAACCAGTAACTTTAAGGTAAGACTGCCAAAATATCTAGCCTTTCAGTTTCTCGGTGTTGGGGATTTCGAGCCGGTTTGATAACCCAAATGTCACATAATCAATGGTAAAGATTCAGGTGGTTTCTGCTCGTCTGCTTTTGCTGGTCTACGTTTTGTCCGTGATTTTTCGTCTCAAATTTGTTATCGCACTTTCGATTCATGTCGCAACTGGGATAGGAGTCATTTCATCATTTTTGCTTTTGACTATTCCTCAGTGCAACTTGTTTCTATACGGGTAATGTAGTTCAGTTACATCTTCTCCTGACTTGATACGCGTATATTCTTTCTGCTATATGGCAAGTCAACTGTCGGATAGCTCTATGATCAAGAAGGTTACTAAAAAACGAAAAAAAAAAAAAAAAAAATATTAATCAGAAGGGTTGTAAGCTGTGAGATAAACTGTATATTTCTGAATTTTCTATTGGCCGTTTACCTTAAACAAGGCTAGGCTGGGTCCACGATCGCCGTAGCGCTCTGTGTTTCTCACATAGGGTTTTGGCGACGATGGCTAGTAGCATTGACGTCATCTTCGGGCTGTGATTTGGTTTTCTGTCGTATAGCCAAGGACCAGTATCAATTTTGCATTTCTTATCTTCTGTTATTTATGTTATTATTATACATTCTGCTCTGCTTTTTGAAGCAAAATTCCGACCATCGAATTACAGTCCCCTAGCATACTGCGGTCTGTTGGGTAGCTTATGGTTAGAGTATGTGCGTGCACGCAACATCGGTCCATTCGCGTCTTGGCCATCGTTATAGTGCATTTTGGAATAATTATCATTAACTCTAATTTTTCCGTTTTGTTGAAAGTTTGTCTTCTTTCTTCTAAATTGGGTATAATTTTTCAACATGGTTTATGCGTATGTCTTTATTCCCTGCACGCGCTAATCATCGTATTTACGGCGGGCCTACTCTCTACGTTCCTTCTTTTCTGCTAACTTTCAGGCCGACCGTGGCCATTCCTCCGCCTCCTCCCGCGACCCAAGCCGACCCTAATGCCCAAACAAATCGACTCAAACGCACACGAAAGGTAAAGGGAGGCAAGAAATCGAAAAAGCCTAAAAAGGACCGTTTTGGCATCGAAATTGGAGGCAGTCATGGAGACGATGATGACGACAGCGGCAGCGGAATCACCTTGTCGCTTGGTAAGACACCCATTTGTGGTAATGGTGATCTTACTTAATATTACATTATTGAGAATTATTATTGTGGTTATTTTAGAAATATCCTATCTGAAAGGCCCTGCGCGCAGATAATTTAGAACCACCTATTTGAAGCAACACGGTGTTCTTGTCTAGTATTTTCAAGGTGACATACGTTGCGTGCCTCGTTCTCAGTGTATCTGTGTACGTATATACGGTATAACTTCGAATAAGAACCGCCATTCATTCGTCTACTTCACTCATTGCAAGTTTTTTTGTTGTCTTGTTTAATGTATCGATAACACTCTTTCTCACACAAAGGCCGTACATCTATATCTCTTCAATATTCGTAGGCGGCGGTGGGAACGATCGAAGACACGTCAGTCCCCTAAGTATTGCAAAGCACATCTTCCTACCTTTCCTGCCCAAGCCGAAAGTGAACCTGAACGGACGTGTAGTGTTCGGCGTCGTTCTTGAGAACGCGGCCAAGTTCGGCCACAAGAAGTTACGTTCGAATGAAGAGCCTCAGGCAGTGGCCGATATCAGCCTGAACGGTCACACTATACACGACCACACGCAATAGACTACAATTGCCTAACAACCTACAGCATCCCATGATGATATTCAAACCTTTACAGACCTTAACACTCAACCAACTTTCACCGTGGGAAATAGCACCGTGGGCACTATTCGGCACATACCTTATCAGAAACTACAGGACGAAACGGATTGGAACAGGGAGATCGGCCGTGTGCTGCCGTACCGTAAAGCTACCAACGTACGACACGGCTTCCAAAAGAGACCACCTTCACGTCAAGGTCAACTGTTTGTCGCTTGATCCAACTAATCGACCTCAATTCGATTCTCCCGCTGTCTCCCTCCCTCCCTCCCTCCCTCTCTCTCTCTCTCTCTCTAATATATATATACATAGAGATGTTTTTTAATCATGAACTGTTCCGGACGGACAGTGTCGTTAGGTATAAGTTAACTTGTCTACATCTGTCATTCTTTATACATGAATGGCACTTCTTGGGATATGATAGTCGTGAGCGTATTGTTATTTCTATAGGTGAATTTGAAACAATGCCATGATGTCGTTTTCTAAACGGTGAAAATGAGAAACTTGTAATAATAGTGGCAATGAACAACCTCACCATAGTGGTGCTCGTACGCGTGAGATCCGTCTGTATCTGGGTTTTGCGAAAACGGCCACAGGGCGGATAATTGAAGAAGACAGTGTTGAATACGGGTCGGTCTTTGCATGTATATGTGCTTTGGGTGATATATAGTAGTGACTATGTTTATTAGATATCTTATAGGTTTCATATATATATATGTATGTATGTTATTACTTGTTAAAATAATTAACCCCCCGGAGAGTTCTGTGGTTTGTTGTATACCTGGACATGTGCCAGTGTCACACACCTTCGTTATCAATTGCAATTGAAACACGTTACGTGACACAGGGACTCAAAATAGAGCCGCAGGGAGTTAGACCGTATTCCCCGCTGGTGTCCCGCCTTATTTTTGAAGTCGAATATGAATTTATCTCGATCGGAAGCGTTCATTGATGTACCATTAATACTCTTTCGCCAGCGGTTGAGAAGGCGTCCACTGCGAATGTACAGAAAAAAGAACCAGGTATTGAGAGAGAAGGGGTAGACATTTTGCCTTCTGGGCGACTTGAGTTCTTTTTAAGAAACGCTGTGGTACTATGTCTGCCAGATCGAATAGGGGTAGGGCAAAACATCGTGGGATAGGAAAGAGATGACGAGAGAGGAAAAGGAAAATGTTGAGAAGGTGAAGGTGGTAACCTGTAGAATAGGCTGCGATGGCGGAGATCTTCAAGCACCGAAAGGCAAATGAGGTCGAGTTCAAGGATTTTGTCCGCTGGGGACAATTTTTTTTAATGTCCGCGTCATCTGCTTTTTCATTGGCTTTCAGCCGTGCCGCAAACCACTAACGTCTCAGGCGCATACGCAGCTGTTCGCTCACGGGGCTTATTTATACCCGGCACCTGTTGGCGGCTGGGTAAAAAAGTTCGAAATTGTGTGTTATCATTACAGCAGGTAGGTGGTGCAGCATGAGCCAAGAGAAAGAAACCCATTAAATTTTTAACAATGGGGGAAACAATCCGCAGCACTCATTAGGGAAGGTACAATGATGTACAGCTGACACGAAGCAAAAACATGAGCAGTGCTCACCGGTTACTATTTTTTTTTGTTGTCAATTAACATTGTATGAGATGCGGTTCAATAAGGTGGGCTTGAGCTAATCTAGCGTAAAGAAAGATGTGGCCACCTATAACAAATGACTTGGGTCAACCTCATCAGCATAGGTATACTAATATCTGCTCGTGTTGATTGCGAGCAGAAACGCAATCGCATGGATTTTTTTTCTGCCTCATTTGTCACGGCAGAAGAAGGAACAGTTTTAGATTTACATTTCGCTGCAGATTTTCCTTATAATATTGTTGCGCAGCTACTACCCATATATAATAAAAATACAAACGACATTGAATATGAAGCTCCGCTGCTCCTGTATTGAAGTACGTATGTGCAGTAGTATTACAAAACCTTCTTGTAGGCAATATTTAGCTAAATTTCAGTTGGGCCCTTACAAACTTCACTCATAACCTATAGTCAATCACAGCAATCGAGAATTTCATGGAACTGTTCTATTTTTCGTCGTGTTGGATTCTACCCAGGACAGGACCTTGATTCGTTACCCTCTGCTTGACAGTTGAACAATTAGCGTATGCACATAATTTATATTCTTATTTACCACATGTGTAAATACGCCTGAAAGTAAATCACCTGGATTTGGTTGATGGTGTACAGCTTTTTATAATACAGTGTGAATACACATTGGACATAAATAGCTATTGATAGATATGAGCATATGTTACTCATACGATGTTATGTGAAGATCCTTCGTAATGCTAGCCTTTTGCCGGATCACGATCGTCCGCGAGCTAGAATACCGATGGACTAGCTTCATACTCGATGTACTGATGGGTTGGAGTAAGATCGAAATGGACCAAGGTTATAAACCAAAACGCCGGAGAACCTGAGAGGTGCGATGGCATTTATTTATAGGTAGGCCAAACCAAAAGCAGGGCGGATCAACATGAAATTGTGCTCCTAAGGAAAAGAAAGCAGTTTAGTAGTCATCGAGTGAAAAAACCACGTGTCCGGTGTTTACTGTATACATATTGACGAATCTCACAATGTGCCGACTATTGGAGAGGTCATCAGTAACTACTGCCAACATACAAATGCGACGTGTATCTAACGATGAACACATATTATACATTGTCAGTTTTCGCTGTTCAATCGAAAAGCTAACGCCCACGTTACCGGGCCTGATTGTCCAACGCCGCTTTCAGTAATACCTAATTACTAGCCCAATTAGTGCGTTTACGTAGTGAACATACCGTCGACCTGGAGCAATAAACAACAAATTTGTCCGAGATAGCCTGGTTCATTTCGGAATTGACAGGTCTTTACAATGAAAATAGGTTTAAAATAGGCTTCTTTTGTGTCATCGATAGACTGAACTTGTTTTAAGCGGGTAGTTGATAGATCCGTATCGTAAACTGAGTACGTATTGCAAAAACGTATTGCAGAGATCATCCCTAGGTGGCTCGAGAGCGTGGCATGATTACATTTATGCACCGCTTAAGATCAAACGAAAATAGGCATATTTATTGTTGGTCCTAGATATGCATTAAAAGATATTATAAAACTATATAAGATATATCGAACGTTACAGAGATTTATATATGTTGTATATGAATGTGTGTTGTTACTGAACGCGTTGATCGCGCCAGATAAGTAAAATTATATAGAAAACATATTTATGTCAAATAGAAAAAAATGCGTTCGATGAGCCGGTGCTCAAAAGGCAATAGTTATTAATTTGATGGAGGGGGAACTGTCGTTTTTGATATATCATGTGAACCCAACAACTGTTGAATAAACAGATTATGTAAAATTTCTTACAAAACGTCGATTATTGTCCTAATTACATATGACATAATCTATATGGAAACGATTCTTGATGAGGAGTGTTTTGCTTACGTGCACAGCAAGGCATCCAAGCTATATCTGATCTGCTTGCAACAGGCCGACTCCTGTCGGCGTATTTATCATCATACCGATAATTACAGCAAGTTGATAGAAAATTGCAACGCGACGCGATTTTTGAAGTACTTATCAGAAACATCTACGGAGTTCTTTAAAAGGTCACCCACTTTTCCCAACTTTTGCCGGCGAAACATTGCCATTAGTGCTAATAGCGACGAGCACTCACTGTGGAACGGACTCCAAGTGGTGTTCATTAATGATAATTGTTAAGAAACATCTGTGATGACGTCCTGCCCCTGATCGTGGCCACACATCCTGCGAACTCCGCTACAGACAAACAGAAATAACAAATCACAGTGGATGTTTGAACTACCGTTGATGCTTGTTTTCGACTGCCTGCGACTTTCTGGCTATCGCTATGACTGAGTTTTTTTTTTAAGTACGAAATTGTATTTGAAAATGAAAAGAATCCTCACACGATATCTGTAAAATACCTAGCAAGCTCGTTTCGAAAGTTTGCAGACAGGTACACACTAAGGAACCTCATTTTAAGATTTAGTCCTATTAACAACTCGGTTAATTTGAAGTTAGTATGTTAAAGGAGACAGAATACTTTCGGAGTTAGGCTCAAGGTACAGGTTTCGAAGGCCTAAGAATGTTGTAGTTTCAATAAATAAACGACAAATTGTCCGGCCAAGTCCACTTTTGATGTGGGGTAAAAAGTCTGGATTTTTCTTAAACTGAAAAACATTTAAACCCAATTTATTATATATACGTTACTACAATGAAGGAAATGAAAACATATAATAAATTATTTCAATCTAAGGGTTGGTTACTTCGAATACGAGTTAGCAAAACGTTATTATAAATTCATGTCGTTCAGTGATTCAGTTGACTAATTTATTTGTCAAATTATAATTATTATAGAAAAATGTTTGCAACAAACTTGAAAAAACTACATATATAATTGATACGCTATTATTTCAATTTTCATGCTTTTTCATAGAACGTTCCTGTTATAAATTTACAGAACGAATGGTTCTGTTATAAATCTCTATATAAAAAAAAAAGCGCGCAGAAGGCAACAGTGCGTTATTGAATAGCAAAGTCATGACAACTATTCTCATCTATTTTCAAAGAACTTAAACGGTAGCAAGAAAGTCGCAAATTTTTATACCTCATTCATTAGTAAGCGGTTAGAGAGAATGTCCCGAAAGAAACCGATGGTCTTCGGCGACTCAAATATATGGAATGACCTCAAACCGAAGACTGAACTGACTACCTCAATAAAAACAAGTAAGTTTAGGTAATAGTAATTTCTGTCCACATGACACAGCTTCGCTTAATTTTAAATTAGGTATACGTATTGAGTAAAATTCATTTTAGGCAAACGATTTAAGGTATAAATAAGAAACGAAATAAAGTATGAATCGAGTTCATAAATCACCTATAATGTCGGAAGAGGTTTAGCCTTGAAACAGCTTTCGTTCATTGCGAAAAAAAAAAAAACTGTAAAGTACTAAGGAAAGGTAAGATTTTTTTTTCAACACTTGTACGATGTAAGGCCTCCATTATCACAAGCAACAAATTGTACTACATCGGGCATATATTAATCATATATGCCCCCGGTAAAAGCCTGTCAAACAATAATGCAATGTATAACAAACAATATAGCCGTAAAGAGAAGCTTACAAATTTATGAGGTTTGCTTTTAAGATAGAATCTTGAATTCGTATGCAATTGTTCCATTGAGAACGCCAGTCTTCCAGAATTCGTCCTGTACATAGTACGCTAAAGGACTAGTAAAACCCCTTTGAACCGGGTATCTCAACGAATCTAGGCAGCTTCCAATAGTATCAAACTGTTCTATCCACTTTTGTGCCACTGTATTATCATTGTTCAGAAGGGATACCGAGATATTTCCTTTTATTGGCCATTCGATCGATGTATTAAGTTTAGCAGTACAGCCGAATCGTAGGCCGATAACAATGAAATTCTCGTCATGAACTAGGTAAACACTCGCCGCAATCGGTACTTGATCGACGAGTTTCTCCTGGAAAGGACTGCTTAAAATGTCCTGCGGAGAGCTTTTTTCGAAATTTACAAGTCGCTTCAAAATGGATTCAACGTTAAACAGAAAAACCGCGTTCTCAGGACTGTCGTCTTCGCCCAGTCGATCCTTTACGTTTACATACACCGCATTTGTCATTGTGTGATTGTTCGATTTGTAAGAATCGTTGACGTCGAGCTGCAACATAACGAATTTTCCCAGAAGAAGCCCCATTCCTGCAATGATCATCGCGAACGCCAACGCGCACGTAACTTGACCGCTTACGTAGACGATTTGCTCAAGACGTCCGTCTTTGGACAAAGCAGCTTTCGGGTACTTCGGTGAATCCCGTTGTTTTGTTCGGGATTCAGGCGGTTCCAATACATCAATAACAAGGTCGGAATTGCAAGGATCGCACGACGCCGCAACAGGACCCATCATGCGAACTTGAAATTGGTCCTGCGTTTAACCCTGTATCGTTTTAGTGCGCAGACAGAATATACCAGTCAGTTTCTGACCAAGCACAAGTTTCAACCACGAAATGAGTGGGCAGTCGATCGGGCCACCAAGGCCTGAAATGTAAGGAAACAATGCCATGGGTGAGTAATTTGGAAGATTAATGTAAGATTCTGTTTTACAACATAGACACAACAAAAGTATCGTTTGTCTGTATTGATACATTTGCAAACACAAAATGCAATTTTTTCGGCTGGATAACTTCACGAGGATATATTCACGATAAACATACGACGCTTCCGCTAAATGAAGACCGAAGGGTTTTAAACAAATCAAACGACAGAAAATAGAATATGCAAAAAATTGATTCACCGTACTATATCAACATTTTTTGCATTGTCTTGTATCAGCGAAGGTCGACTAGAATCGGCACAAATACGGGATGATCCACAGAATGTCTGCAATAATTACCAAACTCAATATGGACATCGGGCACGTTAACAGACCTTTCTATCGCTGTGTTGTATTGTTCCCAGCCACCGGCCCAATATGCACATCAAGAAGAAACAATGTTGATTAACACGGATATTTTCAGTGGCTCCGAACGATTAGTTTCAAACAGATTGCAGAACGCTTCAACCCACACATAACATATATATGTGTAATACAGGTAGGTAACTGATCGAAGTCTGTAGGGGCATAGCCGTCAGCCCATAGATACTTTCATAGCTGTGCTGGGGTCCGGCTTCCAGCGACAAGCGGAGTTTCTAATGAATCGGATGAAAATAACACTAGCGAATCGAGCGGCTGTCTAAAACCCGGGTTGCGATTGAGCGAGGGCAATAATTGTTGGCCTGAAGCAGAGCTTCGTTAGAGCGCGCAACCGATTCAACACGAGCCAATCACGACTCACCCTGAGCGCGTTTGGTAAAACCTGAACATAGAATAAGAAAAATCCCAGTACCTTTACGTTCTCAAACGTTGTTTTGCATTACATTAATGCGCTGAACATCGTTGGCACACTGTGTACTTACAGGTTATTTAGGTAAGGACCGCATACATCATACTTTGCTGGACCAGGCGACAATTGGTAACCTTAGCAATTGCTCATTAAACAAATGCAAACGCTTAAACACATCTTTTAGCTTTTCGACAGACAAGAAGCGCAGCGGACAAACTTTCTTGGCGAAAGCCATGCTTTTCAACTGGCGGTAATTGCAGTTGACAACGTGGATACAACAGCAGGCGTGAATGCGGGCGGTAGTAGCAAGCCACAAGCAGATAACTTATCAAGAAATAAGAGATCATATAGTAAGAACAGATTCGAAACTGAGGCAACAAAAACTCCCTGTCGTCGTTTCGAAGCTATTCTCTCCCTATGGCAACTATAAAAGAGTGCCTGACCATCGAAGAACTTACGACGCTGACAAAATGCATAGAGAACCGGTAGAACTTTAGAATCCACGAGAAGCCGTGGGTCTCAACAGCGAATAATACGAAGACCATGGAGCCTCATCTCCGAAATGATACATTTTGTTTATTGTTCTTTTTTGTGCTATAGTGCTAATAGTAGAGCAAATCGCAATATGCTGAAAGATCTTGAAGCCTGCGAAATTTTAAAATATAACCAAGGGTCTAGCCATACAGTTATTAGATTGATATTCATTAGCTGTCTCAAGTGATTTTTATGTTTAGTTCATCCAAATCTTTCGCCTGTTAATGTTATTAAAATTTTCCCAGTTGATTTACTTAGCTAACCATTCTGGGGAACAAGTACACATTATCATTAGCGAATTAACATAGCAGATCCTGTTTCATTATGTTTTGATTAAAGTATCAACAGTGTTGTTGCAGAGGAACTTTTTTTACTTTCAAGTTTTCACCATGCAAGTTCTAAATCTGCATGTGATTTATACCAGTCTTAAGCTATTCTTGCGTGAAAATCATAAACCGTCTAGTAGGATAGCTGATGCCTCGTTGTATACGATCGTCAAGACTAGAGATAGAGCTAAGCATATGATACGCGCAATAGCGATGAGCAATGCACCTACCTGGTGCGCAAAGAGCCGCAGGTGGCGATATCGTGCAGGTGCGATAGTGCACTGTTAACTTGAACTAAATGAGGCCGGAAGCTCCGACGCTCTAAATTGTCAATCAAAAGAGAATTCGTTTAGTGATACTGGTCCACCTCGATACTGATACTTTTACGACCAGTATCCTAAGTCGGATTACAGCTGGATTCGTAGGCGTCTGCCAACCGCTGAGAGCAGCGGTAGCCGGAAAGGAGACGGCAGAGTCGGCGTCGCCAGCGGACAGCGTTCAACCTTGATAACAACTTCTTTCCATGGCTTGGCCACCAGCATTTTCGTCTTTATAGGCATGTTGGCCTGTCTATAGGAACCCACTGTTAGCGACAGCACTAGATTTCTATAGAATGGTTCACCAAGAGATCACTACCTTAGCACTGTAATGGTCCAGCTTTGCCGTTTCATACAAGTTCAGTATGAAACTTAAGTAAGTACAGTCACAATAATGAAGATCCAGACACTTTTGCTTTTTTCAACAATAAAGCCGTTTTTGCCGCAACGAAACACAGCTGAGACAGAATCCGCTGATAGGAGACACCCTATTTAGTCTAAACTTGCTTGAGTCCGTTGACGATTTCGAGTTGTGCAAACAACTACGGTATCAACCAACATGGGGTGCTTCTAGGCCGCTCTTAGACAAGGTAGTGAACTCCAGTTGTATGGACCGGCTTATTGGCTGCACGTACTCCGCTCTGAAGGATCCCTCGAAGTCTTCTAAGCCTATGGTTTGCACTCTCATCTCCCTTATTTATGCGGATGATATCCTAGTTATTGCGAAAAGGTATTCTGTATTTTTCCTTTTTTTTTTTTGAATCCGAGAGTACTTTTGGAAATTAGAAATGCGATGTCGGTGCGATACGATCGAGTCCATCCACTGAAAGCGTTGCAAGATGTTACCGCCATTGAATGGTCATAATGGTCTGCATACTCCTAACCGCTTAAGCGACAATCCAGAATCTGTCTGTATTATCACATATTATTTCTGCAGAGATCTAACTGTTTCTGCTGTTACTATCTGTCATCGGAATGCCCGCTGCAATAAATTGGAATAGACTAACAGGACAACTATAGGAGAGTAGAAACATTTTTTAACAATAAAATGTGGATTTTACATAACTGATTCAACTTTAAAGGAGTGGCTTAAGATTTTACATCTAATAAACATTCTTACGCAGATATTGATTTTTGACTGTCTCTATTCGATATCCGGAATAAGTTAACGGAACCAAGCATATTAGGCTATTAAAAATATGTTCGAGCGGCCGAAATCAGAGGGCATGTCAGCCTCCGTTATTCCAGATTTACATCAACTTGGTTCTACCAAGTCCTGGGGTAGGCTCACATTTTCGAAAAAAAAATAAACATGTTAAGGGAGTCAACACTATTAGCTGCAAATCGACTTAGCCTCTAATTCAGACTAAGCTGAAAGATCAGACTAACTATATTGAACTATAGAAAAAGATCTTGCATCTTTTACGATTCTAGATGATAATTAAAGGTCAACCATTTCAGATGGAGGCTCAGGCTAAAAAGTGATCCCGATCCTCATAACCCAAAGGAAATCCAACACCAAGCTCGAATACATTAAGGTTGAAGGGCACAGGCTCAACTCGTTGTACGTACGAATGTCACAACCCGAAAGGTAAAACAATAGAAGCTTCAAAAGTTCAGGCACAAAAAAGCCGGGAAAAGGTACGAACTTGGCTCCAAATCCAGCGGCTTAAAACTATCAACTACAAGACAAACTTATCTAACATTCTACTTCAGCAGACATTTTGCAGTAGAAGGCACTAACTTAAGGCACATTTATGCTTAATTATACTTCGATTTTATTTCCAGCTGATTAGTAACTATGAAGAAAAAATTGTAGAATTTGATCTAAGTTTTCCATACCTAAAAGTAAGTGAAGAGTTCAGCTAGATAGATTATTATAAATCATTTCGTTCACGGCTTCCATCATGTATTATGTCAGACATTGATTTCTCACTAACGAGATATCTATCTGCCCATACTGTGATTTATGGAAGTACTAAGTAAAACAGCAATAAGTGGCTATCAGCTGTTTCATTGATAAGACTTATTAAATCTTCATATATCCTATACATATATGTTATTTATTATGATTTGTTTGTTAATTTTTTTTAGGACAATGACAAGTGCATATGAAGTGTGATAAACAAATAAGTAATTTGATTAAATCAAGTAAACATAATCTCCTCGTCTGTAAAGATTACATCTTCCAGCAGCCGCTACAATATACTCCCAAAGAAAGGACTGTCTTTAACAACAGGGACAAGGTCCCAACGGGAATCTTGCTAGATAATAATCAGAGGTGAAGACCGCTAGTGCAATGTTTATAACATATCGCTAGGGTTTTATTCGATCATTAGAATGGAATAAGCGACAACGTACCCGAATCATTTTCAATAGTAATCGTTCATGTTGTATCTCTAAGTATTTGGAGAAATATATATATATATATAGTCAAAGAGCTGTATTATTCAGACACATACGCAATAATCAGGTATAGTCTAACGTGATCGATGGCCGTGTTACGTTCATTAGACTGTTGAATCCAAGATATGGCAGCATGAAAAAATTACACAATGCAATATAATTCAAAACAAAAAAAACACAAGACCAATATACGTCGACGTAATTATATAGAACCGGCGTTAAATAAATTATCTATATTATAATATTAATAGTATCATTATCAATTTCTTATAAGAAATAGAAAATAAATATCTTTTCTAGATGTATAATAGCTGGAAATTTGATGTGTTCTTTTTTTTTCGGATTTTTTCAAGGCGCCACTGCGAATCGTCGTCATCCAAAACTCGTCCGTGCCATCTTTGTTTATATGGTAAGGCAAATGATGCTTATATATTTCTGTGCGATTACTATTCCATCTACGCAGCTGAAGACGTTACAGTTGGTTATGTCTTCAAGAGCTCGTGGCCATTTTATTAGGGCAGTGTTTTCATTTTTAGTGGAAAAGTGACGATGAATAACCATGTTAATGGTCAAACGTCAGAAGGCGAGAGAATCTTAGTTCGATTACCTTATCGTGATTGAAGTGATGATTCTAGTTCGTAACCGCAGTACAAAGCCTGTTCGATGAAAGGCGACGGCAGAACTCTAGAATAGAAATAGTGCCTTTAAAAGGCATTTTACTCAGGAAGCTATCTAGCCGGAACGGCAGGCGTCAAAAACATACGTTACTAACAATAGCACTATAATGACACTTAGCCATTTTCGGATATCAACGTGTCCGATTGTGGAAACAAGTCTTTCAAGAGTAGCAAAGAAACCGTACAGCTCACGATAGGACACGCCGTAACAGGGCTAACCTGCAAAAGTTACCATTCACTTTGATGAACACAAAATTAAACTTGCCTTTGACCTGAAGCAAAGCTCCTTCAACAGGCCTTGAACTAGAAGGGAAGCAAGAAACGAAGAGCACTAATGAGTTTGAAAAAAGCGAGGAAAGAAACGAAAGCAACTTAGCCAGGGGATTTACAAACAATCGAAACGGCATTGAAAACTTGTGGAAAAGCATGACGGCACATGGTAATGTAGTGTTCCTGTATGTGTACCATGATTGTTTATTTTTATTCGTTCTAACTATAAATGAAAAATACAACAGCGGGACAAAGCAGCGAAACTGGTAAACAACAATATATTAGAAGCAGTTATGTAAAAGTGTCATTGGGCTTTCATCACAAGGCTTCAAAGAATAAAAGGTGATTACGTGTGAGAGCTGGGCCTAGATCTATTACGATGATCTCTGCTTCAGCTGTTGCGTATACGGTCGAGCTGATCAGTTCGAGGAGTTGACCTATGAGAGCTATCGGGGGGCACAGTTTATAATAAAAGTATGATCTATGAAGTGCAGCTTGGAAGGGTACGATCTTATAACGTGTTGTTAACGTCTACGATACCCTATGGTTATATATTTTTACGATTTTTGCGCACGATTAGTAAGATAAAATAAGAAGACAACAACGTATTTATACAAATAGAAGCACAAAGTATTCAAGGAGATGGTGAAAGACTTTCTTTGAGGCTAAAGGCCATCGTTTTTTATATCACGTATGAGAACTATTAGTATTAATTAATATATTTAATAGTGTATCTACGTTTTATAATCGACTCCATTAGGCAACAATGTAGCACAGGGTATACAGGTCATACCTCATAAACAAAAATTGATCAGTTGCTTTTGCTTATATGAGGCCAACAGTACTCACGCGTCGTCAACATTTCTCTTGGACACAGCGAGACATACAAAAACAACTGTAGTTAAAGTTCAGAAAAGTGGAAATTACTTAATACTCACATAGCAGAATGTGATGGCCTATGGCTGAAGAGACGGTGCGCTAAGTTATATTAGAATGTACTACTAGCAAGACATTTGGAGAGTTGTTAGTGTTGTTAGATTTCACTTAACGGAATAGGCAACACTCTGCCTTAGAGTGTTGCCTATATCGTTCTTGTATATTTCGAAAATTTGTAGTTATCATATGATGACTGACCGAACCCGATTGCCACTGCTCATTAAACATACCCATGGGGCACCTGAGCATAGCTGCGACCTCAACAGATTCGAGCACATACATCGTTAGCAGCAGCCACGTTTGGCGTGGCCTAAGAATACATCGCATTCAAAAGATACGTTCGCTATATGACCACATTATGACAGCGATAAAAAAACAACGCCTCGAAAATGCACGTGAACAAGAAGCTGGGAAAAGCCTTTTGAATACCGAATGAGCTTCTCCGTTCACCGACTTTCGAATAGGTTGCCGTGTTAATTACACTAGCACGATTTGATTTTTAGCATGCGTAAGTACAAAATCGTTCCTCTCTGAGTCGATATAATTAGCCGAATTTATTTTTGAAGGCTCCAGGAGAAGTAGGAGTTTGGTCCAGGTAGGACAGTTATGACAAGAATGCTCCGTATGTCAATCAATAATTGTGATGCTTTAATATCTGTTATCGCTTGTCATCACTGTATCGTTGCCTATTCTCTCAAAGCGAGCAGATATCATAAAGTAGATGAGTTCGCCTAAAATGATCTTCCACTAATTTTTAATAGTTCTACGTGTTCTTAACTTAGAAACCATTTGGTTATTCCTGATCATAACAACACTGCATGAAGATAGAATAGTATTTTCAATTGATCTTTCGAAAAATATGAACGTCGCTAGGATTTGAAAGCCTATCGTTCAAACTGACGAGAAAAAGGTTACCCAAATCTATACAATATTATAACACAATCAAATAGGAGTAATAATTGATGTGACTGAGCCCGTTATTACACATCTTATAATCTGTATCTATTTATCTATATACCAGCGTATATGGTATTTGTATTGTTCGATAGTTTTGCCGCGGATTGATCACTAACCAATAAGATCTATTTTCCCTTTATGCCCTTAATTGTAGTATAACATATGCAACTAAAATAAATTCAGAATTAGATAAAAAGAAGCTAATTTTTTCTTTAATATTAATTCAATCGATCGATTAATCAATCAAAGTTTTATTGCATGGCACCACAATATGAATTATGTTTCAATCCTGCTCTTCAATAAATCGATAAATGTACATATTCCGTCAACGTTAAGCGGAAAAAATCAAATTATCCGTTTTTCGTCATTAACCTAACTTACAATTGTTCGTGAAAGAAGAACATACACAAATATACCAACAAGCCTTCAGGCAATTGGATGTTGACAAAGTTTCAATAAAAATTGAAAAGTTCAACGGTAACAGAGTTGTCCATTAAAGTCGCATCAATCCAAGTTCGACCACGATTAAATCGATTCTACCGTCTGCCCTGGCCCGAAATACTCCCTTTGCGACGTAAAACTGTGATAATTGTTTTCGTTCTCTTCCACAGGAGCGACTACAATTGCCTACTGGTCAAGCAAGCGATGCCCTTAATTAAGGGCCATAAGGGGGATACGAATGTTCCCAGTAAATGAGGAAGCCAGCTGTGTACCTAGCGAAATAACGAAGGAATTTTTGTGGGAATGGACGCACGTATGAACGCCACAATTGACGCGGCTTCTACGTTTCCGAGAAAATACGGTGCTTCCACATAGGTTCATTTAGGCCGACTGAAAATACATAAACAAGGTACAGCTGTTGCTGCTCTGCACAACACGAACGTTTGCGCTGTCGGCAGCGTCGGAGGAGGTGCGAAGTTGATGCCTCTTTTGATTGCTTTGACCGTTTCGAGGAGAAGTTCTAATAATGAGATGATTAATAATAATAATAATAAAACAAGTAGAGGATGCCAGTACGTAAAGTGGAAGCAGTAATGGGTGCGTCTGTCCTTGGCTACGCGCGTTTTAGCAGTATACTCCATAGCGCTGCGGAAACGGTCACTGGCTAGTGATTTTCATTATGAGCAGCTTTAGTGGCAATTGCATTTCATAAACTCCAATTGTTGTCTCCTTTATAAAATACATGTGGTGTCTGATCCATATATTTTGCCTGAAGTTTATGCCAAGTTGCAGCAAACACAGCCGAAATTCTGTGGAACTATCCCTATCCACGTTAAATATTCACCCCGCATTACCATATTTGAGTATAAAAGGAGCATACTAACGTATAGGATCAAGAAAATATGTAGATAAGATAAAGTATAAAATAAAACATAAAAACAAAACCATAAAAAGATAAAGATAACATAAAAGTCTCTTACATTAAGGGATTATAGACAGCCGCAACATCTTTTAGAATAAGCCATTATTTAATTATTAAAAAAAAACAAACATACGATGTCCCCTTTCTACGTTATGTTAGCTCCAATAGTCAATCTTCAAAGCAGCCTTAGACTGGGCACCAAAGGATGAAACTGAACGAGGTGAATGATTATTCTGTAAGTGTACCCAACCTTCTGGATGCGATTCTACGGTGGAACTGAATAACCGTCGACGACAGAGAGGCCCAACTGCCACCATTAAGCAGATAATCGGCCTGGCTCAAAGAGACACCTAGACCCACTTTTGTTTTCTATCTTGCTGACGGGCTTACTTAATCAAATAAGCGGGCTCAAGAAGTCAGTCGTAGTCCCTTGGTGTGCAGATGACCTATTGATGTACGGGTCGAACAAGTTCCGAATATAGTAAGCTCTAGTCCGGCTCCATGCGGTAGTGAGGTTTAGCAAAGGAGACATGGACAGTGTTTACTGACACCTTACCTTTTACCTTGCGAGGTTGCCTTTTGCCTACATAAAGCGGTTTCCGTACTTGGGGTTACTTTCCTCCACAATGATAGCTGTTTCATCGCGCACGTCACCGAAAGTTACAGGAAGGCAGTGTTGCCGCACGAGCGATCAAATCACCTCATCGCCTGCCTTTGGCAGTCGTTCTCAGCTTGTTCGATTTCAAGGTAGTTTAGATCGCAAAGTATGAGATACATGACCCTTGAGAAGATCTTACAGTCGAGAACCGAGGGCGCTGAAATCGCTTCAAGATGTTTTCCCCCAAAAATTTCCTCGCGTGTACTCTAACAGACTTGTCACTGCTGTTCGAAGACCTGTGTCTTCGTTTGGAGCTCTCAACAACGAACATTTTTAGAATCAACCTTAAGAGCTGGAAACAGAAAGGCGCGGCGACTCATGGAACCTTCTTTAGTTACGATGGGGAACAACGAGTGGGAAGGGATGGACCAGTTATTGGTACATGCCCTGCCGTGCATGGATTCCACCATAGACTTTGCAGGAAACTAGCTTTCCATAAACCCGGCGCTACATTTAAGTGCTTCAAGCGCGGGTCATGTTTTGATAGATATCATCGTGTTGCTCGTTGCCCCCTGGTAACAGATTTAGGACACCTAGCAAATGTCTTAGATAAGTATTTTTTTTTTAAACACATGCAACGTTAAAAATTATTTCAAATGTTAAAAATACTTTCCGATATTAAGATAATGTACCGTCCACCAGTATATATGTAGTTTTTGACAATCGGCAGCTAAAAGTGGATAAGTTAAATTTTATAGATTATTCTCATAAACCGACAGCCAAATCTACCCCAAAATTTGATTTCAGGAAGCCTGGAGTGAGTTTACCTACAATTCTGGCTTTAATGTCACTCGAGAGAGGCCTGACTTTCTACTTGAAAGGTATCTTCTAGCGGTGCTTAGTATAGAGTGGCCAAGGTTCAGACTGTTTGTTGGAGAAAAAATCGATATTCATACGTGTCTATATATGTTGCTAGCTTTTTACGCAAGCGCATCGAAACCTATCCTAAGGGAAGGATTATGCTTGTAATTTACGCTGCAGTAGTCTTTTGTCATTCAAAAATTTCATGAGAGAGCCAGCCCTGGCTTTCTGGAGATCAATATTTATTTTATTTAGCGAAGTTGGCAGATGGGTCGACCCATTTTTTTTTTTATTTATATTTTCAGTGATTCCGTTCAATGATGTTAAACATCACTAATCAAATACTGGGGTCTATCTAATTGTTAAAGCTTAGCATGGCTACATAAGACCGTATGGAATCTTTATCGATTAGTTTGGTACACGAATATCCCTCTGGCTAAAAGCAAATTCAAAATGACGCCAACAAAAAATAACTGAATAAACTTACATACTTCTTTTTTTGTTACTTTATATGTTCAAAATTTTACTTAACTACAACATCAGTTACATAGGGCCCCTTGACTTTCTTCAGGGCAGTTATTTGCTTCAATCAATTTTTGGCTACTTTCTGGCTTTCCTCCCCACAAAAATTTCGGTCAGAGATGAGGCATATTTTTACGTGGAGAGAATAAGCAAAAATGCTTTTTATGGGGGATCAAGAATTTCCGGGCTATTCACGAATAATAGTTACATCTTAATAAGAAAAAACATTGCCTGGTGTGGTACGTGGGTCGAAGGCATCACTGGTTTTCTTTTACCCGTAAATTCTGGTCGCTACTATGAGATAATCTAAAGCTTTTTTGTGTTCCTAAATCTTGTATGACATATTGGATTTGGATGGATACTTTGCCCCTCCATATGAAGGATAACTTAATTCCCTTATTAAGGAATTACTTCAGTAAATAGCTGATTTCCAGGCAAGAGGGCGTCGACTAGCCGTCTGATCATGTACCATAATTCTAACGCTCTACCTTTTTTATGGTGGGGGGGGGGGGGGTGAAAAACAAGATGTGCTGTTTGTGGATATATGGATATGGAAAGTGTACAAACTTAAGGAGAATGTCCATGCCGCCTGTCTAGGAACAAGATCAGATCTATGCAAGGAAGTCGCTAAGAACTAGGTCAAAAAATAACTGCAATAAAAAAGCTTAGAGAGGCCATTTTATTGACTGCAAATTTAATGTAACACACCAAAATTTATAAATATATTTTGTTGTTCTTCGTTGATATCTTTTTGAAGTTGTGCCAGATCGGTTGGCTGCTTCTATACTGAAATCTGCAATAAAAATGGCTGTTTACTCCAAAACCAGCGATAACATTTTTTTATCTGCAATTCTAATCAGCGAAGCAAAGTAAGCCAGAATACAATCCCATAAGCAAGGACTAGTTAGTTTGTTATTTAATTAATAAAATATTTATATCGCACTAGTGTTTTCAGAGAAACCGATTTCGAACATGCCGTTCGAAATAGAAAGTAAAGGTCTTAAGAATAAGGAAATTGTCTTGCAGTTCTGGAAAGTTCATATTGACCTCTATTGGCTGTAACACTAAATTAAGCTTGTTTACACAAGTATTTATTTTATTGCAAAGCAGGGATCAATAAATCGATATCTTTCTGACAAGCAGGGTGTAACAGGGATAATTGTTACCAATGGATTTGCTGAGCGGGCGAATACGCGTTTATATTATATTATATATATTATATATATATAGTTCGAATGTGCGTAGTATTAATAATCTGGGCCGCACTGGGAGCACCTCAAATGTGGGCTGAACACATGCTCATAGAAGAGGAAAATACATTTTGAAATGTGTATGTGTATCACACGTGTGGACATTACTCACTCATCCTAATCCAGCAGTCTCTATATATTGAACTCAGAACCTGCTAGTTCAAATCTGCTAACTGTTACTTTTTTGAAAAAAAGTCAACTGTTGGACTTTTCGAAGTGGTCCAGACAACCCAAATGCACTCGCACAAATCTCCTAAAATAGCTACCTTGGTGATAACTGGGGTACCAGCCAGGCTGTCGCGGCCTCGAATCTGAATATCCGCAAAAAAGAACTCCCACGACTAGTGCTCGAGCTAGCGAGGCAGCCTGGAGAAAACAGAGCTTGGACAGAAGCAGCCACATCCTAAACGCTTCTAAACCTGTAACAAATTTAGTCTGTATGAATGGCTCCTATCAAATAGAAATTACTTACTCTGGAGGAAAGCACGTGCGAAGCTCTTTGCCATTTCCTTGGACTTTGGCAGCTTCGCACCTGCTGAAGAGAATAGGTCGCACGCTATTGTTGTGTTTTAGAATAGCAATGCCTTTATCTCCAGTGTGCAGCCGTATTGAAGTCCACATATATATCGGCCGTAATCGATGCGCCCGCGACGAGTTGTTCCCCTTCACAGCCGAACAAAGATCCAACGTCAAACGAGAAAACTCCGTCTTTTGGGGCCAATACGGTTCGCTTCCAATCGGACCTTATTCTTATTATTATCTAATTATTAACGTTAGCGTTCTCGTCGCTGCCTTGTGTAGGCATCGTTTCATTGACGTTCCCAGCGAGCAGCTTTTGTCCTAATTGGTTATTTTGCGCGTCGATGTCGCTCGTTAGGCTAACCTGCCTAGACGATTTATTCTTCGAGTCGGTGCTGTTGGCACAACGGTCATGAAAACCTTGCCACGACTGCCGCTGCATTATAATTGCCACAGGCAGCTAGAACCATCGACAGATGTTTACACTTAATGCCTTCATTATAAAAGTGGCTTATATCGGTAGGTGCAAAATACGAAATTTTGATGGATTTCTCCCTGGCTGGGTCTGTTCGTGGCTAAAACTGGCGGAATCGGAATGGCAGTTGGGCACTCCCAAGAACTCATCGTGGGTCGCAGAAGTTGTCTTGCCTTGGGACGTTGCCTGATTGGGCAGATAGTAAATAGTCAATATGTTATCAAGTAGAAAGCGCTAGCTGCACTGTGTTCATGAGATGTTTCCTAATCCAATCAAAAAAAGCGTGAAAGGTCAAGATCTGAAACAAATCAAACCAAAAGAAGAGACAGACGAACTAATATTTGTATTTATTCAAGTAATCAAACTGGATAACGTAACTCGTCATATATTGAAAGATGAAGGACTTTCTTCTTTCTTTGCTCACACAAAAAGGCTTTTTTGGACATGTTAATTATTAATATCACACTATGGACTTTATTAGGAAATCATTTAATTAACAGATGGATCATAGTTATAATAATGGTTATATTACTAAATAGGATAATGAAATTTCATGACATACATTAGAATAGAAAGCGGAAACTTTTTTAACAATTTTAGTATTTTACATAGATCTTGAAGATAGAATCTTGTGCACTGTGATTAAAAGTCTGACTTCCTTCAACGCTGAGTTCCTTCTGTTTTTGTCATTTTTGCCTGGATGGTTTATCTTCGCCAAAGGTTCATCGACACAATCAGACTATAGGAGATTCAGTTATATAGGTAAGGTGACATTTTTGTTAACATAAAAGGGCTAGATAACTAACTATTCATTGTTACACACGCAGACATCGAATCCACACCGCTGCTTCATACCAGTGTTTTTTTGATATTGAACTAGTTATAAAACTGAACGCCGTTATATCAATAATAATTTATCCACAGTTGGAATTTGTCAGCCAGAAGCTGCTATGAAATTACCGATTTATATCACAAGATCTGCCTCATTGCCGGACGTTTGCTTTCTGTTGCTTTTTGGTACACCACAAGTTCTCTACAAGTTACCTTTGACTGTAACACGCTGAGTGAGTGTCAGATTCATCTGCGGAGTCTTTATGTTAGCTGTCAGTGTTTTCCAGGCGTTTCGATGCGGGAGGGACGGAGCCCAAACGAGATAACGTATCGCTAGAAAAGCACGCAAATACATACACTTACGCAACGATAATAACAATCTTCATCATCATTACTTACAACGGTACGCGGTTTACTGGAAAACAATTTAGTACCCCGCAAGCAAACGCCTTAAACGGAATAGCTGTAAGAGAGCTGCCCTAACGAGCTTCCTCTAAATACGCCGCCAACAAGGTGGTGAATTTAAATAAGCCCAACTATATAATGCTACATGCTATAGTTAAAGTATCAAAGCGTGTTCCTAATTGTGAGTACAAATCTTTTAGTCGCCAACGATAGGTAGCATTGTATATACCACCAATGGTTGAAAAACAAGCGTAATGGGCTATTGTAGTCGACAGCACGATAATATTCATTAGGTCTAATTATAGATATATACTATTGGAAAAGTTGCTCTGAGGTGTAAACCTACGCGGGGAAAGAAAGCTACGTTTTCAACTAAGAAAAATATAAGCTCACAGTTGAAGCCAAGGTCAAACTACGGGGCAGTGCAAGAATGGACGACGAAACGCAAAATGGTATAGAAAGGCAGAGTCCCCCTCCAGAGGATAGGTAATTCACCATCTTGACGTGATATATTCGTCTTGACAAACAACATTTTACACGCCTATTTTCTACATAAGTCATCTAATGGCCATTGAATTATGAAACTGTGAGATGAATAGTGGCAATCGTTTTCTCTGCTTTAGTATAGTAAATAGTGTTTTCTCTGCTGTATAAGCCCCTTACAACCTAATTGTGTAAACAACAGAATTTATGGCATGTTCCGGTAGATCTAGCAAGGTTGTTCCTGTTGAAAAAATACACTTCTGTCTTTTGCAGGAGCGAAAAGTGATCGTACCAGCCCGAGGTATATATGCAGACTACGGTACAAACTTTTGGCTAGAAAGAATCGCTTGAAGGTGATGTTCAAAGTTCAATAACAAAATTTTGAAACCAGCAGATGCACCTTTTCTCGATTGTACTGGCTGAACATCTATTTAAGGGGAAACGGCACGTAAAGCAAAGCAGTTTATGAATTGGCCAAGAAATTTGCTATAGTCATGTAACTGTCAACAAATATTTCTGGCCTATGGGTTTGCTGGCCGTTTGGAGGCCCAATAAACCCAGTGATATCAGAGAGAAAAATGCTTCTTTGTTATCTTTCTATATCTGGTCTAGCTTTGAGCGACAATGACAGATTTCTATAAAGAACTGTGACGAGTAACGCGAAATCGTGCCTTTACGTTGACAAAATGTTATAAAAAGCCATGCTAAGTTCCAAGAGGTATGCCAGGATTAAGCCAGCTTCCCATCCAAAAATGCATGAAGTGCGTGTGATGAAACTTTCAAAAAAAAAAAAAAAAAAAAAAGCGAACCAGATAAAGCCATCCTCCTCAACGACAATGCTAGATTACCTATGGCAAAAATTGTTGAAGTTCCCTTTCGCACTTTTTCGATCACCATAGTCTCCTAATCCGGCATCGAACAGTTACCGATGAACGCAGACCGTGGCACCAATGTGTTTTACAATGAGTGATCTAAAACCCGTTTCAGTCGAGCTATTTAATTGAACGCACCTAGAAATTAGCTGAGAGATGGAAAAGGGCCGTAGGGTGGACCCAAAATCAAAGAATTCATATTACGTGAGAAATCAATGTAAACACTCATGTCCAATAGACTTTGTATGTTAGCTGCAAAACGTATGGGATAGTGCGTCTGTCTTAGGACACAGTGAGTTCCTTTTAGAGGATTAATCGTCGTGCACACGAAAAAGCTGAAACGATAAAAACTTTTTTATTACGCTCCAGTCACCCGTGTTTACCGAATACAGTACAAACGTATGTATACCAAATGTCCGACAAGCTAGCACGATAATTAGCTGGGCCCATTGGGTCGGTACACTAGAGCAAAGTTAGAAGCAACCCGCACAACACATATTTTCCAATGATTATCCAACGAGACTTGAGACAATCACCCTGCGTGCCTATTTTGGCAAACCCTTTTAACGGACTGGTGTAGACACTCATTAGAAAAAAGCTCTTTCTCAAACTGAGGCATAAAAAAAAATCTATAATTGCTTATTAAATATTCCCCCTACGATGTTTATAATGCTATATGGAAAATAAAGATCTATTGAATAAGGGTATGAGAGGTAAATTTTTCCCAGCTAAACAAAAACGTGCTATTCGAGTACCCGACGTTTAGCGAAAGGTCGTATCTACGTTGTGATTCAAATGCGACTTTCAATGTTTTTAACTTAAAAGATGTATATTTCCGCTAAAAAAGTAAGTATGGACATTTTGGAGCTTCCTTCCAGTTCTGACAGCTTTCCATATCGTCAAGTTTGAGGGTCCAGCGTTACAAGCACGCATTATTATGATTTAGCACTGCGCCTTTGAAAATATTCCCGTCCCCGGCCACATTCCCAGAACTCTGATTTCTTTACTTTGTTATTTTTTATCAAAGGGGCACCCGTACAAAGTGTCTGTCCTCCTACGCGTCAACAAAAACACTCGTTGTCATTGGAACTTCCCCAGCGAGCTTTGCTTTGTAGATATTTCCGTAAAACTGGCTCGGTGGCATGTGCGTCGACTGTGGAAGCGGGTCATTGTCAAATGTGAGCAGTTGAATGATAGACGATTCATTTTCGTGATGTTTTTCGTCGTCATCACAGGTTTCTTCTTCATGAACAACTCTGTTATTAACCGCAACTTGCATCGCGTTCGTCATTGTTGGAGTACTCTTTGATAGTAATTCACAGTGATGATTCCTTGTCATCTTTTAGCCGCAGGTCTTCATAAAGACGAGTCCTGCAAAGGCTACTGCGGCCGACAGGACGAACGAAGCGAGTCCTAGGCAGCGTAAAATGTGAGTTCGTTCCAAGCAGCCATATCGTTGCAGATGCCACTGTGGATCGTTGTGACCGGTTGGGCTGGCGAGGCCTTTCAGTCTGCGGCATAGGCAGAAATGGCCAATATCAGCAGGTTGCTCACGGGTTATGGTCCACCGTCAGGCAGTGCAGCTTTGACTGCTGTACGCCTGGATCAATGGCCGATCAGCTCACATTTTTAAACTGACGGAGGAAAACTTTTTATATATATATATATGGATATGTCAACAACCATGAGTGTATGCGTGTGGCGGAAGAAGAACTGTCGGGTTAACATAGCAACGATTGACCGCGTGTCGTATATTAAAACAATATTAAAGCCTTTGATAGTAATAATACATTATCAACGTTACTATGATTAAGTAAATAATTAAAGTAATATATTAACTTAAACATATGGGAGGCAGCCTATTCCAGACCACACGTCATTTGTTGAGACTTGTAGCGGCTGACAAACGCACTTCGAGGAACCCAAACGTCCAGTTCATTTCCTTGACCTAATGGCTGCTGCGTAGATTTAACGCAGTTAAAATCAACTTACAAGGAGACACTTGAATAACTGTAATTTGGTTTTCTGCTTCTTTCATGCTCGTTAATATGTCTTGTTGTGGTATATGAGAGAATACCATGTCAGCCGTCTTATTTAATCGGTTCAGCAATTCGACTTGTAAAGCTCGTTCGCTCCGAAAATCTCTCGTTCCTGTTATGGCTCAGTGTATCGCAGGATCAAGTATAGAAACGGCTTTCCTGGCTGACCGTCTCTACCTGAGCACCAAGCTAGCCCTGCCTAGCCTCTGCTTCCGTAAAACATCAATTGTGTATAACAAATATTCATCAAATGTCCCTAGCGAGCTTATATACGTGAAAAAAACGTTATGTCTACGACAGTTTAATGTATACGTTACATTGACATTGTCATTAAGGTCAACGTGGGTGCTTGATGAAGAATCACTAGGCGGGTCCAGTTAGCGTTTGGAAGCAAGAACATCTTCTTTGAGAGTCCATTAGTTCATACGCTATTCTAAGTGCGGTGCAGGAGAATAAGCTGTACTAAGATTACGCATGGATGAAGCTCAACGAATAGGTCTGTACGTGGCCAACTTACAACATAAATAACTTCAGTTACAACAACAAATGTACTCTTTGCTTTTAAGCTCAACGGTTTAACTCTTGTATTAGGGACAATATGTAAACAAAACGACCAAAACTACCGATACAGCAGGGACACGAAAGTGCAGCATATTACTGAGCGATCAATTTACTCCACTTAGCCTAAACATGTGTAAATATTCGTACAAACATAAAATATACTCCATCCCATACAACTTCTATTGTGATACACAAGCGCTTCTTTAGGATAGCTCCACTCCGGGGGTTAACTCTACGGTACACTTCGTACCGAGACTTTAAAGTCACTACAAGAGCACTTCTCTAAAAAGTGCTAGTAATATTGTACTACTGCTGCGTTGAATCAGTGTCCTCGTAACAGAGACCCAATTAGATTGACAAACTGGGCACGGAGTAGATTTTTGACCCAACATACGTTGACAAACAATGTAAATGTGCTTTTAGCTATTTAATCTATTCAGAGCTTTGATCGTTACAAGGATCAAATGTAAACGAGGCGAGAATTGCAAAGATGATATGAACTTATACTTCAAGTTAGGCGCGTCTAGGGCAGAGAACAATAGCTAGATTCGAACGGGGATAGTAGAAGGATGCTGCTAGTATCGAAATGATTGTACCAATGCTTCTCCCAAATACAACCCTTTCATTCCCGTTACGCATATTCATATGAAATACATCCGATCTTGATTAGAATTTTGAAATTAATTAACTGTCTGTCAGTGGGGCTGCTGCCCTTCGACCGCCGCGCCTTGAAACAGGTAACCGCAACTATATGTATTTCGACTGAAATAAGAAAGACGACGACTTTTTTTCTTGTTAATGTATCGGGTATCCATTGTTAAAATTGCGTGTAATCATCAGGGTGATACGACTGTCACACATAGATTTGATAGCACTAGGCGCAAAAGCAACGCTTAATAGGAATATTAAATATGACGTAAGTGTAAATCTGTAAATGTTGTTTAAATTTAAGACCGACCAAGTAAAACTTCCGTTCCCTATGACATGCGAAGCAAACAAATTATATATATATATTATAAAAGCAAAAAAACTAGAATAGCAAACGAGCGCTAGACACAGTTATTTCGCAATTAGATTATGTTAGAATTAAGTTTGTTTAGTTGTGAAGATAAGTTGAGATACAACGATGGTATGGGTGCAGACAGAACTTTCTCAATTGTAACGGCATATTAACAGGAGCAAATATGGGCGGAAACACAGTTTAGCTCTCGTTAGGGATGAAACACTACTTGCACAGAAGAACACGAATAAGAAACGCCCCGAAGCATAGCCAAAAGGGCTCGAAATCGAAAGAAAAATTCAGTACTGGGAAAAGCGGAACAAACTTTAGAAAGGGAACGATAAAGTGGAGAAGTGTTACTGACGAAGCCTAGTGGAATAGATGGCGGAGCTAGAAGGACGAGCACAGCATCCATGGCCTAAGTTATAAGGGAACAAAGTTGGCCACGCGCAGCCCCGTAACGAACTCCATCTGCGACGCAAGCTCTTTTCCCGCAAGCAAACCCCTCCGCAAACTGAAAAATTCTAGTCGTACGAACGCGTAGTGAATATGATGACGACAGAACACTGATATCGCCTAGGAGCAACAGTCTCATTGTTAGCACAAAATCGAACTACCGAAGACGCACTCGTTCCATGGGACGATCGGAATTACCTGGTTAATAATATCGAACAATTATCATATCTTTACCCTATTACACTGAATATAAGTTAATAATGGGTTATTAATGGACAAGGGTTAATAACTAGTATATCAACTACTGTTTTCGAAGATCTTCGACTGTTTGCAATTTTACTAGACAGTGATATAGTATAGGATATGCACGAACGTTAATAGTGTTTCGTTTCATGATAGAGGATTTCGGGACGAATTTTTTCGTCGGTTATCATCATCAGTTCGCGTAGTTCCTGTACACTATAATCTTGAAGTTTCATGTCGGGCACACCTTCGTTACCATTTCTACAGCTCTTCGTATCTTCAGCGATAGGTGTCCAGCGTAACTGAGTGCTATTATCAGTAAACGTACGCTTCTAAGGGAATCCTGTAGATTCATTTGTATTTTTCTTATTGCACCTGTACAGAACAAAATTTCGCCGTGCTCAACGAAAGTTCCGCCAGCGACTCCAACTGTCATTGGGATGCTCTCGGCGCGTTCGGTCTGCAAATCACCCACGTAAAAGTAGTGAAGTTGACGGTTGTCAAAGTACAGAAGGGCGTCAACATAGAAGGTGAACACCTCATTTTTAGAGGTCTCTTTGTCTTCATGTTCGTCTGGGATTGTATCACAGTTCCAGTGGAAGTGTCGTTGCCCCAACTCAACTGTCGACTGCCACTTTCTTTAAATGTAGCTTCTATTCTCTGAGTGGATTCGCGGTTTGCTTTGAGGATGAAGTCACGCTTTCTGTTTTGGATCCTTTTGCGGGTCGAAAATACTCGCGGTAAAAACGACCGCTGCATGCAGCGTCAAAATGGCGACAGTCACGTAACGAAAAGTGCGATTTAATTTCGCGTGAGGGTACTGACGCTCAGCCAGCCCGGACGTTTTAGCGGGCAGGATGAGTTCAGTTTTGAAACCATTGAACGTTTTTTAGTCCTTGTTGTAAATGTTAAACGCGTCATTTGTGTCGGGTAAGATTAGGTTTCTTAAACTTTAGTAGCGGTCCGCGTTCGACGAGTTCAGTGGTTAGGCTTCCAAAAGACTAAAATCGCATCTTTGAAGCGCAGGGAACTTAATTTTATAAACAATGTCACACAGGTCCAGTATGGCCATATTTGATTGGTCGACGACAAATCCGTCACCGTATTATAGCAAAGAAGTAAACGGAACATTTGTAAATTGAGGAATTCCTGATAATAGTACTGATCAGATGCCCGATATGAGCTGATCGGTGGGGAAGTGCTCGTAGGAGAGTTAAATCTACCAGTGAATGCACGGACAACCAACGTCTGACAGGATGCCCCAACCCAGGACTGGTAAGTGGGTCTGAGTTACAGGCCGATAAGATCCAATGGAATATTCTCGCCTAATTCTTCATCACTTTCATAAGTGCGATAACGATGAGGTTAACTAGGCTAATTAATTGATATGCGGGAGTGTTAACATGGTGATAAATTACTTCAGCTCAATACTGTTATAGCCTAATATCACCAGCCGGTTGAAGTAGGTAGGTAAGTAAAGTTCAGTAGTAAAAAAAAAAGTAAAAAGACATGTAAAATAGTTTTTTTTGCGTATCGCAACACTTTGTTGGAAAAGTTCTTTTTGCCTGCTGTACTGACTGATATCTCACAGCTGATAGAACCATCAAATTCTGTCGAATGTATAGCCTCTAATAAATAACTATGTGAACTATTATATTAGTAGAACTTCACTAAAAATATACACGAAGGATACTTAAGAAAAAAAAAGGAAAGTGTGCGTGTTCTCTATCGGTTTCAAGTACTTGTGATTATCACCATCCGAACTTACTGCTCCGGATTCCGGATTTCGTAGGACCCTTAACGTTAACTGTCCAGTCCTTCTGTGAAAGAAAGCTAGAACAGACTCCTGCTTTAAACGGCCATTCAAAACCTGGAAGAGATTCAAGTAGGCACATAACTGCATATTTAGCAGATTTATGCAAAGTCACTTCAGAGCTCAAAGCAGATCGTATATTCGTTCCAATAAATGGTCGAGCTTTTGCCAGGTGCCTATCGACCGATTTCGGTATCATCTATGCAGGCACGCAGCTTCCATATCGATCCGTCGTGTCTGTGTATGCTGATAATATTACGAAGCTCGTTGCTCTGTACGACGACGCACCTTATACGGTCAGCGAACGAAATGATATAGGTCCCTTAGATAGGAGGCTACAAAGCTGTGAAACAACGACGTCTCGTATGTATGATTACGTAGTTCACCTAGCATTGGCTGTGCCTACCCTGCAACAGATCTACTACAATCAGCCATTTTGCAAAGATTACCCCACAAGCAACTATGCATAATCAGCCGTCTACGACAGTACATCAGACAACTCATTCTCAACACGTACAATCTATGAAAGCTATCGTCACTAACATTAAATCTGATGTTGGAATATACAATTGATAAAATACCTACTGGATCCCGGAATATAGCTGGCTGTATCTAACCATCAGTTTGAGTAAGGCGCTAGTATATCTTAAAACGTAATGTCCAAGTTACGTATTTTACGTACAATAGTTACGACTTAACGCTTTGCTAGTTTCTCGGAACTGGTTAGAGATTAATTCTCAGTGCATGAAAGCGTATGGGCAACAATTCAATATCTAAATCGTATATCAATAGTTGAGTATCGTTCTGCACAGTCCATCATTTAAGAAAAAAAAAACGATCACTCGATGACATTAAGACACCGAATTACTTTCGTCACGATATTCCGCTGTACGCGGATAGTAATTACCAAAACACTGCCCTTGACTCTGGATCTCAAGCAGGCAGGAGACTAAAACACTCGAAATCCTCGAGAGCTAAAAGCTCCTTCATCTCTATTACAACCATTATTTATTATATTATTAACCATTATATTATTTAGTACTATATTTTCTTGAGTACATTAATCAAATCTAATAGTATAAAAAGCTCACTTGAAGGTTTAGAGGAGGTATGAGTTGAAGTCAGCACACGTCGTAAACCGCGACTACATGGGCAAATTCAGCGACTCGCGGGGCTGCAAGCCATTGAGCGATACGAACTGGATAGAGCGTGATGCGTGAGAGCGGACTTCGTTGGCCATTTTGTGAAAATTTGTCTCAATGGACGATCACCTTCAGATTTAGCGTTGCTGCTGGTATCGACGCAGGCTATGTCTGGCCAGCTGCAAACTGAAAAGCAAGAAGAAGGTCGCTAGCGTATTCTGTCTTTCTTCTTAAGCTATAAAAGCCTAAGCTGTAAAACCTGACAGGCCTGTGCATCTAACATATTTTCACTCTTCAGCTACGACCTGGCTCTGGAGATCTCAGCTTAGCTATATGACAAGCATTAGTACGTCGTGATACAATTGTTTCCGCTAGGCACATCGAACGCACAGGTATGATGTATGTTATGAATGTGGGAGGCACGACGTTGCCCGCCGATTCGCTCAAATGTCTGCGTAACAGACGACAAAAGCGGACTGAGTAATTTCATACACTCATAGCCAGATTATGGCTCGGATGAGGAGGGCGATAGTATTCGTTCTTGTCTGTTAAGGCTTAAAACTATCTGCATTGCCTTTTTCCTTTCGGTGCGGCCATAGGTGCAATGCTGCGGATAGACGAGGTGGTTTGAAGCCTTAATCAGCACCGCTGCGCGAGACAGGGCCGAAAACAGATACTTGAAGGAGCTTCGGATCACCACTTCCAGCCGGAAGACTCAGAACTGCCTGAACAGGTCTCCTGTTTCAAAAAGGTAAAATGTGAGATTTTCGTCGTTTTGTTTTTGAAAAGCGAAAACTCAAAGTCGAGTTGAAGGCTTTTTCGGAAGACGTTTAGCTGGCAAGTGATTTCCCGCGAACTGCGTACCGACAAGCCCAGTTTTGTGGGAAAAAAAAAAACTCTCACTACACTGACTATCCTGCTTATATGAAAAAAGTTTCGGAATAGTTCAAGATTGTATGAGAAGAATATATAAAAATATGTATGTAAGAGAGCAGTATATGCTTACGTCTTCCAGATCAATCTAACAGTTACGTTCCTTCAAAAATGTCCTCAGCTATCCAAACTAGAAAAATTGAGCGGAACGCACTATTCAAGCCGAGAATGCTTCTTCTCAGTAAGCCAGCGTTGAGTTTAATTTCATTTAGGCTTTTCGTCGTATGCGCTCATATGTACTTAGGTCGGTTTGGTGGCTTATCTTTATATCTGATAAAGATCTGTCGAAGATAGACTTCTTTTGCGACCAGCAAACCCATTTTTGGAAACTGAATCCAAAGAAAGCAGCCAGAATTCTTCATGTGGCATATAACACTTGACTACTATCAAATTAAAGATTAGAAGGACTTGTATCCCCTAAAATTATATTTAAGGGCTGTAAGTTCAAGATCCAGACATTTCCAAAAATACTGGGGTTTTACTAGTACTGGTTTATTTTTTTCAAAGCATATTTTAACATTATCGTAATTAATTACTTCTGTTAAACTATTTATAAAAATCAGACAACTAACGACTAGTGTCATCGTTATTTATCTATCGGCAGCACCATGGCCCCTTAATTTTCTAAAACGAATTCGTATAGCTCTATAGCACACATTAATAGAAATAGGAACGCATTGAGTCACTGTATATACGAAGTGCCAAGTCACAGCCAATAGGCGCATCGAAAAATTCGAAGCTGTACAAGTTCCTGTATATTCGAAGTACAGTATGGAATTATAAAATTTTAGAGTGTTTGATATATAGGCGAACATGTTAGTCCAATGGCAACAGCTCTAGACATAATCAGACGAAGCCATTTGTTACGAAAGAGTCATTCTGAATAGACCAGGCTGTTTTTCGGGACATGATCCCGATGTAAGTTCCCAAGAGTAGGAAGCTACGATCATAGTTTCAGTGGCATAATTCCGAACGAGGCAAGCAAGTAATCAGCAGAAAACTTCGGATGTCGGAAACTGTTATTTAAACATTGAGGCCAACCTTTTCTTATATCCGATGCAGTGTAGGACAAAACATTGAATATTAGATGATACTTATTGTCAATAAAAAAAGATCAAAAGAAACTTTGCGTTCTGTTCCAGTGAGCCGCTGTTAATTTACGTGTCGAAAAATCCAAGAACAGGATCTTACGAAGACAGCACCAACAAACAACTTCAATTTAGAGCACTGAATCGATGAATTAAGGTTCGTCACGCGGTGGTTTCTACAGAGCAAAAATTCTCAGCTGCAGTTTCAGGCTCATTTGAATGTCCTTCTATACGCAGGCCATTGTTGTGGAGTTCAAAATTAACTACGACTTTAGAATCGTTGTTGACAGCATCTTTCAATGCGGGTCTGCAAAGTAGAGCCAGGCAAAATCTGGCTTTCACAATAAAAATATTATCATATTGTCGTTATTATTAGTTCTCTATTGATTTCCACAAACAACGATGATTTTAGTTGCGCAATTTGTATCTTTTCAATTCCGAAATCTCATATCTACTATTGCGGATTTTAGATTTTTAGACAATAAACCAGCCCCCACCTTACTCAACCACTCCTGAGAGAAACGCAATTATTTATTTTAATTTATCTCTATTACCAAACAATTTTTTCATCTCCGACTATATGGACCGGTTTAGTGACGGCAGCAAGATTGGTCGTTCGTTACGTAGTCAATCACTCACGATCGCACAACGTTCGTTTACTACCGCCAAAGCAGCTGACTTCGATCTCGGACCACTTCCTCGATTATTTCTACCACTTTCGCCGCTCATCAATGAGCCCGTGAGTTTGCCCTGCCGTTATTTCCCCCCTGACCGAAGAGACGGCGAAGGATTCTCTTACTGTTGCTCTGTCGTCTTAATCCGAGCGGCATCGCTTCTCGGATCTGATACGATTGCGACCCCCATCAAAAACGGCGTACCGCTGCAGCGCCATATAGATGGTAGGGCCTTCCGCTCGGAGTTGATCATGGCGCTCGTGATCGCCTTCTGCGCGCCCATTACTTGCCAGTCGTTGGTTATGTTGCCTTACCACTGGCAATACCTGCTCTATCTGTTTCATTCGACGGCTCGGACCTTTTATGTTCGCGTTGAATGATTGTGATTGGCAAAAGCTCGCCTCCCCTCTCAGCCGTTCGTTCTCTCCATCACGTTTACCGGCTGCTAGACAGAAACAACCGGCAACAATAGCCGTTTATCCCCCTCGCTCTGGGCCATCACCACTAGGTGGGACGCGATCACAATAAGCTACTGGCGATCAGCGCCACCGGAACCAGCGTCGCTCAGCTTGCCCGGACTAACTGTTGTAGCAAAGTCGCCCGCCGCAGTTGTTTCCTCGGCCCGCAAAATCTTCGTCAAAGAGTAAGCCAGCCAAAGGCCAATCGTTTCCATTCGGGGTGCCACCGCTCCTCCTGACTGTGTCACGGAATTGTAGGCGCAAACTGCCACTGCTTATGCTACTGTAGCACGAGTCATTGGCGCAGCGTCGAAGATCGCGCCGCTGACCACGGCAGAGAAACAACGATGGACAGTCGACCTCTGGTGCTCCTGAGCTGGACTCCGGAGCCTCGCGCTCTGAGCTAGCTGCTCGTAGCGGCCAATGCTGCCGACTATGCAAGTGCTCTATGCGGCGGCGGCGGCGGCGGCGGCGGCGGCGGCGGCGGCGGCGGTAGCGGTAGCAGCAGCAATAGCGGTATTATCAACAACTCACATGGTCACAGTAGCAACATTCGGCTGTCAGACTGCTGCTCCATAGCCTCGACGTTACCAGAGTCACGGTTTAGCTAGCTAGAATAGCCATCAGCTCCATGTATCAACAATGGCAGTAAAGAGCAGCGGGCCGTGTACGCTGCCCATGTGAATGAGTGCATGCGTACGTAATAGTTACGTAGAACAGGCTAGAACCGATCAGGTAGCAGCTGCGTTGACTCATGTTTAGCCTTACTGAAACGGGTGACAGTTACGCTCGCGGGAGGCGAAACGTCGTCACGAATCGGGTGTGGGCATGCTTGCCACGTTCTACGACTACTGTCGTCGTATTGTTACGGCTGCTTTGCCACGTCTATTATGATAACGAGCGACAGCTGTGTTATTAACGTATCGTTGGGAAGTTGTGTGCGATAGCTTCACTTCCGTTTAGTCCCGCTACCGCTGCCAGCACTATTGCCGCCGCGCTCGTAGCGACTGGAGTGTTGTGACAAGCCGCCCGGTGCAATGACGCGAAAGCCGGTTTCAGAGCCGAAGTGTCGAAGTCAGCTTTGGGGAGAGCGTACGGGATGGCAGCCCTCGGCCACAGGTGGCAGCGGCATCAACTGTAGCTCTTGTTCGTTGCTTTGTATCGCTGGTTGGGTAGTTGATTAGCGTGTTGCCAGAGCTTGTTGCGTCGAGTCGCAAGCGAACGGGTAGCGCGACGCTCAGCTGCCAAGCGACAAACATAGTCGTAGCGAAATAGCAGCGTACCCTACAAGTTAATCAGTAGAAGAGTTTGTAGCAATGGTAGAAGTGGCCAGTTTTCGTTGTCAATGGAACGCAGGATTTGCACTGAGATCTGCTACGGTAAGCCCGCGCAACGCTCTGCTGACGCTTTGACAAGCGGCAGATAGCTTTCCCCGAACGTTAATAGAAAAGTACGTTCAGATTGATGAACAGTGTGGAAACGAAACTGATAAAGCAAGCGAACAGACAAGGAAATAAACGACGAACAAAAGCTAGGTGTATTGGTAATCGATGCTGTGAGATTGCTGCTCAGTCCGTGCCGAAGAAAAGTTACCAGTAGGAACGGCAGACTCTGTTTCCTCTCGAATCGGGATAGCTGCAGGAGGGGAAAAATGCGCCACTAATTAAAGTATACGAAGAGTGATCGTCATCATCTCGGCGAAATCTACTTAGTTCGGTTTATTCGAGGAGCGACTTGTGCACCCCCTTTACTCAGGTCAGTTGGATGACCAACTGGGTGGACGACGAACGTCACCGAAGTGAAAACGTGCCAAAACCGTAACGGATATTCTCACTGTGATACCTAATGAAAGCGGTTGATAACCCAGTTAGCAGTGGACTGGCATCGCTTCGATCGATGAAAACGACAGCGAACTCTCAGATCCGTGTGTAATTGTCGTTCATTTGAACGTACCCTACGAACGGCACGTTAATCGATGAATCAATGTTTTAAAAACTCGAAGAACTAAATAAGCGCGGCGTACCCCCATGACTGGAAGTTGCTTGAATATCGGAATACATATACCTTTAGCAAAAGTGCGCTGTGTCTGTATTGTGCAGGTGTGAGTCCGTCCGTCGAAGCGTTCTATCGAACCTGTACTTATATGAGCCTGTGACGAGTTCCGTACGACAAGCCGCCAAAATGTCGGACGTATCAAGTGGGGTACAACTCTTGGAACGTGTTCCCGTGCCATCGTTGGCTAGTTACACAGCGATTAGCCTTGGATTGTTATCATGCGCCACTTATTATAGGTAAGGAGAGGTTTCCAGAAAGAAACACCACCAAAATATCGAAACACTGCCTCAGTAAACCTAACCCTGCAGCTCTGCGAGATTTTTTTCGCCTAAACCTTTATGTTACACATTTTACATCGTCTGCGTATAAAGATTCGTTTTCGAGAAATGCGTAACACAGATTAGCACAACACGAAACTTGGGCTCGATTCGAATAGTTATACGGGCTATTCTTCTCGAGACGCCTCAATCCAGATGTACTCGATCGCCCGTCCCTAGGACCAATGATGATTTCCTATGAAATATCACACAGGTCCCACTGTGTCGGCATAAATTTCACAATAAATTAGCTTGATTAAAACAATCTATCGGGCCTTTATTTTTTTATTACAAATACAATTAGTTTTCTATTCTACTACTAATTAGCTGCAATAAATTTTCCTACCATGTAAATACAATGCGACTATTTCTACTGAAATCTGAGTCACGCTTTGTGAACCCTGCTATCTCCTTATTAGTATTTGCCGTCCATATATAGAACAGGGGGAAAAAAAAAAAAAACGATAAGGTTTCTACAGCGTTTCGTTTCACGGCGTATACCATAACTCGTCCTTAATTATATGGAAGAATGTGAAAGATAAATGTTCTCTACTTTTCTATTCCTATGAATTGCGATCCTTCATAACGGAAACTATCATCTGTTGGAACGTATCGCGTTTCTAAGCATACTATTATTTCAAGGGCGACAGAACCCTGAGACCGGCTAGCATCAACATTGTGACCTATACAAATAAGTGATCGTAAAGTTAATCGTTCGACTTGGAAAAAGCGGGAGTAGATGCAATGTGCTAAATATTCACGCTTCCTCTCTAGTGCTCAGTAGAAGTTACATAACCAACTGATGCACTTAGTACAACTTTCTTTCCACTTTCAATTGGTCCTTCCATATCGTTAGAAACGAGTAAAAAAAAACGCGTCTTAGAGGAAAAACTACTTTTAGAGTTGATCATATCTAGAAGCGTCACGAATTTCGGTCGCTCATATATTTGTGCTCTGCAAAACGTGATTAGTTAGCTCTATTGGTCATATATGGCCTCGTGTATCGATTATTACCTGATTGCCACGGTTAACAGAAGCACATAGTATTCTATAATCGCCCACCATAACCTCTAAATGCTTCGAAATCCATAAAAGTCCTTATTTTTACCCGTGTAGACCGTCTTCCAGAATGCGGTTTGGGCTATTCTAGTCAACTAAATAACAGAGGTCCAAGTAACCTCTGCAAGCTGTAGGACTTTTAGGCACGTTTGGGCCGAGACCCTAATGATGACCGCTTCAGAATACTGCACACTTGCACAAGTGGTTTGTTTGCCTGCCACAGAAAATTATCTTGTTAGCATTGCCATTAAGATGCTGTTAGCTTGAATGCCTAGATGCTTCACGACATTTACCTCGGATGAGACTCATAAGTAACTTGATTCAATATGTTTTAGATTTAAAGGATTTTACAGATCTGTTTATGGCTTGTGCCCACCTCACTTAAAGGGGTGCAAACGAATTTCCCCATTACCGGTCCGTATAACTTCGATTATCTGTAACTAAATTAGGTATTATCGGTACAGCCTTATTGGATGCACAATGACAAAATAGTTATTATTAGGATTATCAAAAAAAAAACACACGACTCGTCTGCCTTAATCGTAAGGAGGTTTCTAATTGATGATTGTTGCCGCCTTACGACACTATCGACATTTTGCTGTTACGTGTCTCTTGCATTCAAATGTTGTAAGTGAGCTAATGGTATCAACAGGACTACGTAAGCCAAACATGGGAATTGTCCTTAATGACGAGAGTGACATAATATCATTCGCTTGATTAGGACCCTGCTTAGAGATATATCCGCAATGAAATTTATCTAACCACAATAGCGATCCATACGCGAGTGCAATGGAAACGTCTACTGAAAAATTGTTCAAGTTCATAATGTCTTCCTATTTCGACTTCGAGAAACAACTTAATTTACATAATCTATTTTGAGTCCTGCTTGTTTCTCTTTGATACGCTTTTGGAGATAACACACTTAGCTATCGTGTAAACAACCTAACTTAGGGTCAAGTTTATTTGAATATACGTCCTATCAAAAGAAATAACAAATTAATGAACAAGCAAAGCGCCAAAAAGAACTCGTATCATGCATTCATCGTAGACTACCGATATCCAAACGGGCCAATTATACACGTAAATGAGCAATCGTAGACGCACGTTATTCGTGAGCAAAGCCACTTCTGCCGCACGATACTACATATACATGTACGTACATACAATAGGGAGTTTCCGTTATGTTTTGTCCGACTTTCTACCTGATGCCTATCTCACTATACTTGTGATAGTTCGTACTGCGATTACATGAGTCGTACATCTGTGGTTACGTGGTTAGTAGTTGATATAAATTTTCAGAACACACCGAAACGCCTTATTGTCTAATCAACTATTATTTATTAGCATGTATTTTCGCCATTTGTATTATATTGACCCAGAACGACAACCGGATCTTTGCCTTTTGAGAGGTCAGACGCAGCTGGCACTTCTTCTCCATTCCATCTGTTTGATTTTTGTTATTATAGCACTACCATTGTAAGGACAATGTCGCTATTTCCATTGCGTTCGACAGCTCGGTTCACTCCCGCCTTCCGCAAAAGCAGCGATAGTATAATAGTTAACTGTCGGTATGACCACCGCCTTCGAAGTTCCGCCTCTTTGCGAACAATCTCTTCCGTGTGGATTGCCGCTTTTCTGCTGATCCACCCCCTATACCCCACGCCCCTCGCCTTCGTATCTTGTGTTATCTCTTTGTCTCGATTTCCACTTCTGTTTGTCTCTGCTGTGCAACACGAACTTGCTCCTTCGTCTACGACACACCCTCGTGACCACCGTGCCTGACTCGGTGGATACCGTCGTTCATTCATAGTCCTTCTTTCCGTAGCTTTACGCCCGCTGTTACAGATCCTTCATGGCACCAACACGAGCAGCATGGTCGTAGCTGTTAGCATTGCACAGCTACGCCAGGGTCCGCGCAGAACGCCCCTTCGTTCCGCAGCCTGTTTCTGCTCCGCGCGACAGACAACGACCACCGTCAGCTTCGGTACCGCAGGAGGACAGACGCAGGACAGTCACCGCGTTTTTCCTGCAACTGGCGACGCAAGAGCGGTTCTACTAACTGTTGTTGCGGCATGCTTCAACCAACGACGGACGCTCGCGTCACAACGATCGCGCTGGCTGAAGCACAGCTATTCCGGGGCAGCAGCAACGACAACAAGAACGCTTGTTTTGTTGGCGTCCATTTCTTCGACACGCGTTCTTCCGCGCTGCTAATGTTACTGTTGCTAGTATCGCCCAGCTTCGTGTTTTTGCAGAGTCCCGCAACGCCCGGCGACAGAGCGAATAAGTGAAATGGCGGTAACAGCGCCCACTACGACAGACCCCGTCGGCAATAAATGGCGATGAGCAGGAAATCAACGGACGCTGCAGTGTCCAACAGGTCGAACAACACTATTGTTTGCTTCGTTGTAAACATTTTGGATAACCTTATGCATAGTTGCAGATGAACGAATCTGGCGAAGCAGAGCGGCATGGTAATCGGGAAACCGACGTTTCTTGTTGCGTGTAACGTAGACGTTATTTAGACGAGACATATGAGTCCATTGGCTAGACGTATGATACTTTCTACATTAATATAATTGATCTGGCTACGTCTACAGTGAGAGCGATCTGACAGGATACTAGCTAGGAACAGGCAAGCTGGACCAAAACTGACTAATCGATCGACCAACGGAAGTGACTGCCATTTTATTTCTATAGAAAGCTCCGACTACGGCAGTTAATGCTGCTGTGTACCTTGCATCTGTTGCACTTCTGCTTATTTACTATTTATTGTTTGATTCTTATAGCGAGCGAGTATCATGACAACCCTGTATTGACGATGAAACCGTTGTTGCCCCTAAAATAAATTCGTTCGCCATTGCTAGTCAGTATCGAAGACGATTGGAGCGTCACATGGCAGCGACGACAGCGGTGTGAGCCTAGTCATTAATTGCAGCTGATTTCAACAGCGTCACTTGCGTACTCCCTCTTAGTTCAACATGTTTGTTGTGACTGTCTCGTCGGCAAAAAGCAGCTCCGCTGTAGGAAAGACGGGTCTTCTCGGCGGATGAATGGCAGGACCTATAGTATCGCAAACTTCATGTCCGTTGAAGATGCTGCTGCGCCATGTCTATTACAATCGAATCGATGGCGTAAAATCCTTGTCCCGGCTGCCGACTACCTTCGTGACTGTTTTAGGTAGTGTTTGTTGGCAGTCGATTTATATTTCTTGTTGGGTAGAGTGACTTCCCGCACGTGGGGAATGGGGTAGGGGAAGCAACGTTGCAGGTGCCCAGCTATTTCTATTAGAAAATATATACCATGCAAAGTAAATTGGCGGCGAGTTTGTTTGGAAAAATTGTCAGGATCATTTAGTTACGGTTATGAACGGTGAAAGGCACCTGTTTTGACGTTCATATGCCAGTACCTATTCTGGGACAAAGGTTACACCTGAAGCGGTTTCAAAAAATGCCGATGTCACTCAAAAGCTTCAAAATTACTATTATATCAAATGGGTCAAGGTTGTACAGTCTGGTATATGTGTATCTATATATTGAACATCTTAAAAACTGTTTTCGAAATTTTTATAATTTTTCACATACGAAGAACAGACCTCTGTGATGCAAACCTCAGGTTTGAAAAAATTTAGCCTATACAAAAACGCCTGACAGCAGTATTCGATGTCCTAGTATAGAAGCTACATTTCAATCTACATAAACCAACAATTTCTGTAACTTTTACATTGTTAAAATTTCGGTTGTCTAGAGGGACCTGTGTGAACTAACTGAATTCTCACAATTTAGGAAAATATTATGCAAAAAAAAAAAGGTGACCGGATCAATTAATTCTATGATATGACATGCAAAGGTCTACTAATGTAGTATAGAAATACGCATAGCTGCCCGTAAACGAATGTAGAAGCGCAGAACGAATACACAGCCACACAGCCTTTTCTTACGGTTAAAGCCTAGCGTGATTTTCTGACCATTGAGCTAGCCTCAACCTTAACAACCTAACAACGATATGGCAGGAGCATATGGAATTGCGGACATAAAAAAGAGAAAAGAAAATTATTTGGAAGAATTATGTATGATAAAGAAAATTCTACAGTTATTGATGCTACTACATATTGCAAGAAGGTTTCGGGAGATCGTGTACGATATCACCATCGGCCGTTCCCTTATTAAAGTCCGCTAAATTTGAACAACTATTCTATGCAAAAGTAATAGTGACATTCTACATCGCTACTGTCATCAATCTATTTCCCATACAGCTGTTACAATGAAGCTATTTAATACGGAAACAGGTGCCAGGACAACTGTTTGTGCAGCGAGACAATCACCCATCTCTCGGCATAAATTCTTTTTGTTATGAAACGCCAGTGCCTTCATAAAACTAAGCGCACTAATGCATTTTCCTCTGTATGCCGACTTCAACAGTCTTGTCTGCCTTGCACTGGAGAGTAATTACGATTAGCCGGCGTCGAAAGCTTTTTACAAGAACAAAAACTTAAGTTCGTTTAAAAACACGCAGCGACGGCCATAAACACAAAAACATATTGATAAAAGTAGATGGCAAGGTTCCCGTCACAGGAGTAATGAACCGAATGCAAAGGCAGCGCCTGTCAAGAGGCGCAAGAACACATCGAATGGTTTGACGGGTATCCCTTTTGGGAAGTTACGGTAAGGACCGTTTTCTCTACAGTGCGTTACGCTAGCTCCCGGTAGTCGTAATGGTGGCAGATAACGAGAAGAAATAAAGGGACCGGTTCACTTGAGAACTTCGATAAAATTTTAATTCCATTTTCGTACGTTAGACTTAGGTGGGGAATGGAGAGGTGTTCCCACCGTCGTAGCTTAATGGCCAAGTGCCCCTTCAACACGCTTTCTATGCGAACTACATTGATAGTGCACACGTACAGAGTAATGTTAAGGGGCCATAACAAAAAAAAAAGAAAGGAAAAATAATAGTCGTAGTACATACAACTACAGTTTAATTATTGTGTAAAAGCAAACTGATTTTTGTTCTCGAATGATGTGAGACGAGGAGATCAATTTAACGAGCAGCTATTGGAAAGTTTGAGAGTGACACGGTATTGTTCGATAACAGTACCTTCGAAGGGCGTAGAACATTTATCTACATTTTATATGGTGATATATGCAAAGATAGAAATGTGGTCTTTAAGATACGTTAGGCTCAGTGCCTCGTATTAGGGAAAACGGGACGTTCAGTATGCAATATTTAAACAATGTTCATATAGTTATTACGGCGTGTTGCTTATCCGATCTGACTGGTCCTTATCCGTATCATCGAAGATGAGAATCTTCCGTGGCCTAGAATGGTATGACCAATACATTGTTCTTTGTTCTATGTATGATACATTATTTGATATGATATAAATGATTTCGTGAAACGCCAATAGTGCGCGCAATGGGACATCAGTTCGACTTTAGATAGACTGTCGTCTAATGCGTTTTTTTCACTAAGGCCAAGAGCCTGTGCCATGAAACGCAATCGGCAAACACATTTGATCGATAAGATAAGCATGTATGTATTAATATAATGTCGAAATCCGCTCAAAGGATCCACGCGCCACACAACGCCTCGGTGTACCTCTGAAGCTATTTTACCTCCTAAATAGTCAAACGTTAAAGGCTTTTTTCAACAATCTGACAATCGAAAGTGACGTTTGTACAAACCATACGAATATTTTGCCCTCAGAGGTCGAAATCACTTACGTCTGACACAGAAACTGTCCCGTGGTGATTACAGCACAATATTACGACAATGTTAGTTTATTCAAAAGCCATCGTTATTCGTTACAAGCGGGATGCACACACTTTAAGAACTTCCCACATAGTCGATCGGCCACTCGAACTAAAGTTACAGAGATATATTTCTCTAGCCTGACATAAATCGACGTTTTTTGAAAAATCGTGCGCCGACGACCTATTGTTCAGCCCATATTGAGATTTTGCTACAAAGGAAAAAGTGTGAGATATGGACGGAAGTTTTTCGTTGGCTTCAGCTAGAACCTCACGTCGACAGGTGGTTCAGCGGAAATACTCATCAACAGCATTGGAAAAACCTTCATGTTCAGATCCACCTCAGCTTTCCAGGCGTCGACGCTCAGTGAAGTCACAACGAGAGCAATCGTTGTGAAGCGATTAAAACCTGTAACTCAAAACGATGGGTTGGCCAGTCTGAGCTCATTCTATTGAGCTTCGTAGTAACGATGAAAATTACCTTCTCCCGCGGTATTTTTATGGTAAGACGGGTAACGCAAAAAAAAGACTTTCGCAGCTGAGGCAATGTTGCACAAGAAAAACGAGTCAAATAGCATTATCAAATATATGATAATTTTACGTAGATCCTTGCCTCATTTTTGTTTTCTATATCTGCCCACAATTTCGTTAAGAGCTGAATACAACTTAAATATTTTATAGATGTTCTTACATCATAGTTTACGCCAACAAGATAGCGTCTCAGACAAACACTCAAGGCCCCCAACTTAAATTTCAGAAGAGGCCAGCATTGGTATTAGGACTGAGAGCGCACTTCCAGATATTCGCTAAATGTCAATTTTCATAACGTCCTTATTTGGATTCTAACAAGAAGCTGACGGTTTTGAGGAGTCAGATGTTTCCTCTTGTAAACCATTGTTGGATTGTTTCAACAACGAATAAGACGGATGATTCGTAAGACTCGTACAACTGCAAGCGGGATACAGATTACAAAATAAATGTATTAAGTTCAGCGACATATTTATATCAATGTCGATAATTCAGTCATCATTCATTCGAACAAAAACAAAAACAAAATAAAGAGGCTGATATTATCGAAAGTGAATAAGAAGTAGCAAACTTAAAAAAATAGGATCACCCAGTCTAAAAGGCAACGAAGCTGGAAGAGATGCTCTTATAGATAGGAAGCAGCAGTAAATCTGTGCAGTACTAATATAGACATCTTACTGTACACCTATCACCATTATACTTCTAATGCCACTATTACATTGCTATTACTAGCACTGCTGCTATTATAATCGGCATGCTTCTCTCCCACAAGCAGAACTAACACTTCATCTTTTATTGTTCACTAAAACGATTTCGTTATTTCATCATATTATTGCCCCTGCGGTAGTTGCGTCAGTGACCAAGCACCAAAGTATTACATTGCCCGCCGCTTGTGGGGTCAGTCATAGCGGTAATACGACTATAATACAAATTCAAGTAATCATAGACAGCCGCATCATCAAGCCAACGTAACAAGCCAAATGATTGGCCAAGAGGATAGGCTTGCTTGCTGTCCCCAAAGCTTCCTCGGCAATCGTCGGCGTAATAGTGCGGAGGCCCCTGACGAACCGCGCTGCTACTGCCGAAGTGCCAGCTGCTGGAATAGGTATTCGAGCGGGGTTCTAGTCGCTGTTGCAGTTAGTTTTCGCTACGGTGATCGAACTCACTTCGCAGCTTCGATCGTCTGTTGACGATGACTGCTGCGAAGCTGACTGTTTTCTGCTCCTGCCGTTGCTCGAGGAGCCTGTGGCTGCCTGTTACATCATCGGGATTTCCGCCTTTTCGTCAGGGAAGCCGGCAGCGGCGCGAATAAACCCGCTACCTGGATAGCGTCATCAGCCGCGGGGCCCGCTCATGACTGGCAGATCGGCTGGAGCCAGATTTAACGAAGATTTTGCAGATGATGGTAATGGGCAGTGGCTCGCTGACTATCTTCGCTGGGTCTTGAAGCTGCCCCCTGGTCGATAACAACAAAATCTTCAGCAGCTGTGTTGGTACTAGCGGTTTTTCACTATCACTTCTGCTCCCGCGTCACTTTTATTGCCAGTTACCGCCGACGTGTAGACAGCAGGCCTAGTCACCCCTGGTCTGACTCAGATAGAAGGGTATCTTGAAGGAGGGATATAGCGATGCGGCACGCCAAGTTAACGCTTTCAGCTGTGGCAGAAGTAGTCGAACCATATGCCTTTTTTTCCACCGTTGTGTAGTTATACCGAGGGCCAAGAGGCTGGTGTCTGCCCGGTCTTTAGCGTGGTACAAGTTTCGCGTTTTGCCTCTCGGCATAACGGCTAACAGTGATCGGTATTTACGTAGTTGGTCGCTGCTGAACGGCAGGGGCACTTCAAGCAGAACCTCTTGTCGCTCAATGGACGCCTTTACACACTTAGCACTAGTGAAAGGCCGCTGTCGGAGCAGTGCGATGCCCCTTGGAGTAAATACAATATCATGAAAACGAATATGCACAATATGGCACCAACAAGGACAGGGGCGGCAAACGCAGCCGCTGTCAGCGTCTAGGAGGCACCAAATGCATGTGATAGGTCGATGGTCGCCACACCTATAACCGTCGACGAGCGTTTGCATTTATATTTTTAAGAAAAATGGCAATGTACTGTTATCTATTATTAATTACATTTTTATGTGCATAATTCGACACTGTTTTTGTTTGAAAAAGATGTATAGACAATCATCATTGATACTGATTGTTCCCTGGATGTAATACTTCTGATGATTGAGGTGCTGATAACACTTCTGCACTGAGTTTCTGAGAAAGCATTTCAATAGCAGTATCATATCAATACGAGCAGAAAAACCTGTACAGCTGCCTTTGACCTTTAAAACTAGGCCATACATGTCTGAAATATCTTTGAGTCTCGAGACACATTGATTTGTGATTAAAATATTTTCGATTCTAGCAATAGTGGGATACTGGTAAATACCCTAGAAGCTATTTATTTCAAGCGTGCCTCAGATTATTCTAAACCGCACAAAATATCCTTAGGATCGCTCTCCGATGCTTGCTGCTCTAAATAATTCCAACAAGTATTTGGAGTTTCATTGTCTTTAGCGAGCCCACATATCGTATATTTATCAAAAACGATAGGCAGCTCTCAAGTATACTTTTGTCTGAACACGTACATACAATAACATACAGTTCTTATTGGCCTTATTAAACTATACTTTTCGTTGTTATTTCCGTATTGCATAATAGCTAAGTTCTACGCCTTCCAGCCATCGGTTTTTTTTTTTCGTATACATCGCACGTACAGCATTTACTACACGGGGCGCATTATCATAAATGCAGAGCGGTCGTCTCCTGTATTCTTGGCGTCGTTCAGCATAGCTAATGCGACACGATGAAGGTCGGACACGACGCGTTGGTGTGTGACGCTCGATCCGTTCTTCTGCCGACCTTTTCCATTAGTGTTTAGCTCTTTCTGTTCACACTCAGTTCGACTAATTGATTGATAACAACTTTGAGGGTCGAAGCGTGGTCCGGTTGGCCCCCGATGACGGCATTAAGCGGTGACTATCATTACACGATCTCACGCGCACGACCGTACGCACGCCGACATGGTTTCGATGCTAAACTGTTACGAAAGCTGCCATCACAACGGCATACATGCAGTTACCTATCCGTACTTCCGGAATAAACGGAGATGGCTCTCGATGTCAGCGGCTGCCGCAACGGCGCTGCCGCCAAAACAAACGTCCTTCCTAATAGTCTATAGCTATATGCCGTCCCCCTATCAACAATCCGACTCCTTTAGCTGCTTCGCTAGCTTCTTTCTTGGCAGTTCATTTGTCCATAGTTGCTTCCGTCAATAGAATCGATGGCAGCGGCAAAACGATGTAGCTGTGTTGGAGCTGCATACGGATTGCATGGGCTTTCCTATTGGAGCTTAATGCACGTGACAATGGCGGCTGCCCATGGCTTTGCAGCAGGTTTATACTTTTAGAAAAGGCGTTCCTGTGTTCTGCAAGGGCCGAACTATTCTATGGAAGCCGATACTGATACTGTCTTGACAATTTTTTCAGCTTTCCGCAGGCAGCAGTCGGACGACGCTTAACTATTGTACGTCAACTATACCTCCTCTACTTGTCGACGTCGAAGGTTGCGAGCCTTGCCTACAGATAAACCAGCCCTTCGTACAGCGCTAACGCAGCGCAAACCACTCGATGGCACAATCCAGTGTGCGAATGTTCGTGCTTGTCCTGTACTATTTGTACTACAACGACAACTGTGAATGCCAATTAATGGCTTTTCGCCGTACCACCTTCGTTGCAGCTGTCATGGGACGGACTCGTATCCGGATCCAGCCTTTGTCTTTCTGCTTTTTTTTGGCTGTTCGTCGGGAGCTTCACGAATTGTTCATATAACCGGATTAATAGCTGGTGGTTGGCATCAGTTGTTTTCCTTCAACCTGGACGCATATTACGCACGCGAACAGAATGAGCTACAAGCATAAGGTAGATTAGTCTGACTTGTTTTTTTCGACTCGATCGATATACTATTTACGCGTGCTTGTGTCAATCAATAATATAGCTAGTCGTAGTGAAAGACGGAAAGGACGACAGGGGCAGACCCCCTCCCCCCGCTAGGACAACCAAAAGGAATGACTGAACGTTGTTGAGGTATGCTGCCGTTCGTTAAGTCTTTCTTCTTTGTAAGCGTCGTCTTTCACGTCTTTCTAGCCATAACTACAACTCTATAGTGGTTGTAGACCAGTGCATTGTTAGAATGGGCCATTGTGTTCATAGTGAAGGACGGCAGTGTGATAACGCTAAAAACATCGCAGATGCATGTTAATACCAAAATTATCAATGTCCAGCACATAGTAGGCAAACTAAACGGGCGATCGTTCTTGTTTTGTCGCTGTGCAAAAGCTATTGCACACTTGACCAATTTTTCGGTGCCTCCCCTGGAAACCAGTTGGACCTCACGTTTTTCTTAATGTTAGCGCGTGATTAGCAGTCAAGGATGGAAGGGGATCGATAGAAAATAGTTGTATCTTGGACATAGCACAGGCCGCGGTCAAAGGCTACCATAATTTGTGTTTTTTGTTCTTACTAAGAGTGAAGTTGGTTGCCAACAAATCATTTACCTGATGTGAAAATCAAGTAAACCCAATATGTTGTTGTTGCCATTAACTTTAAGCGTGCGTATACTCTCAGTCGAATTTGGTAATATTAACAATCTTTTTTATCTCTTACTCCTTATTTTTTATTCCATAATTTTATTCAAAGGAGGATTTTTTAAATTGTTGAAAAAAAATTAAACCTTTTGAAGTTAGATGCAGCATGAACGTGAATAGTGTTTGAGTTAGACACGTAGTGTTTAAGGTGGTTAAGTTATATCTGTTTTTAATAACAGTTAGAGATTTTTTTCTATGTATGTATATATATATATACCTTTTAAAATAACTAGTAAAAAAGCAGTTAAAGTAGCTGAAACTGTCAGTTGTTTTTGTGCTAAGTACGCCTATGCAAAGTAGCTAGTGAAGATATTGAAAATGAGTGAGAAAAGTTCTCTGTTTCTAATGAACCTAAAATCATTGAGAAAACGCATTCCGATGTGTTAAACCTGAATGCGTTAGGACACGGGTAAAGAAAAATGCCTTTTATCTATCGAGCCTTAGGGCTATATCAGCATTCGCTAGGGCAACCAAATACGTGCTATCGTCTCGTATGTGTGAAATGCTATGCGCTAAGGCGCTTATCTATTTAACAGAGGGAACCAAAATATAGACCCACCTCGTTTCGTGCTGAGAGTCAGAAGCGTGGAACAGTGCTTGACGAAAGTTGTATTTGACGTATCCTTTCTTCTTTCAGATCAGAGACCCAATTGATGTGGCGCTAATTCAGGTCCGGATGCGAATTGGAAACAATTATTCTACTGAATTCAAGCGTGACGTACTAGCAGACCATAGATGACTTAAAAATTGAGATATTCAGAAAAAATTTAATCACTGGAGCAGACTCTAGTTGACCTTTAAGCACCTGTCGAGATCAAAGCCCTAGCTTATTCGAATACGTGAAAAGTAATCTTATCAGCTGGATGCCCGACCAACAAGAACAACTGACATATTTGTTATAATCAGCGCTTCATCGCCATGCGACATTTATCTAATCAAGGTTCTTCTTTCATTGATGTTAGTTCGCAATACAGCCAAAACATTCGGTACGCCATAGTTATTTACATGCAGCCCTTAAAAGTCCGTTCATAGTGATAACACCAAGTTTGCTACCGACTTCATCTCGACACAACTCAGGATAACTAACTCGTGCGCTTTCTGCCACTATTGAAGTAGTTAAACATTCTGGTGGCTCATCATTCCGCTACTTCAGCTCTGGCTTAGGTTTGAACCAGCGTAGTCATGAAGTGGCCTGCTTGCTTCGAGCGGTTATCTGGAGGAATTTCTTCCATTGTTTAGAGAAAATGTCATTCCCCTAGTTCAGCATTGTCTATTTATCCATTTCGGGCCTGGCTGGCCCAGTCAACTGCAACTCGGTTGTCTGTATTTAAATCGGCGTCGGCCAGTACTTAGCGCTGCACCTTTGTCAAGACAATGATGATCCTTAAAATCGTCATGCGGCATCTACACGGAGACGCTGGCGTAGACTGCTTTTGAGCTAATCATTCTGACTTTCTGAAATCATCTTCTAACTCTAACCATTCTGAGAAACACGAACGGCGACCGGCCGACAAGTTTGACCGATGAGCAGACCCCCTTGTTTTGTTACGTGAGAAATTTGTCTACAATGTTTTTTTGTACTCATTATTGCTTTAGCCATTACCATTTTGCTAAGATATCCACATTATGCCTTCCCTTCGAGCGAGTAAAGTGTCACACTTCGTTCTAGGGTCACGAGCCACTCGTTGATATCTTTGCATTGACTATAATCTAAAGGGCTCAATCGCGTCATGGATATGCCCGATATGTTCGTCTTAACGAATGCAATGTATGTCATGCATGTACAAACATACTAGCGTCAGTGTCGCGTCAAGCTATTTGGTACAAGATGTCCGCTGCTTAAATGCGAAACGTATTGTATCATGTTGAACACATCTTTATCTTGTTGGAGAGAATGGAGAAGCTAGACGGCAGAAAGATCGAGGTTTTTTTTCAGAGACCCAGTGCCCTTAGTTTCACGTTACCGAAACGACGAACGAGGACAAGCCAAGAAGAGAATCCAAAGTACAGTGACTTCAGACTTTAACAGATTTTTCTGGTGTTTGAGATATCCACGGATGCAAGTCTTCTTCTTCTTCTAGCAGGGCCATCCATTAGTTGATGCAATACTATAAAACTTCTTACTGTTCTAGTTACGTATAGCGGTGTTGCTAGCTTATTCTCAGAAGTTTTCTTATAAGCGTCTGCGCTGTTTTTCTGTCGGTGCCTGTTTTTAACTGCTCGGTGGAAATCAAAATGTATAATTTGACGCGTACTAGTTACTTACTACATTTCGGCTAAATTTGTAGGCCAAACTGAAATACGATTCTTTTGCTGGATGAAGCTTATAAGTTATAGGTTATATAAGAAGTTGATCAAGGCCTATACACTTGGAACTGCGGTCCTTCGGAAAATCAAAGCCTAAGCGTTGACGTACAGTAAGAGGAGAAAACCAGTTATAATTTATGTGCTAGACATATTCTAATAATGTGAATTAAAGTTGAACAGTATTGCCTGCCCTTAAGTAAGATTTCTCGTCAGATCATGTTAGATAATTTGAATATTTTTTGGTTAAGCATTATATTGCAAGACAAATTCGTGGTTCGTCAAGCTGATTTATCATGATTTACCAGCTTGTCCTGTAATGAACCTTCTACTATATATGCCTAGACAAACTGTAGAACTTAGATGTACGATCCTATCTGCCAGAGCAAAATGAATAGCATCGTGAGGTGCTGGGTAACGCGTGAAGTTACACCCAGCTAGCAGCTTGCTATAAGCAATCAAACTGAAAAACACGTGTCGACCCAGAAAGTTACTCAGCTCACAACTATAAACCTTTTTGGTCATAGTAATGCTACACAGAAAGCGGAAGTTGAACTGACAAAGGATGCTTTTACTCTATTCGAATGTTGAGGTGTGAACCTATGAAGCATTATCGGACACGAATTGCTTCATGATTAAACCCAAACTAAGTCCAAAAACCGATTTCCCGACCTGTGTGGCTAAAGAGCTTCAAGCCGCCGACCTGTACCCATTAACAGGTTAGGTATCTCTGCTAAAAACGATATAAGCGCCTGCTGTGATATGAATTATTCTCGGAAATGTCTGCCTCTAGAAGTATTATATTGTTTTGCATAGATTGGATATTATTTCCATGTGTTAGGCGTCATCCCAGAACATACAACCAAAACAGTTTTATGAATAGGCTCGTCTTTTCATACCACACACAGAGGCAGTACTCAACCTTTATCAACCTTATTTTTCCACTAACCAGCATACCCACACAACGTAGCTACCCTGGCATGGCCCAGTTTCTAATGCACAAATCACACACACTTATATCCAAATGAAAATTCTAACCTAGTTTTCAGCTGACCTGCCTTGCGTATGCTATACGAATGGTGCGCATAGTCTTGATTTCAGTACCACGGTCTTCATTGTCTTTCCGACTATTTTCTTTTTTTTCCTCAGATTTGTCCAGATGTTCATCACAACAAGTAGCTGAGCGCTAGATTCTCGTATAGTTTTACCAAGCTTCCTTTACGAGGCCGAACCGCCACGCTAAGCTCCCTGTAGTTTCCCCTAAGTTGTTTGTAAAAACGTCGTTCCATAGATGCTTTCGTCTCCTTAGTTTCCTCTGTCTTGCAAATTTGCTAATTGGATTTCAGTCTCATATCGACTTCACTCTTCTGGTTCTGATACTGGTCAAAAGTGCAGAAATCTTGGCGTCACCAAACAATCGGACGCCATTGAAAATAACAGCTAGACGCCCGCTTCAAACCTCATTAACGATTTTCCTCATAGAATACTTCATTTCTATTTAGCGTTATTAGCAGCCATATATTTAGAATTTTTCATTATATTACAGTTTTTAATTTGCCAGTTGACGATGACATATCTCCCCGCAAAACTCATATTCACCAAGGACTCATATATGTGTATGCATGTATAAAGTAGCGGTAAATTCGGTCACAGATACTCACCACCGCGCGGTAAGCCATTGTATTCTAGTAGCATATGTTGGTTTGCACTTCTGTAGTGCCGAAACGATAGTTAATGCCTGACGCTGCTGCTGTTGTAGTGTCTTATCGCCGTAACAACCGCCACGGACTTTCTCGTTAGTTGTATTTCCTGAAGCGCTCGCAAGCCAGCGACCTAGTCTTCGGATCAAAAAAGGTATTGAGGCTTCAACGCTGCACATGTTTTAGACGTTCAAGTTCGACTGGTCTCTTACGAAGTTCTTTCAGCCGTATCCGATGCTCGCGTGCCTCTGGCAGGCATAGATCTCCGATCTTTTTTCGCTTTTTGCTGGATCACGTCGCTAGCCTCCGAACCTTTTCATTTCTCATATTGCTTCAACTCTGACAAGAGGAAAGGCCGCAGGAGCCTACAGTTAGTGAGCTCGGGGGGTTTAGACCACACAGATATCGAGCGTTAGTCACAGCTCTGACCCACACTACCGAACCCCGAGCATAAGTGACAGCAACTTCGGGAGGCCTTTCAGCATTGCAAAAGTTTCCTGATGTATGACCATTACGTACGGGCGGAACATCCACCCGTTTCATCAGCTTTATCATAGTATTCATCTTCACACCTCAATAATGGCGTCGTTATACTGGTTCAACTTTTGCTATACTTGGAAAAATAAATACTTACACGCAAAGACCCCTCTTAACCGTAGAGCGCTGGCTGATTCTAGCAGTGGCCCGGATAGTGCTAACAGATTGCAGTCTCTGTATGAGCTCTGTGTTTGCTACATGAGCAAATGGCAATGCTGTGTGAAATTTTCAGCTGGTCCAGATCAACGACAGGTACGGACGCGCAGCAATAGCTAAGGCAAAGGCGAACGAGGAACTTACGATTGTGTACACGTATAGATTATCTAAGTACGTTTGTACAATGGGTCATTCGTGAAAATAGAAGTTTTCGGTGTTACTGATACTGCTACTGTTGGAGACTCGGATATGTCTAAGACTAGATTAGAGTGGATTTGCTAATCATGGGTAAATCTGTGTCCCGACCCGACCAATTACGATGAATGAAAGTGATGCTCGGGTACGAGACGTCAGTCTGCGATAAAGGAAATCTATTGAAAATGAATAGGAAAACACTGAATATGTTTAGCTTTTGACTTTTTTCCTTGATTAAATCTGGTTCTGTATGGATGTTTTGTCAAGAACGATTTGTTGGGCTATGCAAATTCGCGTAATAAATGACACTGCGAAGACCGTTGGAGTTAGATGGTAAATGGAGGTGGACTGACTCAATTTTTTTTTTATAGTTCCTTATAGTTAATGATTTCCGTTGATTCTGTTGTCTTCAATGAATACCGTAGTTACACCAATGGTATATTGCATTGGAGATAAAAGTTATCGCAAACAAATGGTATCAGGTGTAAGTTCTAGTGAAGTTATATGCTACGGGATATTGCTGATCGACAATTTTTTTTCCATAGTAGCAAAATGTTCCCACGTTGACACTTCTACAAACCAAGCCCTCTTCATTGAAGGCAATTAATTTGTTATTGTTTTTAGCTATCGCTCAGCAAGAGTTTAATAGACGGAAGCAAGAAAATCGCGGTATTTACTGGCGCGTTCAACTGGCTTGAAGTCGATACGTCTGTTTACCACCGTCGCCGCACACTCATAGAAACACAGCATATTGTCATTGCAGCCGATATAATTGGATGCCTAAATGAACGTTTGTACGATTTTATTTTCACACTTTCCCGCCTACTACAGCAATCACTTTCGATAGGCTAATAAAGCAATAAAAGTGAACAAAATTTCCTTCTCGACTTGTGCTTTCCGCCCGTTCTGGTCGAAGCCACTCTGCACCGAATAACACTCTGCAAGACTTTACGGTACTGGCCCTCTACAAGCATTTCTAAATATCAAAAGTATTCAGTCGCGTCCATTGCCACAAAGACGCAGTCCTCGGACGGGTCGGAAGCTAACGGCAGCCCGAAAGTGCCTCTTCTTTGTTTTGCCATCACTTCTAAGAGCAATAGCAATAGCCCGTCAGTAAAATCACCATGAGGAAATCCCAGGGAAAATTGTAACGTCTTCTCTGTCTGTCAAGAAACGTTTGTACTTATCATTTACAGAAATAATACATATAATATATATATATATATATATATATATATATATATATATATATATAGCTCAAATGTAATATAGTATGAATTACAACTGAAGTTAGAAACTGTGAAAATATATCGAAAACATGCTTAGCTATGAAGCAAAACAAAATTTAGATCGCCTATATTCATACCGTGAAAGACATTTACCGTTCGGTTGTATTCAAGCTCAGTGAACGACGTATAGCAGTCGGCCGTTGTGACGATCTTCGATGTTTCATTTCGGAAACACATCTCGCCTGACACATGAAACGCTTGGCCACCGAAATTTCGGACGTTTGAGGGCAAGGCCAAAGCGGTTCTTCAAAGATCACAAATCTATTTTTAAGACGGGCATTTCCTTACGGATATGAGTGGTTCTCAAAGGCAGTGGAGTCTCCCACGCCACCTACAACGTACGTAATGCAACTAGTATTACTGGTACCAGAGCTACAATGTAATAAATAAAAACAAATAAACTATACAGAGGACATCTTTGAATAAACTTGCTTTTAAACGGAGCAACTAACGTGTGCGGAGACCAAATAGGCAGTAGTTGTTTTGCATTAGATTTGATGTTGCCTTCCCCGTGGCAGAGCGGACAGATTGAGCATTCGATTAAGTCAAGATGATTTATTACAATCGGAAATTTTCTATGGAATATTTGCTACTGGTACGAAATTCTTCACCCCAATGAAGAAAAAACCATAAATAAGCCTCCCAAAAAAAGGCTACTGTAAGCGAGGTTGAAGCTTTTCTTCTATCATATGTGAAGTTGTTCGGCTCCAGAAGGATATTGCAACTCACGATATAATTTATATTTACTTGTTTTTGTCTCCGTACAAACATCTAGCGCATGCGTTACTGATTCGAGCAGCAGTCTGCTTTTACCAAGCTCTTCTCTGTTTACTGAACCAGAAGTGTTAAATGAGTAGTGAAAGCCAGCTTGACAATTAGCCATTATTATTAAATTGTTAACATTTGTCAAACGTCTTAAAGTTGAAATGAACTCGAAACAGAGCTTCGGCATTTTCAGTTACCGAATTACGTTCCATTTCTTTTAACATAAGTGACCTTTCCTCGTTTTGTCTAACACCCGGTTCTTATATGACGCGGACGATAGCTGACTCGCTAGGAAAACTTAAAAGTTTGCATTAGTGAAAATTTATCTTCTCGACGGCCATGAATTCTAAATCGGATTTTCAGAAAATGTCTGAACAACTGTAATTTGTACGTCAACTGCACAGGCCACACGTATTACGTGTGATAGACCTTTACAAATAACACGTTTTACTTGTCAAGGTTTATCTTCGGCACATCGACGCCTCCATTCGTTACATTTACAAGTTTATTCCCAATTTCAGGCTAGTCTCCATTTTGCAAGCAGACTTAGATAGAATGACTCGAGAACAATGAGGAACATAAACGGAGACACACAGGTCCCAACTATATCTGTTCTAGACCGACAGATCGCCATTTGTAGATCAACAAGCCTTTCGGCAGATGATGTCGTCGTGTTACAGACAGCGCGGCCGTATGACCTAAATGAGACAACAACACTGGACACATACAATTCCCATAGAACGAGTGATCCGATGAACACGATCGGCCAAGAAGATCTGACCTTCTATCGGAACTCTGACATGCATTCGCAAGCCGAACAGGACTACGTAAGGGGCCAATGTCGTTCGCTATTTTAACCGGCAACAGAGTTATATTGTCAAGAATGCAAAGATGTTAGATATGTGACCTGTGTGCAATGTTTAAGCTATATACTCAAACTGCGAGACTAGCAGGAGTAATAGATTGGCGGCATATGCCAATTTACTCTTCGTTGGTCCTTCATGTGATGACTTTCGAACCTCAGATCTGTGTAAACATCAACTACTTCTAAAACCAGCTCACTTTAAAACCTGAACAGATATCTTAATAATTACAGTATGTGAATAAGTTATTATGTTTAAGGAGTATGCGATCTTCGAATGTTGTCTAAAGTGCGGAAAAGCTACGATGTGTTACAGCTGGTCGTTACGTCGGTTCCGCTCGTAAACAGGAGTCTACAGGAAAAAAAATCTATTTAAGCAGCGTTCCTGTATAGTCCTTACAATGATTGAGATATTGACCTCTGTGCAATAAAACGACTAACAACAGTGAGTAGTGAGTTCAGGAGTAGTCAACCGAAATAAGTAATAGCAAAATAGCTAACTCCTAGCTATCTTTCAATTTTTGTTCTACTTTTATTACAGTGTCGAAATGTCCGCCCAAGAAGAATGGCGATCAAGCCCAAACATCAGTGAGTACGTGGCCGAGGCGTGGGTTTTTCTCGGCGGATCTAAACATCTTCTAGAACCAAAAGATCTCCAGACGACATCTGATTTCACAGAAAGACCTTCTTTATCGCGGATCATCGAAATAGTGGGTTATATCACCAGCGATCCGCTCTGCGTATGGGTAAGTCGATTGACGACTCAGGTTCTCGTCGTTGTATATCAATTTCTATATTTACACACACATCATTATAATAAGGAACAAAATTCGGATGCGCCGATCCGATACAGAAAGCTACTAGCCGCACAGGCAGAACAAGGCATAACACACAGGCATAAAAGCACGTATAGTCAATTAGAACCATGTCTATTTTCAACTTATTCATTGGTTGGTGGTTGAGAATGGTCCTGGTTTTCCTTCTCTCTCTAATCAAGGCTATAGTAACTGCAAAAGGAAAAAAAAGCAGGACGAAAACGCACTGATGTCGATGATCGGTTTACGGTATATTAGCTACTACTTCAATGTTATAAGTTATTTATCTGATCAGTGTTCGAACAGCAGGTATTTAGAAACGTGTCAGATGATTGGCGTCACTGTGAGACCGGGCGAGGACCTACTTGCAATAACAAACGGTAGTTATGAGTAGTATGACCGTTGTTATCCTAGCGCTGAGCTATAGCCCAAAACATCATTGTCATCGTAGGCGACAAAATTGGCCCTCTACTTACTAATAGCTCCGACAAACCTCGCTCTTCGTCATACACTATCAGCCGTAACATTGACAAACTGAATAAATCAATTTACGAATCTATCAAACAGTGACTTACTTGAATACATATTGCAGTGACAGGGTCATAAACGCATGCTCTCGTAAAACCCTTGGTGCTAATAATAGTCACCGTAATACCAGCGAAAAAAAAATAGTAAACCTTTTCAATTTCTACTAGGATCATCGTTATGCGTAGGCGATCACAAGTTACAAAGGCGATTACGCTATCAAGCAGATGATTAAGATATAAGTTGGAATCAATGGCGACCAGCTACGCGAGCAAAAATAATCAAATCATCAATCCAGTGGGACATTTCAGTTGGTGCTTCCATTACGCAGCCGAACGTCGCCATGAAACCATAGGGAAACGCCGTTCTCGTTCAATAGCAAACGCGATCTAGTAGTAGCTATGCTTAGCGCTGCAGTTTGGCTGGCGGCGACGTACCGACGTAGACTGCTTGCCTTCCCGACTGAACGGTCGTGATGAACGTTGTTTGTTATCGAGTGAAGCAACGGTATATCGAGCGGCCGTTGACGGCCAAGGTTGCCTCCTTCAGCTGATTCGCGCTGTAACATGGCAGTGCCCCCTGACGCAGACTACCCCGGATGTTATGACGTTACGGTGTTATGTCGATGTCGGGTTCATATCATGATGCTTTGGCTTTTTACTTTTGTTGCTGTTAACGTTCTTGCCAATATTGCGGAATCAGCGTGATTTCTTAACCTGCTAAGATACGAGCTATAGCGACTGCTTATGTATTGGCCTCTGCGGTCTCTGTTTCGCTGCGTACGCTGTACGTACCGAGAGCTGATGATAAACACCGACCACGGACAGACTAACGCATAGGATGCCGGTTGTGATATACGTAGAGTGACGCTGAGATGAACACGAAGATCCGCGTCTGAAGATATTCACTGCTGTAAGATGGTTAGCAGCAACTGAACTTAATGCACCGACGTCGTTTTTAACGTCTATGAGAATAGATACAATCGAACACTATGAAGTTCTATTATTCGAAGAGTGGGTCGATTTATTTCCAGAGACGGTGTCGACCATTTCGTTCGACCAGCTACCTATTAGCCTAAGTAAGTATATACTTAAGTATTTAAAGCGTCCGAATGAGCTTTTTCGCCACGGATCCGTTTCGTGCTTAACTCAGTCATCCCGTGAACAATGACTATACTCCAGTTGAATCATTATTAAGCAGCTCGTACCGGTCCAGTTTAGACGTCTATACAAATATTACTGCACGAACCCAGCAGGTGCAATCGATAGCTGTTCCTATGGCGACACAACGACAGTCGTCCGATCTGATGGAAGCCGTTCCAACGAACTGTGTCCGGCCGGTTTTCTCCGTTCGTCTGTACGCGCCATCTGTACGCGAACATAAGTAGTCTGTGACCCGGAAGAAACGCTGTGGTATGTCGCAGTGAAGGTTGGACATGCGGTCTTTCGTAGCCAACAATAGCAATGGAGATAAAATCATTTTCCGCCATAACATTTACCGCTCGCGGTCCTCGCTTTTGCAGTCGACACTGACGACGCCGGCAGCATGTAACACCACAACAGAGTACCGTGGTATTCTACAATCACCATTTCGCACGTATTTACTCATAGCAAACGGACGTTTACGATAGCCTTTGCTTGCCTGCGTGTATATACTTCAATGAACACTTCATAACTGCTCAGTTTAATAGTATCAGCAGCTACTGGCCTGTGTTTATTCCAGGATACGCTCCAGGATATAGTGACGGTGATCTGAGATGTCGATCGTCAAATGCAAAGTAAAACACGGGAGTGGGGGGCGAATTCGAATGTCTTTCTTCGATACTATATATAGCTATAGTGAACGGAACAATTAAACGTAGAAGCGTCCCGTGCTCTTACCCTTTAGGAAGTTACTGCGCATTTGTGTGTTTCATGTATAGGACGGTGTATGTATGCGGATATCGGTGTCGGCTCTTCAGAAACTGAGCTGCGAGTGATTAAAGACTGCATAACGCCAACAGAAACGCTAAAGTAGCCGTTGCGATAAGGCAATTTTTGCCCGTGAGCAATGCTTTTTGATGAATTTCCTATTTGAATGACTGACAATTATCCATAGGATATCGAAATTGAATTCCTACAAATTGAAGCAGCGGGTAAATAAATACCTTCTAGGTCTAACGATACGACGAGCTACTTCCGTTGGCCGATGTCAGTCGTATGTTACCCTGTCAACTGTGTAGCTTTGCTTAACGATCTCGCTGAAGGTACCGTTTGAAATTGGAGTTTGGCTTCCCTATTATTTAAAGGCTTTATTTATTTATTTATCGGTGTGCAGAAGCCCTGACATTTGGCAAAACAGTTGAAAACCAGTACATTTTCGTTTATTTTGAGTTAAGCTTACTCAAGTAAAATGGTCGATAATTGCTTGAGTTGACCCGCACCTCTAAGGTTAAGCACCTGGTAAGTTTGTTGTTTTTAGGCTAGCTTTTCAATACATTCAATCCATATTTTCCCGAACTATGAAGATGGTTAATAACTGAAAAACAACAAAATCCTGTTAACATTTTGTTACTGCTCACAGTCATCAATCTTTGCACGACGACCTCCTAACTTATCTCCCAACTAACATCCCGTTAATGCCACAGCACAAAGTTTAAATTGATTTCTAAATAAGCGTTTCCCGCTCTTCCGCCATTTCGCGCCGCGTGACCACTATTCAAGTGGCGAAGTACAGAAATCAGCGCCACAACACTCGCGTCTACCTGCGATCGGGGGCGATTTAGATTTCGATTTCGTCGCACTGAGGTCTACGGCAGGGCCAGCGTTGGTGCGAGCGTCGACGTTTACATTGCCCCCTGGCATTAGCTAATGACCCAATGAGCTGGATAACTAGCTTGCGCAGTCGAACAATTTACCTGTCCTCACATTAGCTGTATTTGATTGCTCTGTGGTGCAAAAAAATATGATGTACTGCTTTCCAGCTATCTGCGTCAGTGAGTCCAAAGACATGAGCATACCGGTTATCTATAAATGCTTCTTACATAGATTTATTCCGATCGTTTTTCTATCGATGACATGCTTACTAAACTGAAGTCGTCGCCGTAATCCTGTTGTTTTTATTGCTAAATTCCGCCAGGCGCGTAAAATATAAAAAAACGTAAATCAGTAACGTACATTTTTTTCACTTTCTGCAACTACAAATCTGTCTACACTGCAATCGTATTCTATGTTTACATATTATGTACAATATCTGTCTTTATAATGAAATTAGAATCGGCTTGTAGAATATATTACTAATATATCCGTAATAACATGTATAATGTGAAATGGTTTATATAAGGGCGAAGCACGCTGCAGCAAGACTGTTGCCCTTGTTGTTAGCAAACCTATTGATATTGTTATTGATGCAGTATTTGTTGTTATCGGTGTTGTTGTGATTGTTGTTAGCGGCCTTGCCGTGGCAGTAAAGATTCCCTTCGGCGCTGTTCACTGTCGTTGGCTATTCGGTATCAACTTGTGGCTGCTGTACGAACCACTTTCCTCGATGTATCCCCGCAAGAAAAACAATATACTTGAAGCAGTGCCGGCTGCGCCAATCAACAACCATAGCAGTTGTTCTTTGAGACAAAGCCGTGGAACTTCGAATCTGCAGAAACGTTGGTAGACTCGGCCGACCGGGTGGGTAATGGCGAGCTTGAGTCAGGTGAAAAGGAGAACACAAACGAAAATATGTCATAGCCAACGGTCGAAAGAATCGCCGCTAGGACGTTGCGAGCCAATCATAGCAGCAATACCAGCCCGAACGGGGAATTAATCTTTGCGTCTTTTGTTGGACGTGGAAGAAAGCGAATTTGCCTAATTTGGCGCTGATCTTTTGCGAATTTTATAGCCTTCCAACGCTAGATTTAGTGGACGATAGTGGGTAGTTTAGTGCGATCCGTTTGACGATAACTTTTTTGAAGTTCATTATTCGATAACCAGCATAGCATGGACAATTTAAGGTGTGTTCTAAGCGCGCCAAGTATAGGACGAGACGCTGGTAGTTTAGCGTAGGCCAGAAGTGGCCTAGCATTGATTCGTGGTAGAAGTTAAGCCAGTGCAGTTTTCTTCAATCGCACTTGCTCATGCCGATCCTAGGTCTTGCCGGGATTATAATCGGAATGGCTTACCAGGTGTGGGGCTCGACAAAAAGTGGTGAAGGTAATCTGTCAGTGCGGGAACGCTGAGTTGAATTAAGATCAATGTACATAAATGCAGGTGTATTGATTTCAATTAATAACGTTACAATCAATAACGCTAACATATGTCGTACTAAATAGCGTTTTCTCGTAGGTTACTGCCACAGACAATAGTAAAATACTGAGCAGACGTTGAAATACGTCAGAACGGAGTCATTGACGGAAAGCATTGCTGCTGTTCCTGCTACTGACAATTGTCTTAGCCAGTGCCGAACCCAACAGTACAAATGTGACTATGGCATCCTAAAGGCAAACTATCTGTGTCATTCTAAATCCAACAGAGGTCACGAAAATGACCACTATTGGTTTACTAGGTAACTGAATTTCTTCGTGACAATATCTAATACGGAACCGTAGGTCGAGCAGGCTACGGATTAATAAACAAGTTACAGAAAATTAAAGATATCTGCTTATCAGTATAATTGGTATCGTATGTTCTTCGAAGTGCATCTTCGAAGATAGCATAAGCATGATCTAAAATCTATATATATATATATATATATATATATATATATATATATAGAAATTTCTAATCGAGTCAGACTCATACTGCGTGTTTGAAAGTTTCTCTAAACGTTCTTCATCCACAATTCTACGAATGTATTTCAAACGAATTAGGTAGGTTTCTATCTTCGCCGCCCTTCTGCAGCCACCTAATTTTTCGTGCTCGTTTTTTCTACACGAAATCCATCCTTTAAAATAGACATAGTGCTCTACAGGGAAGCATCGAATACCGGAAGAGCCAAAATGCTCATTTATTACCAGCTCTGCTTCAGCGAAGAGCGCATTGAGCATATTCAAGGTTCAAGCTTCCCTTCAGACTCGTCTTCCGTACCCAAGTGATTCTTTACATTCGTTTTTGATGATATCTACGCGTATACGCACCAGCGAATTGTTTTCCGCAGCGCTATTTCCGTAAAGCGCATAAAACGAACGATAACGGTACCAGCATTGGTAACCCGATGCAGAATAAACAGCTTGTCCTGATCATTGTTACAAGGAACCTCATTCCGAAAAACGAAGACGTTCGCTTGTTTTACTACTATTTTATTAAACGCCGTTAGCCATGCAACTTTATCGTCGTCGTAATATACATATATATATATATTAGGAGTTACTAATGTAAATTTTATTTGTGTGTATGTAAACGATAACTAATTTCAAGCTAGATACATGGATATATATACGAAATAGTATAATATTTATTGATAATATCGTCCCATTCTTCTATTATACACAAAGCTGCATAATGTGTTACTAGATACAAACGTATTGGTTGAAGATTAGTTGCGTACGTCGTCCAGTTTGTAACAGTGTTACTGTAACAGCTGCGCAGAATCAAAACAACTTGATTTTTCACTATCATCTGTCCGCTAAATGAGCGGGCAAGATCAAGAAAGACAAATTCCAAACAATTATCTTTATCCGTCATCCTGTCACGGATTTCGGACATCTGTGTGTGTGTGTGTGTGTGTTCTAGTACTAACCGTGACTAACTTAGGTTTGCTTGTATCTGGAAACTTCTGGCTTTCACATGCTAACTTACACCGACAAATTTCTAATGTGGTACCGCCGTGTTAAGCTGTTTACTTCATCATCGTACATGCATTTACTCACCTATACGCCCCAAACATAGACTTATAACCTGTAGCAGGATTATTACGGCGCAGTCGGTGATTTGTCATGTTTTTCTTTATGGAAAAGCAAAGGCGTTTTGCGAAGACGACGACTCGTAACGCGAGTCAATATCAGACGTACTGATTCACACGGAGGCGTATAGATTGGTGCCGTTTTTCTTTGATTAAACGCAACGGCTGCATTTCGGTATTACGATTGAATCTACAGTTGATTACATTGGTTTGCATGCAGATGTTCGTTAACTCGAGCCAATGCTTCTGTCGATCACTCACTCAGCTGTCCAACTCGGTATGGTTATATCGTAAACTATTCGAGTATTCCGATGCCTGACGATCCAGGTGCTACTGTATCTCCTTCTATATTAGTACGTTGTAACGTTTCAGTGACGCTCGATGCATCAAGAAATGAAATTTACGTCATATGTTTCTTATTTTATAAGGAACCTTAGCTAGTGGTACTGGTTTAGGACAAAAATTTGAATAAGAGTGCCTGCCTGTTGCCGTGCAGCAGTCTAGTCAGTGAGTAAAGTAGTGATAGGCACATTGTCAAAGGCTCATTTGGACCCTGTCTGGTGTTAATGACGATTATAGAAAGTAATCGTATTAGGGATTAGTTAAGAAGTACAGCGGTTCGCTTCTCCTATAGGGCTTAATAATAAAGATCGACGAACAGTGTCTTCATGAGACTTGCAATAAATACGATTCAATAATATGCAAGGCATATACAAGATTCAACTGGGCTGGCCATACGATGCACAAAAGCAAATGGGAGTCTTATGGAATGCACCAGTCGATATTTTAGATAAGTTTTATACGTAGCACAAAACGTGACCAGCCAAGAATCATCCGACGAAACATTAAAAGCGTTGACCAGCTAGAAACAGTCGATGGTCTCGATGAGACCGGGGGACTCTGTTGAAGCATGCGGAAAACCTTCCAATGGAATACGATAGTGAAACGCTTCATCTTGCTCCGATTTTATTAGTTAAGCGTCTTATACCTAGGTCTCCAACAGAACGAGGTAGCCATCACGTCGTCGACAAGCGTATTGGCTATAGACGCCCACCACTACGACGAAAGATGTCACTGCCGCATGGGTAACAAAATCTGTAAACGAGCATCGAAAGATCATAGCGATGTTATTTATTACAGGTGACGGCGGCAAGTTTACACGTTTGCTTTTCACCCTTGCTATAATTACTCGCGCTACCGTCGTGGCTATACTTTCCTGGAGCCTTTTTGGAAGCTTTGATTGAATACAAACGGGTCCAGCTCCAGCAGGACTGTAATATTCAACACTTTTCCCATCCAATCAGGCCTTGCTAGCTAAACTATCAGCTGGGATCAGCTGATCCTGCAGAATGTGCGAGAGCCGCTTGCTTGATCCTTTTTCGTATCCGATCTCGATTTCATGCCTCACTGTTACAACTATAGCCAACAGCAATAGCAGCTAATGAAACGATCATAGCTTTCATTAATTTTCAGATTTTCAGGTGTCTTTTTAAGTCCTAGTTGTGGTACTTCCTTTTTGTCGCACATGACTTTTTTGTTTTCGTTACGCGAGGCGATTTGGTCGGTCTTAATCGATCCATCTTTTCTGCCACTGCTATCGCAATTTATTCGTATTCTGTATATGCAGGTACTATTTGTCTGACTACCCACTTGTTCCGTACAGAAGATTAGAGGTGTAATAGATCAGCGTCATCGTTATCTTCAGCAATACCAGTTTCGTGTACGACTTTTTCCGGTGCTATTCTTCTCGTCCCCTTTCGCTACCCGCTCTTATTTTTTACGACAATCGTTTCCGTAGACGAGAAAAAGTAGCAGTAACGTGAACAGTCATTGAAACAGCTACAACAATAACAACAGTAACGGTGTCAGCGGCGAAGTTAGAAGGGATAGCATAAGTCCACTCGCAATGGCTGCTTCGGCCGTGGTAGGGCAGCCACCTACGCTTGTTTCGCTTATTCTCTCTGCCTCTGATGCGCCGGCGATGGCGGTAAAGTCGACTATGTCTTTCTTCCTTACCGAACGAGCATGGCCCAGCTTCACGCGGCCGAACTGCAAGTAATTGTCATGACCGAGTATACGGGGCGTGTGGAGACAATAGGACAAAAACTGGTTTGTCTTGCGGGATGCGAGTTGGCCAGTACCGATTTCTGTAGCATGACGCAGGCCACGACTTTTGCACTGGTTAGCCAGAGAACAAGGCGACTTGCCGATCAACTAAGACTGAGACAAGACGACGACAAAAAATACGACCGAGAATTCTACAACGCCAAGAAAAAAAACTTTGGAAAAAGCGAACTAAAGATGTGAAAGCTACAAAGAAGCCATTAAACAGATTACTACCATAGGGTTAATCAGGTGATAAGCATAGGCTGCGTTTGGCGGATGGGATCGGTATAGCGTACGTAAAGCATTAGCGCTAGCGAAGAGAAAAATACATGGAAGAATGCTTTTGCATGGTGGATAGCTGTTTGGGTCGTGGAACGCGTATATTGTAGGAGAAAAATGCGGCTTAGTATTGGAGTGTCGGTGCAATTCTCGCCACAGCGAACTAATCAGGCAGCGAGCAGAAGAAAGACCGAACCAAGATGACCAGTTAGTCGTATGGGTCACGTACAGCATAACTACCAGCGAGCCGATTACCTAGCTTATATATGTTCTACATAAAGAAGTGTCTTACAAACCGAAACAATGTAGATTGCCATATCTCAAACAAACAATCGAGTAAACTGAACTAATAAATGCCACGACGCCAAGCAAAATGGATAGAGAACGTGGAACATCTATTTCTATGGAACATATTGTATACGATTTAACGCTAGAGTGTTCGTAAACAGACGTGATTATCTTGAGACATGGCTAGATAAGGCGTCATCATGTTACGTGTAGATGAAGGCAGAAAGTAAATGAGATAAAAACATAGGCTTCTTATTTACCTGTTGGGTGTAGTCTTGATAATTTTGCAATTACTATCAATCGGTCTATATATGCAAAGCTAATTATTATTATTATTATTATAATAGAAATCGTATGGTATTATTATAATAGAATCGTATACTAGCAGTCGTCGAGATTTGTCTTTAACGTCTACGCGTAGATTGTTTGAGGTGAGTACCTCGTTTATATATATATACACGGAAACGCGTTTACCAGGAAGACATATTTGTAAAGTGTTTCTGGGAAGGAGCGCGGTGTACGATTCGGATAGTCATAACGACGACGCTGAAGTAATTATTAACTCTGTTGAGATCGTTTTGCTGTAATAGATCACGTACGCGTTTCATTTCATTTGACTGTACAATATTGTGATCTCCTATGTGCTATCCAGTTTGCATTCGAAGATATTGTATAGAATCTAACCTAACCTAGTTAATATAACTATTCCGGCATCAGCTGGGTTCGATTGTAGCTGGATAACAAACACGTCGATAAGAGACAATATTCTCCAATAGAAGCCCAAAAGCGTCGGCTTCACATCGGTACATGTACTAGCTATGGCACTGTAATTGTGTGGGCGAACATGCCATTACAGCTGCGGGTATAGAAATTTCTATTTTTCAATTTCTATTTTTTTTGTATTATCTTTCTGGCCGAAAGAGCTGAAATGTATTATAGCTAATGAAGCATTGATAAAAGATCATTCCCCCTAGTTAGAGCTACGAGCATTTTTTGCGACTATACGTTTTGTTCCTAAAATGAGACGCAGAGGAATGTTACTTTTTTTTTTTTTTTTTATTTTTGCTTATTTCAATTATATGATCACGAAACGCTTTGATTGTCAACTGAATCGTCGACATGATAAACACTAGAGCGTCCTCTAAGGAAGATTCAAATTAAAAATGAGCTCGGGACAACTTATTAGGCGTTGCTATGCTATGCTGATTGCAACTCTCGATATTGAAATTTCCGTGACATTACTCAGGAACAAACTGTTTTTGAACTTGGAACTTATGCAATACTACGACTTGGAATATAGCACTATAGATATATAACCTTAGTTTTGTGTTTGTCATAGGATATAGGCCCTAACTTATTTACCACTCAAATTAAGACGCAGATAACGAACCCTTTATATGTCTAACAGACATTGCCAACTCAGTTGTTTCGTAGGATCTTTTTGCTACTTTCTGACAGTCCCTCTGTGACCCGTTCTAAAAACGTAGCAATTCTAAGGTAATTATGAGGTGTTACACAGACCTCTTATAAATAAAAATCAATCAAGCTCTAATTGACCCTTGGCTTCAACGCCACATCCTTTTGGAGATTCCTATTTTTCCTTGGTTTAACAATTACTCTATGAAATCTCAATATCGCCTTATCGGTGAAGACGTCAGCATAAAAAAGTGACACTTATCGATAAAATTTAGTGTTACAGGAACAATGAATGTAGAAATAAGTGGCTGCAAAGACTGATCGAGTGTGATACATTACGCAATCAATAAGTGGCACGTACGTTCTCTTGCCAAATGGATCCATCCAAAATGTTTTTTTTTTTCAGTTGAGCTGTGATTAAAGAACAATGCAAGAAAATTTGTGTCGTTAGAAAGTTATACAACCTTTACAAATGTAACTGCTTGTTATGTAAGTGAAATCTTAGTGACACCATAATACGACATAATTATTCTTCTATTAATAATAATCTTCTATTAATTGTGTTGAAACTGTAAATGATAATGAGAAATCTTCCTTCCTGTTTACTCCAGTTATCTGACTAGCATTAACCTACGACCGAACCAATTTTATCACTAAGCTACATCTTCACCAATTTTAAAATTATCAAAAATTTCTAAATATTTAAATTAAAAAACACTGCGCCCCCCCCCCCCTACCTCTACCTCCCAAAAAAAAACAACCTTAGCTATCACATGGAATGATTTCATTGTCTTTTTTTGTTTGTTACTCTTCCATCGACATTAACATGACGATCGACATGTTATTAAGGTTATTCCTTATTTGTATCTCTGTCCAATGCAGTCGTGACTGTTGTCTCTCCATCTTTTTAACTTTTTTTTTTTATCATCACTACTTTAACGGTTCACATCTTTTTCGTATTTGACTTCGATATCCTATAATCAGTATCTTCAGCTTTACTATTTGTCCTTAATTATTTAACTTTACTTTTTGCCACCGCTTCAATTCGGAGCGTTGGTTTCCCGTCGCGGATGAACGCAGTTTGGCAGAAGGAAAATGCTAAAGCTTTAATAACTAACGTCATCTGCTTATTATACATATTTCTCTACGTTATGTTCATCCGTATTTCGTTTACCTTATTATTATTGTTACTTGTGATTTCCGCCGTGTTGTGCGTCATGCGGGTGGACAAGAAAAATAGAACATATGTACAACTGTGAAACGTTAGGTAAAACGATATCGACGGTACTATTGTTGTCGGTCGTTTTTCTAATTGTAATTTTTTTATACTTTTTGACTTATCATTTTTTTCTTTCTTGCAGTTTCTGTAACTAGATTGCTGCTGCAACAGGATTGCGGGTGCTAGTATACCTATCATTGCATTTGTTAGACAAAACGGGATTTTCCCTTTGTCACGTACCTGCGAACTTATGCAGCACGGACCGCTTGCGAACAAGCTATTTTTGCCTTGGACAACCTAGGGGTCGATTTTGTCCTATTGTTCTTTATGTTGTGGTTAAGATGAATTATTTATTTTTTTTTTCTCTGTGATTTTCTCTCGTTGCTTGATTATCTTCAGTATCGTTCTGCCCTTCATCCTTATTTGTCAAACAGGTCTTCCCCTCGTAATGACTAACAATAAAGTGACAGGAGCAAGTAGGCCACGAGAACCCCAACGTGATGTAGGCTCACTCGAGTTTGTCGAAATCGGTAACCGAACCACGACAGTAGCTTACATGCTTGCGCGAACTTCAATATATATATATATATATCATTGTTAATATAACTTCATAACATTCATAGAATCTCTATTTCGTAATGAACTTATAGTTTTATTAATTTTTTCTCTTCTTGCTTGTTTTTTTCTACAATATATATATATATATATATATATATATATATATATATATATATATATATATATATATATATAGATCTCTTGAAATCTGTGTGACTCTACAGTTTCTCCATGTGTCCAAACAATGGGAAGGGGAGCGCAACTGCTTGGAAGGGGGTTGACGCAGTTCGGTCAACAAACAACAATAATAATAATAGTATTAAAAAATAATTAATATCATTAACATTTTTTTGCTCATTTTTCATATTCTTCTTATTATTATTATTAGAGTAGAATACATGTCTAAATTTTAAATGCTCTGGAGATACCCGCCGACACAACACGGCTTTTGCAATACTCTGCACCGATTCGCTGCCATCGAGACGGAAAATTGCACTTTACTGCTACTATTAATAATAATTCAATGTCTTCATTCTCAATTTATCAGTAGCAATGGTAGTGGGTTTAGACTCGAGGAAATTTTGCCATTTTTAACGAATACATATATATTTCTATAACAGAGTAAAAGACGTGAGACGTTCTCTGCTGCTGCCCATCAGTTCGCTAGATGAAAAGGAATAGTCCTCCTGATGAGAAATGTCACTGAAGACGCACGGTCTCTTCATTCCTCACCTGTCATTGAACGGTTTGCGTTTTGACGTGTGCAGAATTTAACAGTTGATTCGGCACGAAAAATCACATTCTGCCTCTGGAAAACTACAAACCCAAACTGTTCGATCCCTTCTCCACGCTAGAGCTTCATACCATTGCCTCACGAAGTTGGCACTCGTTCAAGAAACGTTCAGTTTTTTTTTCTTCTTTTGGCTTTACTGGGAATGCACGTCCCATTTCGTCTTCGCGTACAAAATATTTGCCATGAGAGCCAACCTGGTCGATCGGATTCTGTGTATTGTGCCTATGCAACACGAGCAGTGGTGACTCCTCTTGCTCACCATGGCGCCTAGTTTCTCTGATGTTATTTTACTCTACGTTTCTGATTAGAATGAACTTATTTTTGTCGAGTTCTGCAGCATAACTGTCTCGAGAGTTTGTGTGAAACAGCGTAATTTGTTATTAGCACGAGGCAGCGAAGAGGGCATATTACGCACATATTGCGTTTATGGGAGGACGTATTGCCTGCTTGTACCCAATTACATTACATTACCATGCCCGTTGCCACTAGGGACATGTCGTCACATCACCATAAAGACTAAAATTAAAGGTTAAATTCAGATTCTAGAATTAGTAGCAGTAGGACACGATAGCTGGAATAAGCTAATGCCTCGTTTGTGACTGTCTCGCCTTCATGATAGATTTACGGCAGAACTTATCGGGTACTCTTTGCATGCAGCCGTCAACAGTAGTGTCTGTGTCTGTTTTTTTCTTCTTCTTTTAGACTTTTTTTTGGTCTGTTTTTGTTTGCCGAACTTATTGAAGCATTCTTTGAGCAGGCAAAAACATCGTAGCAAGGAAAACTATGCATGGGGATGTTTCGGGTCCTCTACGGGTAGTATTGCGTACTATGCGTGTTGCACTAATAGGTTGGACATTGTTGATGTTGCAAATGTACGAACCGCTCGACATGTTTGTACCCTTCGTCGGTGCATACGCTGGTCGATGTGGTCGTCGTCGCCGCCGGTCTATGAGCGTTGTCTCTCTTCAAACTGGACGCTGGATTTGGACGTGTGTGTATGACATCCAGAACAAACTAATCTATTGCGTTGACGCTAACGCCGGTGTTAAACGAAAAACCAAAAGACTTAGCAATAAGTTTAACATTATATGCAGAAGCAAACAAAGCTCGACAGCCGATCTGTTCATTAATGTTACCCCTACGAAACATATTGTTGTGCCATTGTACACTATTGTAATATGCCGCTAGTCACAGAACCATGATAAAAGCTTCAGACGGAAAATAGTTTGGGGTTGCTTTATTGAAGGGAGACGGGACTTACCATTTTAGCCATTGGCGTTGTCGTTATTAGATGCGCAACCTGTGTATGGTTGCTGATACACTCGGCATCCAAGGGTGAACTCTTGTCGCCGATCCCGTGTAAAAATATTAAAGCGAGTGCCAGCAACGCGATGCCTGCCAGATCGCCCAGTGCTGTCAATAAGGGAATCGCAGCATTGTCCGGGTCGATCGCGCGGCGCCACATGGAATACACCATGCACCTGGCAACGTAAAGAAGAAATCCGACTTGAACGAGGGTGGCGCCAAGGTAGAACACGAGAAAAACTGGGGTAATGACCGAGTCGCTCGTGAACAACTGGATGACGTAGATGAATAGCAGATGACCGGGCACAGTAAGCATGAGTAGAAGGGACGCCGTTCGCGACAGATAGTGTGAACCGAAAAGAGTGGATAAGGGGTCAACACACGAGCGATTGTCGTCGGGCGGGTGTGAACCGAGCTGTGAACGTCGACCGAGGAACGTCGTCATTCGGCAAGTCTGCACGACAACGAGATTTCCACCAACGCCGGAGATCACTGGCTGGTAGATAGCCATAGTTCGGTAGCAGTTGTTAACCGTCTCGAGTATGTAGCCGGCAGCTTGCGAGATAATCATTGCGCCTAAGACAGGAGTCCAACCTGAGATGAGCACGGCTCGAACGGTCGTATTCCGGCATGAAATGTACGCCCAGAGTGGGGCAATAGCCATAAATACGAAAATGATAATCGGGGCTAGCCAGCGTAGATGTCGGTACGAATAAAGGAACCAGGAAATGTACGAAAGGAGTGCCAGTGTTGTGATATCACCGAGCGATGCAGCAATAGGCGCTGAAACGTTATCCGGATTAAGACGGAATTTTCGGCTGAGAATGACGATTGCGCACATGAGCAGACCTAGCAAAAGACTCGCAACAGCCGCTGTCATAAGGGCACTGGCGCATAGCACGAACGTGTTGCTGAGTTCAAATTTGTTTTGGGTCATGGCGTACACCGCGATGCTGATGATCGAGGCGAGAAACGAGACTGCGATTGCCTGCAACTGGGTCACGACGAGATTTCCAGTTACGTGACGCCACCGCTCAACCGAATTGTCCATATTGCCCATATTCGCTGCGGTACAGAGTCGAGCCGTGAGTGTCATCTCGAGATTACCTTTAAGGCCGAGCAAGGTTGGTACAAGACCGATCAGTTCGGGGATCGCTTTGTAGTTCTCCCATCCGACGACCGTGTCGAGCAACAGACCTGCCGCCACAGTCCCAAACCCGGCAGCGATAAATGGCCCAATCATCTGGAGGAACACTTTACGGATGTGTTCTTCCTCAAAGTCATTAGAGTTGCCGCCGTCAAGCGAATCGTGCGAGACAACCGACGCATTCTTTTCCAGAACATCGTCCTTCACCGTCGAATTAACGTTGATAGAAAAGCTGGCGTTCGGCGGCCCGCGACCTCGACCAGGCCCAGCGCTTCGAAGGAGCTGGGCCTGAGACCGTTCTGAGGTAATCGATCCATCCGGTGACTGAGGGAAGCCATCAGACATTGGTGAGTACAATCCGTAGCTAACGGTACCGGTAGGGGCCGGGCGTCCACCAGGCCCATCACAGACATCGTCCTCTTGTGTGAAGGCCAGATTGACCGAGCCTCCATGAGGTTGAAGAACCAGAGGCCGACCCACAATGAGCTGCCTCTCCGGGCTGCCTTCTGGGGAAGACATTGTTCTTTCTTCTGTTCTTACTTCTTCTTGTATTTATGATTAATGTCTTGATTAAATAGAGATCGCTTCAGAACGTCGCAGAATTAAGATTCAGTGACCATACCATGGATTAGTGTCGTTAGCGTCGATGGTCAGGTTTGGTATAATAATGGGAACTAAGCAGCGTTTAGCTTGTACTTCTTTAATGAAGATCTTCGAGTCTTTGTCCGTTTACGGCAACTCAGAATTAAATAAACGGAAGTCAATGAAAGATTTAGCTATTAAAAATGTTTAATAACAAATAATAGATGAGGCATATGCTGTTTCAGCCGCGGTGTTGTAGATTACCATATGTCGTAATGTCCTCAGAGATGGTCGATGTTACAGCGTATGATTGAGGTGGTTGTCACCGTTTGCTTAAAACCAGTTTCAAATGGATCGTCTGGAGCTTATTGGAGGGGGTCAATTCTAGCCGAAGAACGGTATATTCTTTGTATATGGAAGGGTATCCTTATTATGATCACTTGTTTGACGTCTATGACCACCAGCAATGTTGTCCTAGTATAAACTCACTTCACCATACACGTGCGTTCGTTCTGGTTATTATTAAAGTTATCATTACTATTAGAATTGATAATTCTTGTAAATAACCTATAATTGTTATCATCATTATTATTATTAACGCTATTTGAATTGCTAGCCTTATCAAGATAACTATGCCCTCCCTGTCAGGCTTTTAGTGAATCGTCTTATCTTCTTTCGTCTCCTGTTTTGTCATCTGTGTTTAACCTGATACTTCTAGGAATTCTATTAATGTACGATTACGGTTAATTCGAAAATCCTATGGGGGGCTGCAGAGTACACTCTGCTGGCCTCAACCCGGGTCCAGATCCATGGGCCATAGATATTGTTCACGCGTCAAGATGTCGTTTGACCGGCGTCCAATACACACGCCAGGATGCAAACTTACTCCTCTAAACGAACAGTAATAGAAAGATGGCTTCGCTGATTTGGCATCAGTTACTTGCTGCAGATAGCAACAGCGCACGACGATTGAGCTACGACGGCAACCTGCCGAACGCTTACGCAAGCAGATTTTCGTCGATGCGTCGGTGTGTCCGTCGTATAGAAGTTTATGGGACAAGATAACGCTGACAGAGGCATTAGAAGCTCGGGAGGTACGGGAGAGGGCCAGCCTCTACGGTCTCACGAACCCTTTCTGCCGATTGCATATAGTATATTCGAAATAGGTGCTAGGTAAATCCGTTACCGATCCAGCGGTTCTAAGTTCCCGGGGCAGAACAACAGCAACACGTCCAATTTTGTCGCTGTAGTGATGCAGCTGATGTTTCAGGCCAGCAAGTCTACTTATCTTCACTCACAAGCTATCACGTATTGCTATGACCGGAATTGGCAACCGTCGTGTTTTACGTAACGCAAATGTTGGTTCCGCTTACTTTGCTTGATGCTACCTACAGATATAAAGAAGAAAACATAGGGAACAAAAAAAAGTTACGTGGTCAGTAATTACAAACAAATGCTTAGCGAGGGTTAGAGTTTACCTTGTATACTATCTATGGCAATGGCAATAAACAACATTTATTTAGCCTGTATTGCGTTAAGCAAAGGTGGGTATCTCTTTTACAAGAAGTTTGACGCGCAGTTTAGCATATATGCGATAAACGGCTAAGGTGTCAACAATTCACATTGGTGCGCGGATGGGGGCAGCGTGATCTGAGGCGTTACGTGTCAATTCGGCAAGTAAGATTTTACCTACAAAATGAGTAACAAGTATTGCCAGCATCCTTGCAGGCCATCACTTATGTACGAATGGCGTCACAGACACGCATGCTCTCATCTCACGGTATCCCTTTATGTTACCGTTCAGGAGGAAGAGCTAAGGCCTTTTAGTCTCTGTTTACGACGAATGCCAAGCTCTATTTGTGTACTTGACGCTTTCCATATTAGCTAGCCAAAGTAATAAATGAACTTGCCACGTGGCCGGGTTAAGACCGAGTGAGCATTGAATGATGTAATGCTTCTACGACCGGACGATTTGGTCTTCGGACTTTATAGGATAATGCACTAGCCAGCAGACGGCTAAATTCGGCAGACTTCACTGGCAATAACTCTAAAAGCAGTGAGGTCTACCCGCGAAAGCTCTGGCTATCTCAGGGGTCGTTAGAAAGTTTTCAGCAATAATCTTCTCTGGCATCTTATCTTCTCTGGCTGACATACTCAACCAAATCTAGTTTGTATCAATCTCTTATGTAATCTTACCTAACAGCACCGACTATAAGAGTTCAACAGATCGGTAGGTAAAAAGGATTTCACACAAAAAGCTATAGAGGCCATAGATAGTTACGCAACTGAGTAATTATTCCGACAATCAACAATATAAAGCATGATAAATTGCTCACATTTGCGCGTGGCTAGAGACACCCTGTTTCGATGACCCTTGCCAAGCGATGCGTTATAAAAATCCGTCCAATGAGACCGTATTTAAAGAAGATGAATGTTAATAAAAGCTCGATTTCCTTTTATGACATACCCATCCACCCCTAATGGCATTCGGCCGTACGTTGCGGATCTACTCGAGGGCAAAATAGCATTTGCAATAAAATACGACTTTATGAGACCCTCTTGGCTATTTTGCATTAATGCAATACTCACATATCTGTTTCGAAACAAACGTACCGTTAGACGTTGCACTAACTTCGAAATCCCGTCTGTTTGTGAGTGCGACAAGCTGAAATAAGATAGAAAACTATTGTTACAATGGAACGAAGGTAGATTGAAAACACGATATAGGCGTCAACTTAGGCTTAAGCTTATCACTTTTTCTCTGCATAGTCGTTATTTTCATTCATATTTCTTGCGTCACGTATCGAGTCATCTTGTAACTGGACAGTATCTGCGAAACGAGGTCGTTACCATCCTGACTTCGAGCATTTCATCGTCGAATTCTGTATAGCAAGAAAGCACTGCTGAAAAAACGGCAATTACGGCAACTTCCTACTGTCCAATCACAACATCTCGAGGTCTGGGGCTTGTCACAAATGACAACTTCGTTAAGGCTGAGCTGTTAATTTATCGGCGGTTTCGAGGTGGTTGTAGGGACTTTAAGCAGAAAATGAAGTGTTGACCCAGCGATCTTTTCGTGCCTATTCTTTATTATTAAGCACAGTATTAATAAAGCAAAAATTAAGCGACGAAGAAATGAGAGAGGAAGAAAACGCTTATGATGTATCACTGACAATGCTGACGCATAGCTCAGCGCTGCGATCTGAGGTGTCACGAGTTCGTGAAGTTTTTCCATCACATATTCACTACCACAACTTCAATGATTATTTAACAAAAGTCACTGTAACTACTACGCCTAACGGCGCCATTGTGCATTATCTATTATATCATTGCAGCTACACCGTATAGGTCACTCATCCATTCAGCTCATATAAAGTCAGCCGAAATTGATTAATTACGGGCTGTTTGCGACCAACAGTTCTGTTTGCTCAACAGAAGAAGTAAGCTTGCCATTCTCATGCAAAAAAAAAAATCCTAAAGCTAAAAGGCGTTCGGCCCTTTCCTCTCTATGCACAGGAAGCAACAGTGAGGCGGTGACATTTGCGCGTTATCAATTGCTGGAACCTCCCTTTGCATGTAGGGGGGAAGGGGTCTACAAAGTGGTTGATCTTTTCTGAGAAAGAGCGAGAGAACAACAAAACCCGCTTTACTGATTCTTAGTTGGTGACGATGGGATTCAGATTTAAATAAAATGACTCGTCCTACGACGCTGACCACTGCATTCGCATGAAGCTTTGACTACTAGTAAACGTTACCTACCAATGTTTTAGCTCTATTGTGAAAATTTTCCAGAACCATTCATTCGTGTACACCCTGTCGCCTAACTCACTCAAGAATTAGGTGTTTTTTTATACTTTGTATATTTTTTCCCAAATAGCGTTTTCAAGTGTGGAAAAAATGGGTAACTCTAGAATTTTCAGTGTCGAACCGCCGTGAATCGAGACAGCGGAATAACGCAAATATTCCTATTCGTTTAATATTTTTGCCTATTTCTACGTCTTTGTATGGCCCTATAGAGTGTTTATAACACCTTATTCTAGTATTCTTCAAACAGCAGTAGTCATCGAATACGATAGGCTTTAACGCTTACTGCAGATCCAACAATAGAAGCGCCGCCGCAGTCGACAGTCCTTCAGATGATCTTAGATTCTTCAAGGACCCGAACGAGATTCTCGCTCGAAACTAAGGGCTCTTGCTTTCAATTGGCTTCGTCGCCCTTTCACTCAACTTCATATATTTGCCGGGTTTAGCACCTGTACTTTGATGCCACACGTTGCAAATGGTTAGATTTCCCGGATTAGAGAGCTGTAGCAAGGCTGACAGACTGCTTTTCAAGTAGGGTTTAGCAGATTCGGTAAGATCGCATCATTATTTGAAGAATGCGTCAGACCACCGCCTGAACGTCAGATGCACCTCTAGAAAGTGTATACGATATTCATATTTGCCTTCCTATCATTCGAAATGAAATGTTGACCTAGCCGCGAACAGCTAAGGGCAAACTTTGCGGTAATAATTGTGCCCTCCAGGTTCGTACCCATCACAGAAGACGCTCGAATCCCGTCGTAGAAACGTTTCTGGCACAAGCAGCGGGCGACGGCTTTCTCCGCAGTATCACCATCGCTGTACACGCTGCCATAGTTAGCAAAATGTATGCACTAGGTCTATATACTGGGGCGCAGAGGACGTCGAATGAAGAGCGTCGATCAGGCAGTATTAGAGGCAAGAGATTTCATTAGAAAAAGCAGAAGCGCGAGCGATCCACAACACAGTATTAAATCATTGCAGGTAAGGATTGTGCATTTGTTTCGGAAATCGATGATTATCTTGTTGGCCTGGCCTCAGGCCTAGAATTGTCATACGTGAATGTTATCAAAACGGTCGCTTATATATTTAACCTCGTGGGTATTGGTCAGATGCTACATTCGTCATCATTTGCTGATCATAGGCATGAAAATGGTGTATTATATCATACCCAGACTTTTATGCGACGAAAGATCCGCTTTAAAGCCGCAGATTACAGTATTATTGGCCTCTTATAGGATAAGATGATTTTGGACATCTTGTTACAACTATCACTACAGATCTTTATAGTAAAGATCTCAATGTTTAATCTCAAGGTAATCCTGCATCGCGTTGTTCGTATTACCCTTCACGTATTCTATTCGAAAACTGCATCTTAATTTCTTTCATTAAACTTTCCTGCAGGATTAGTGGGCCTCTAGCACAAAGGATTTGTAGTCTCTAAGTGGCCTCATTGACTTTGAGCCAGCAGTTAAGAATACGCTATAAAGGACGAAAAAGCTCTCTAATGCATATAGATACACATCTGATTTTACTAGATGTTTTGATCCATTGCTAGGATAATATGTCACAGCAAACATGCCTGCCGCTACGACTCCTTGCGATCATTAAGAAAACATAGCTTAGCCGAGGTGAGCGGCATTCAGGTAGGTATCATGTGGCACTTGGCCATAGCGTATGAGGTCTTTTTTAGGCCAACATTTAAAATTCGGTTTATCTATGCGAAATAAGCTGTCGATTTTTTTTTTTGCTTGACTTGCCAAGCTTCTGCCGTGCCACAGAGGTACCTATTAGCAAATTTAGAGTTGAATCAATAGCAGGCCGCAGTAGCCTGCAGAACGGATCCTCTATATCTATCTTCAGCTTAAAACATTGGCTTGAAATATATTAATGGATTGATCACAGTTCTAAATTTGACAATACTGATAAAGCAACTAGGCCTGTTTGGTATTGAAATATAGTTCATGCTATAATATATTAATTCGTTGGCCCAGCATACCGCCTGGTGACCCGTTTGATACTGCAGTTATCATCCAAATTTATTTAGCTACGTTCTTTGTTCGAGTTGGATTTCCGTGTAGCGTGGCATCGCACCTTTACTTCAAATTATGTTAAAGTGAAGGGCATAAAGGTAGAATACAAACATGTTACATTACATGAGCTAAAAGAAGCACAATGGCTACCTACCGATAGGAATTTGAAGGGCGAAGAAATCCACGACGGAAATGGCGGCAATAACTACTGCTCTTGTTGGAATAGGTAACAAGTTATAACAGCTAATGAGACTTATCCATTATTGAATAATTACGGTTGCTCTAACCTATCCTAAAACGGAAACAACAACACGAACGACGTTTATTACGCCCCATGTTTAGTAAAGTTGGCGCAGCATACCCTTTGGCGGGTTCAGCGTCCACGCCGTCCATCTGAAGCCACCGACAAAGCTACCAAGTGGGCAAGCAAAAGCATGGCGGAGTACTCGCAACAGGCCTAGGGCCATTGCAATTCGTTCCACGCCGCGCAAACAGCCAACGGCCGCTGCTGGTGCGCGATTGTTGTTCATTTCTGTACATTAATTTAGAACAGTAGAGTTTCTTCAACCGGGCAAGCCGCTAAGCGACGAAACAGACACAGCGGAGGTCGTGTGAGAACGACCTGTAAATTGGCCTGCGCATTGTCCTTCCATGAGGCCACCAACTTGGCCACTGCTCGCTAGCTGGGGGACTGAACTGCTGTGAATCATTGTAATTGCCGAAAATGCGAGGCAAGCTTTCACGTCTCAATCGCCGCTGCGGCCTGTTGCTGCTTCTAGATATGAGCACCGGGAGCAACGTTCATCCCAAGCATTCAATTGATGGCAAGATGATCAATAAAAATAACGACAACAGCATCTACACCACTGGCCTGCGTGGGCCTTTTGTCATAAAACCACTTTCAAGTAGTACCGTTCTTGTACTGTCGCTGTCGCGATATCGGCAACCGCGACGTAGCGACAGCGTCACCGACGTGCTCAATAAAAACATTCACTTTTGTTACCCAGCGAACTATGTACAGCATAGGCCTTGCAGAAAAGCCAGATATACTCTAATGTATGAGCGCGGTGGCGCGATCGTGACGTAGACTATGATACAGCACGCCAATGGTTATTTAACATCAATGTTACGATAATTACCAAGCTAACATTAACTTGGTCTACTACAACCAGCGGCCAAAGTATAGAAAATTGAATGAAATACCAATAACGAGAAGGATCGATCCCGTTCGGCTGTGAAGAAGTAAAATTCGTGATGGACAGTCAATGCGGCAATATTGGCCAGGAAACATGCTACATCACCTGTTTAATTATATGTTTTAAAAGGGAGCACGTATTTGACACAAATACAATCTCAATAATTAAATCAATAAAGAAATAGGGCAGACCTAACTCGGAGATGTAAGGAATCTGTTTGACCTGTTGATAAGTATTATTCTCTTTATTGCGGTAGACCGAATAAAAAGATTGGTAATTCGAGTTGGGCACGATTCTACTAATATGGCCATGTTTACTACACATTGTATATATTGGTCGATATTTACCTTCATGACTTTCATCTCTCATTGTTAAGGGACCAGGCCACCTGCTTGACTTCAGGGTTTATCAAGCTATTGTTGAATTTTACGTGGTATTTTAGGTTTTTTTTCCAATCGGGGGCTTGAATAAACACAATGTGAGCAAAAGCAAAAAAAGAAGAACTTTAAAATCGATTTTCTATAATCATTATTGAATAAAAAGAACGTACCAAAAATGCATGCTCGTAATTGAGTGTGCCTTATTCGTTACTGGCTAGAGCAACCGAAAAGGCCACAGCCCCCAGATGCATTAAAATAAACACAAGCACTAGCACACACACCTAGGAACAGGCACATAAACAAAGAGCGTTTGCTATAATGTGCCTTGAATCTGTATAGATTTGATATTTTAACTGGACAGAGATCACCTGCAAGAGTCGCCAGCAGCAAATGTACAGCGCCTGCTAATGTTGGGGCATCTAAAAAGAAGACAGCTAAATAGGTACTGTCTAATGGACAGATGTCTCAAATACATCGTACATGTTAGATATACGTGTAGCAACCCCGGCAGATCGTCGCCACGAGTCCTGGTCGGCTTATATTCCTAACAGCATCTCGTAATAATGTCGCTTCCGTAGCCTGACAACCGTCTCGTTTACTTTCTTCTATCTGTTTACCGTCCATGGAAAGTGCCGATGGCCTACGGCAATCGGCTGATGCCTAAATGGTTTTTGTAGTCGCTACAGCCACCGCAGTTGCGATGACTCCGCTTACGTTGGTGGCAAATGGCGCAGAAACCGGCGGACGAGCCCTTTATCAATATCCAGCAGCTGCTGCAATTTTCTACTAGTACTACTATCATTATTGTTTTTTGCTCCAGCAGGAAGCAGCGGAAATCTAGCTTTATATACACAAAATCTAACGTACGTATGTCCAGAACGCATCTAGATACTAACGAGTCATGATGACGACCGCGTTTTTTGTCCGGTGTCGTGCATGGTCCAAGGTCCTGCTGTGTAGCTGAGAATTCCTCGCGCACGACGGGGAGAACGACGATCGCAAAAGCACACAAACCAAATACAATTCGATGGCCAAAAAAGATAAGCGACGATGATTTTTATGCTTAAAATGATCATTGTCTGGTCTCTTGTATGCACGTGTTTGTCCAGGATTGCTTTCATCCCCTGATGTACTTGCCTAAACCCTATCTCGTCACTAATATTAATAATAGATTTCGTAAGACTGGGCTAAGTGGACGGAGAAAGGGCCTGGCCAGGATGCTATGGACCACCCATTTCGTAGGTACATACTAAACTTCCAAACATCTGTTTCCATGGCGCCGACTTGGGTTCAGCGAAGACGACACGCATGGGGATGATACTGTTAGAACAGTGAACATGTTCATCAGCCCAGTACCGTGGTGGGATTAAGAAGATGAATACTAATGCTAGCACTATTTTTAGAGGCTAAAAATAAATCTATTTTTCATGTCTGCAGATACCGGATCCGTACCAGAGGTTTGCTACCCTTTCCTTCCGTGGACTACTGATTCGAATCTTGTCGTCTGCTAACCTGCCCTTGCCTTACTCGTTGTATGTCTGGATGGAAGACCTTGAATACAGTTGTATGAATGGGAAGAAAGTCGGACCGGTAGATGGCGGTGGCCGCGGAGTATTTCGAGCAACGTTGCTTCCATTTTGACTCGTGGGATGAGTGAGTCACTTCGGGTGAACGGGAACGCAATAGATCCGCTCAATGCTAGTGAACGGCAACAGAGCCAGTAAAAAAAGTAGACATTTTGCGGGTTTTAGCCGCAAAGGTAATGAACAACCCGTTTTCTCTATAAAAACTTGGATTTTTTCTTTGCTTGTCGTCGTCTGCCTGCCTGATTGTATAAGGTGTCCTTCCGTTACACGCCAGGGTATCCGATATAGTGTCTGGTATCTTTAAGTACTATTTTACAACAAAATGTATTATATAAAATAATTTTTTTTTTATGGTTTCTGTTATTGTTTGCGCAGAAAAGGAACAATCGGTTTGTTGAAGAATGATTCATGCAAAATGCTTTGTTCGACAACAGGAACGGGCCTATCGCAGGTGACTATTATGCACAGACGCGGCAGATTTCGGCGACTGCAGGTTGTAGAAGGCAACAGCAGAAAATTAACCTTTCGCCGAACTTTGATTGGCGATAGCCACTACTGAATCATTGTCATCATAGACGCTTTTAGCGTTGCTTCCCGTACCAGCAATAGTCTACTCCGCAGGTTAAATGACGACCTTCATTTGGCCCCAATAATTCATGCCCGGTCATGCAGAGAAATCGGAAACTCATGAACTGGAGCGGAATAAATGCCCATGCTGAATAGCAATCTCGTTCGAGTCAAACGTATTTGCTAGCGGTAGCAGCAACGGCATCAACCTTGAGTATTAGAATTAACCGTTATGATTTATGCTAGCGGCAGCATCCGAACACGACGAAAACGGGCCCGCCCACATTTGACGTGCTGGGTAATGGGCTTGTTGCTTAGTTTTCTCACGAATCGTGATGGTAACAGCAACAACTTTCTGCGCCATCAAACAGACGGTTTCTGTGAACGATGGTCATGTGATCTCAACATTCATCGGAGGTCTCAGACGATGCGAAAGGCGTTACTTTACGATTAGTTATTATTATATCGTTGCTAGTCCTGTGGATGATGCTGTTTCGTAGTATATCACAACTACATATTCTATACAGGCCGTCCAGCCAATCTTAGGCCCAATGCCCACTTCCGTGGGTATCTAAAATCGGGAACCGGCGTTCTTGTGAATCCCCTCTACGGTGCCATATGTAAACTCACTTGCAGTTGTCAGTCTGTGATATATTGTATGTGGTGTCGTATTGAGTCTGTGATTCGACCGCTACCACTTTGCTAACAGCGGACAACCCGTTCGTGTCCTAGCTAACCTATGCTACGAACAGACGACCAGCCATCTGCTAGCGGCGATGGCGGTAACAGTAACAGCATCATCAGAAGCTCAGTCTAGTACAATTCCTATACTTACCACGTCGACCGTCAGGGAATATTAGTAAGCACCGGTCGAAACTCAGTAGGGCAACTGGTCACGGCACTGACAAGATTATGGGTAATATAATCAACGGATATCCTTCGTCGAAGTGTTGAACGGATCGAACGTGATAACTGGTCGACACTGATGAGTGTCAATGTTCTTCTGCGGATATCCTGGCGGCTGAAATCGGTGCCGGTAACTCTGTTTGAACTAGCGCGATGTCGAAGTGTTAGCCTGGAAGCTCGCCTGCTTAAATTAGTTTTACGTTGTCTCGAAGAACTTCGTAGAGTTTAGAAGTTGATTTGTTTCTGGGTTGATTCGCGCTTGGAAACACGTGCCGCGCTGTCAACTGTAGCACAAAACTGGGTTCCGAACTTGCTTAGAATCGCGAAGAGTTTCTACCTTCGCTGCCAATCCTGTTGCGTCTGTAAACACAAGGTGGAATAGGCGATATAGAAATATTGTGAGTGACTTATAAATGATATATCGTGCCAAAATCGCCGGCACCACAATTGCTTTGGAAAGTTGCTTCTATGCAAATATTCTATACTATATTTTCTATTTAGGTACGTGAGATAAATGCCAATTTGTGCCCCTTTATCTGAATAACGGTTGACAACGCTTTTATACGAGTATTTAGAGACAAAGTGAGTCCGTCTGGATGTGGGTAACTCAGGGAGCGGCTCAGCTGCGCAAAATCTGAGGCATCGACCGCATGAAGCCAAACAAACTGTGACATAACAACTCTTCCTATTGGCGTCTCCTCTTTGAAATAAGCAGCTATTGACGTCACATCAATCATTCTGTGCCCTAGCCCAGTGATTTGCACCTACACGCGTCCATTCGGAGATGTTCCTAAACATTCAGCATTTATATTGGAGCTATTTACAGGACAATAGTCATCAATCAGTTAATTTACCCAATATGCAAATTCCCTCCCTTATCTACCCAAGGATGGCTTTTACGTGATGTCTAACTTTAGCTTTAATTCTGTGTTTCACACTAAGTTATAAACCGCCGACTTTTACTTATAACATCATGCATTACCAGGTTACTGCTTGTAGCGCTGACGCGCATATGGGGCAAATGTAAAAAAAGGGTGCGCTATTGTAGAAACGTATCGGCAACCTATACTCTGGCCATTTGGATATTTGCCTTTCTAGTAGTGGACAGGTGCGGGCAGTTGAGGTCCCGGAGCTAAACCCTGCTGCGCAGCTAACAGCCAACGCGCCAGGTTATACTTCCTAACGTGCTATTCTACACTGTCGTTTCGTTATGCCAGGAGGTGCCTTACCTTGCTATGTAGTCGATGACCAATGTCGTCGCACGAAGTGACTGTTGCCGCCAACGGTCGCCACCTACTGTTGGGGTCACCGTCGTTTGTGGTCCTGTCCGGTCGACGCTGACGGAACTCGGCACTTGCACTACTGATGCGACACGGGGGCACGTTTTCTGCTGAAGGTTAGACAGAAAAAAAAGTTGGTCGTATTTCTACAGTATTCGACGTGTGTCCATTTGCTGGTAGCAGTTATGTCTTTTACACACTTAGCTACCCCCGCGCTAATCGTGGCTTCGCACGTGGGTTCGAAGAACAGGGACTCAGAAACGTTGGTTGGGGTTGAAGTTGCTGCCGCTGCTGCAGCCGCTACCGACCGGAATTGGGAAAGAATGAGAATAGCTGTAGGAGATGGCGCTCCAAGATGGAGGTCTCTGTCTCTTGGATCTTCGTATTCGGCCTTTGGATAGGGGGCAGCGCTGAGCACTAGAGCACCCGCATGCAATTATTATCCAACCAACCAATTAGGCAACGAGAAAGCAGAAGCAGGTGCTTAGGGGACGATTACGAAACGGCAAAAAGCGGATGACGACAATAGACTGATTATCGGCTACTGTTTACTCCACTTTATTGTTTTTCTTTTACTCTAGTAATTATTAGATAGAACCGCCTGTTCAAGCCTGTTCCGTACGCACCCGGCAACACACATCTGGTCCTATTGATGATCCTGCGTGACGTTTGATACTGCTTGATAAATACAGGCCAAGCCCGCAGTTAGCTGCACCCACAGTGATCTTATTGCAGTCTCTTTTATTACAGTTGTGTTTTTTTTTTGTTGCTGTTATTATAACTCGGGTGTATCTGCTGTAGAGAAGTGGTCCGTGATCTTATGTCTTTCGGAGCGTTTGTCCAGATTCTTGGGTTTTGCTTTCGCGTCGCGTTGCCAATTTCCTTGGTTTGTTGTCTAGTTTGTTCCTAGTTTTTGGGGCGTCTAGCCTACGGTGCTAGGGGGCCCCAAAGCCAGAGTGGATCTTTCACGGGACAGCGACGAACTCGGCAGCGGGAGCCGCTCGAACCCCCGGGGCGTCTGTCGCGCCTTTCTCGCACGCTGCACACGACCGAGGCCAGCGTGCACAGCCCTAAAGTCTCTCGGTCGTCACCGCACGAATCGCCAGCCATTAAACTTCGCGATGGCTCCGAACAAAGGTCTCGCCTTAAAACCGCACTTGGGTGACTACACTTCAAGTTGACGTTGAAATGACGCTCGCGCTATTTTTCGAGTGAGCTGTCTGTCTCCAACACAGACAGCCAGTCGACTTCCTCAATACGAAAGCGAACTGACGTTCGTTAAGTTAGCAAGGAGTAGTCTTGCCTCGTGCCTTAAGTGATTTCCTTTAATTTGAAATTAAGTGATTTCTCTAAATTGAAGATCCTAACGGCCTAAATAGCAGTAGGCTTTTCTATTGGAACTATACCACCATAGCACACTTTACCACTAATAACACTCGGCCACTGATGACCTACAGCTTCGAGGAGAGCAACCGCTAGCGGACACGAAAAGAGCTTGGCGATAGCGTCGTCGCAAGCTTTGTCAGCTGCAATAAGCACGTTACATTTTTGTTTGGCCTAAAATTGAACTCCACACTTGCTTCCACAGCACGACTGAATCTTGGATCGCTCGCGATGCTTCTCTCCGGCGCGGCGTTCGTCACTACTTGCACTATCGGTCACCGCAATGCTACACCACGCGTCGGCAGGGTTGAGATTCTGAGAATCAGGACACTTTCTTTTGTCCTATGATGACGCTTACCTCAACGACAGAGCCTGTCTGACGATTAATCCTCAATGGATGCTAGCTTTGGTGTCCTTCGCGAGCAAGGCTCACGGATTTTCGTGGCGGCAGCCGGCACACATGGACAGTCTCGACACTCAGAAGTGCTGTCGCAACAGCTGAAATTGATTAGAAACGGTAAGTGAGGTAGACTCTAACTCTTTCGGCCACGGCTACTGTTGATGCCAAACTAACTGATTTAGCCGCGTTTGCTTCAACCTGATCTGTTCTTCCCAAGCCCAATACAACGTTGGTGCTTCTGATGTGACTGCCACTAAACAGTTAGCAACGATGACGTCCAAATCGAGGTTAGCCTTTTCTTTTCCGTTTAATGCGAGTAGTCAGTCGTCAACTCCCACGCTAGAGTTGCAACCGTTACCGAAATATTCGCAGAACGTAGCGACACACGCACGATATAACACCGCCGTAACAGCAAGCACTAGTTCCTTTTCGCTGTAGGATACAACGCTCTTACGTTTTCGACTGCTCTGCGTGTCTGGGATCGTCGATGTTCCCCTGTTCAATAATTCGGCCTACTGCTGCTCGCCACTGCCCGCCACCTCGGATGCCACCGCCGTCAGAGAACGCTACTGCTCGCACCCACACAGACTCTCACGGCGACACACATTCACACACACACACATATACACACACAGACACACAAACACACAGACCCATACACACACATATAGAAACACGCACGCACACGCACGCACGCTACTTCTTACTACGACTAGTACTATTGTAAGTACCAGCATTACTATGGCAAGAGGGCTGAACGGAGCGCGAGAGAGGGAGGGCGGCGTTCGTCGTCGTCGTCGTCATCTGAGCCGACACAGGCAACTGCAGCAGCAGCCGCGCCGGGCTATTTAGCGAGCATGGCCGACACATAGGTATGGGTGAGGGTAGCACCGAACCGATTTACCTGCCAGGCTGTTGGCTCGCAGGCGCTACAAGACTAGGTATAGACTACGACGAGGACGAAGCGCCAGCTTTGAACAAGCGCTTAGGGTGGTCAAATCAAAGTGGCCAAAGCCGCTGGTTAATAATGGCAAAGGTGCCGCCAGTGTCCCTGAGGGGGAAACATAGGGGTGGAAGGAAGGCAGCTGGGTAGAGAGGTATCTGTCTAGACGGCGGCCGACAGGCAGTGTACAGGCCCATACAGAGTCGGGTAGCGGTAAGCTGGACAGTCACGAACACGCGTAGAGGATCTTGTCGCTACTATAGCCATGCTGCAACTAAGCAATAACAGCCAACAGTAGGTCGAGATGAAACAATGGCTCAAGCGAGCCGGATATACGGGTAGGCTTAAGGTCAAGCTCGAACGCTCGAGAAAGCACTCGAACGACCTGGGGGGTGGCCGACCAGGTAGCAATAACAAAGCAACTGAATGCCTCTGACGAAGCAATTGTTCACTATAAATGTTTGCTGCTTCTGTGTTTTTAGCCTAGACAAAACCATGGCTACGGTATCCAATATCATTTTGGTCGGTAACCATACAACGACTAATGACAGCTCTATTTATTACTATTATGAAGAACTATTTACTAAGTTCAGAGGAAGTTGATTCGATACCTTGTGGCCGCGGTTGTCGGTCTTACATTTACTGTCGTTTCGCCGATTACAGCAGTAAGTCGGTCTCTAACCTGCTGTTGGACCTGAGGAAAAGACGAGTTTCGCCTGCAGTGAAAAGCAACGACAGGTAATGAACGTGAGTGCGAAAGAGAAAAGAAAGCAAATGTTCCACTAGTCCAACAAGCGAAATACTTTTTCATACAAAAAAAAAAGTCGAAAGAAACGGGCCGGGACGGAAAACAAATATCCAAAAGAATATCTCTTCAGCAAAAACTAACAGAATACTGTCAATTGCCAGGTACTACCAGTGGACGTAGCAGCAGCCATAACGGGATGCCGTGCTGGCTCAAGTGAAATCGGTGGGCTACCAATGACGACATGGGTTGCCAGAGATAAATCATTCGTGGATGGGCCGGAACTCCCAGAGATCTGGTACGATCAAAAAACTAGCACAGAGAAGCAGCTCGATTTAGCAGAGACGTCACTATATCTGCATTTAGAGGATAAAAGTTTGAGCTTTAAACAAAAGTCAGAGTTCGACAATTTTTTCTCATATCAGATTGAATTGGGCGGACCATCTAGGGGAAATCTACATGCAAGGATAAGTATCGAGAGGTGCGTGGGCGTTAAAAGAAAAGGGGAAAAGAAAAGGGAAATGGAGGAATAAAAAAAGGACGATCGACAAGTAGCGAGAGCGGGACAGAGAACCAGGGGATCGGCAGGGAACAACGAATGGAGAACCCCGGAAGGGTGACTGCACTTTATGTACACGACGACCGTGTCACACGGATAAGAAACTTAGCCCGTTGTACCTAAAGAAACAAAATTCGTTACATTGGAAAACTTAAGGATCAAGTTTGGTGTGAATCTTAAGATGGTGGTAGAGGCTGTGGAAGAAAGAATAGGCATCAATTTTGAATTTAGTTAATTAGGATCGGGTAAGAACTTATATGAAAATATTACAAATTTTTTTTCTGAGTCGGTTTTAGTTTGAAAAAACGGAGAAAGTTGCGAAGTGTACGTTCAAACTTTGGTTGCTTATGGTGTTGTCGCAGTTAAAAAGGGACGGTACAGCCAATAGTGCTACACCGATTCGTCTGCCATTGATGACTGTGGTTTGGAAGTGTTTGTATAAATAGATGATAAGACCGTAACGCTCATTCGTTTAAGTACGAATAGAATATATAATACCTGCATGTAAAATACCGACTGTCGTTAAAGACAATGCGTTTAAGGTTAGTATATTACAGCGCTGATGGGTCAGTCCAGGGGCCTGCTATTGGATATCTACAACAATAATAACACATGGCTATGATACAGCCGTAATCTTCTCAAGAAAACGAAATAGAACTAGCTACTAGTATTTGATCAATAATCTAGCAATACATATTGGTCAATGTTCGGTTATCACAAGTATGAATTGAAGATGGTACATAAAACGATCTTCTTTTGAAGTGATTTCTTTTATTTCACAGAAAGAAGTTAACAGCAGCATTGCTTAAAAGAGGACATGTGTAAGATATAAACATAACTTTATAAAGAATATTCTAAGGCTAACGAAGATCGATGTTAACACGCGAATGGCAATCTGCTCAAATGATAATGATGAACGATCGAACGAACAAACTTTCAAATCGCAGTTAATTCTTCTTTACTACTTCTTTGTAAAGCTGTTATATATAATACACACACACGTTCATGCACAGTTACTTCAACGCAAAGTTGCTATACCCCAAACGGGCGTAGGGGTAACTATTTAATGTAACTATACTTCTGAGTGGTCGAAAACGTGAGAGTATCCGGCCGATATTAGATACGTTATTGTAGTTCGAAAAAACACACACATAGCAACGAGCAAAGAGAATCGAAAAGAAGTATACGACCGTTATGGGATTGTGGGACGTTATGGGAAACCAGGGCAGGTAAAGAGGTATTTGAAATCGAGAAGCTTCGGATAGCCAGTTCGAGAACAACATATCATAGGCAGATGATCAGCTCATCATTGTTGAGCTTTGTACGTTTGTAATCATGTAAAATACTAGACGATATTCAACATCTGCACCACGTAAGATCCAACATATGAGCTTCGTGAGGTGCAAAATTGTCAACAGTGGAAAACCGTTTCGCTCGTTTAATTGTTTGTTGTGCTCGTCACATGTCCTGCTTAGCTTCAGGATACTTCTGTCAGTTCGAAGTGACTATAATATGATCACACAAGCAAACAACACATTACTGACTGTAGGTCCATATTTTTTTATGAAGTCTCGATCTCGAATTGCGACATATTTACAATAGCAATTGATAAAAAAAATCTTCATGATAGTTCCAGTGGGACCGAGCCATGGGGTCAGTTTCAAATCTACTGACGGTTTCAAATATAAATGCCCTTAATTTTTCATCAGTGTGGCTCATCAGTGTTAGTAAGAGGCAATTATGTCTTCACCTTATATATTATCGTATGTAAGAAGGCAAGAAAACATCATATTAAGACACAGTACAATAGTCTGACATAGTCTGAGTAAAGCATGAAGATAACAAGAAGAACCAGAAAAGGGCAATAGTCGGTGTAGAGAAGCGATCAGTGACCTGTCACCTGTCCAAGTACTTAGCAGTATAACTTAATGATTCACCCGCATGCGTGGAATAAGTGCCTTAATAATGGCCGTTAGTAGTATAGTAACGGCACGAACTGGGCTAACTAGCTGTTGCTGATTCTGTGTTTTTTTTTTCAGTGAACTTGGTGGGGCTTTTTGTATACCATATAATGTTTTTTTTGCAGATACAGTGGTACAATTCCGGAAGAGTGGGAACGATCAGAAAATAGTCGCTTAATAACTAATAATTGTTTATGCCGTCAAGTCCCGCGATGTTATTACGTGTGGAATTAATATTAGAGAATAATTTCGATAACAGCAGTATACACATAAGCGTATTAGGCAAAAGTGTTACATTTGTTTTTCTGTTAGAAAATCAAATGCAATATGATGTAAAATAATCAAAGGTTTGATTTTACACGTTGAAACTTTTAAGCTGTAGCGTAAGCTCTAAGCGTGTAGATTGATTTGAAGTATTCTAAAAACTATTTATACTGATCGGTTTTGCTCAATGTGGTACACACAGTCTCATCTTGAGGTCAAGTGAAAAATCCGGCTAGGAAAAGCCAGACTGAAGGTCAGTTTACAAATCCGTTTCGGTTCGGTATCTCTAGAAATCTCACATATCGTTTTGGGCAGTACGGCGCAAGTGTGATAGTACATAAACCGGATTCGTTTCTTTCTAAAAAAGATTCAAATTTATTCTTGACATTTGGGTCTACATTGGTAAGACCTTTACCGGTTTGTTTATTTCACCATTCGTATTTCTAGGACTAATTCTTGACATTGTAATAAGTACTTTCGCTCATATTCGCCATAATAGATAGAACTTATGGTTAAAATGATCCCCTGAGGGACAACAGGTTTGATACCCATTTCTAAGCTTTTTGACCTAATTCCCAGTAAATAATAAGACCTAATGAAAAAATTATCACCGCCACAAATTAACTATTGTTAATTTATTGATCAACTGTTTCTTATTAACGTCGTCGAAAACTTTATTTAGGTCAAACTAATAATTTGCAACAAATAATGCATATATGTGTTTTAAACAAAAACCTTCCAAAGGTCGAACGTTGTTCTGTACAGGCAATAGCCGACGAATTTAAAAGTCATCTAATAAATGGCGGATTTAAATTCGTTTTTTTTCTTTGTTTCAGGTATTCAATAAAGTGAGTCTTTATTGAACTTCTGAGACTTCAGTGAAGAACGTTTAAATCGATATGGCGGTCATTAATGCGATTTTTAGCAAGATTTGAAAAATACATGATTTATTTTACGGCCAGCTAGGCTTTTGATATCCTGTAATAGGTCAATATCCAAATGACTAGTTTGTTAGCTCTTTATTCTGCTTCACAGTACTTCTACTGCCGCGTAGAGAAAAGGTATTTCGAAATAACTGACATGAGCAAAAGACGCTGCCCTGTGCCATGTTTCATGTGGAACCGTCTGATTAGTTATTATTTAGTCGTTCGTTTTTAAGATCATTAGAGGAACCACTGGTCTGATTACCATCCCAACGCGTATTCTTCTGCCCAGTATTACGCACCGAGTCTTTTGTCACTAATAGATCTATCTGAGTGATGAGTGTGAATTACGCGGTGTATTTCAGGTTTTTCAGGCGTCCATAGCTGATCGTGTACGCTTTGTGACACACGGCGGCACGCTGATCGACTTTGTAGTCTCGTTGCAGTATCATAGAAGGTCACGAGCCTTTTTTGCTGCAGTTTATAATGATCGTGCCAAAACGCTTTGCTCCTACTCTATTGTTGTTCGCCGACAGCTGGTGCCTGGCGCACTGCTTTCCTTTGCGACTGACTAGTGAAACACATTAACAAACTCAAGCTGAGTAGACAAAATAGCCAACTTAATTCTTCGAGCACTTGTCACAGCAGTCGTGGGTGATGTCATGCCTGGGCGCAGGGTAGTATGATGGCAATATGATGCTGCAAGAAGATACACAGCTTTTCCAAGCTGGCTGAAGCTGCTCCTCGTGACGGAGAGTGCGATAATGCTGCTCCATAACGTGCGATTGGTGCGCAGAGTTCGGGGCGAGCCAAATCAGCCATTGTGTGATGATCGTACGACTGCTAACTGGCTTGTCCGATTGTGCGCGGTCGAAGTCACGAACAGCAGCGCCACTAGGCCAGATTTTAAAAAAGCCCGCGGCTCATTACGTTATGGGCTACACTGGTAGGCCGATTTACCGCTATAAATTTTAATGCAGGATTCGTTCAGTTCTCTCTGAAGGAGACATCCATTCTTGATGCTGTCCAATCATAAAGTGATGTTTTAGTTAGAGCGGTAATAAATGAAAAAAATTAAATGAGTTACTAGACACAGGGCGATATACAAACATAAAAATAGGCGACTTAAGTGCTTACGTTGCATGTGAAAGCGCCGAATAGAAAAGTTCTCTTTACTTTATACCGTGTAATAAGATCATTTACTAACAATCCCTATAATTGTGAGCCGATCATGCGGCTTGATGTGCGATAGTACAAGCTATAAGTTTTACGAAATTAACATATTGATGATACTTCGTTTTGTATGTTTGTATATGATGTTCGAAACTCACTCAGCACATTACATACCCGTCGATACTCTTGAGGGACTTTAATGCATTCTTTTATTCAGGGCAGGCAAAAGTAGGTCGCATAATAATAAGTTCCACACTCTAAAGCACATGGCTCGCAGGCAACGAAAATAGGTTAAGGGGTGCGTTTCTTATAAGCAACGATTTCAATTGGAACATTCAGCTGTGCTTTCGTAATATGGTGTGCTGAACGTGAAAGATGCTATAAACTTTTATTGGGTTCTGCCCAACGTTCGGTCCATCAATGTTAAATCAATTCGGTAGAAGACTGAACAAATATCAATTATATTGGAATTCATCCGGAATCTATGAACCGCTGTATAATCTACAAGCTGCCAGCAGACTTGACCATTTTGCCATAAGAAGACTTTTCAGTTCCGGCCCTGAGAAGAGTCGAATAACATTACGCCCTGATCTGTAGCCCAATCATTACATACGCAATTCGATGTACCGACTTGTGCGTTGTGATCATCGAAAGATACTAAACCGTTCTATATGCTTTCAGCGTGAGCGATCTGGCTGAGCTGAGTCTGTCTCAGTAATCGGCCTTAACAGCGAGAGTATTTCTGATTCTAAATACGTCATTCAAGTGCATGAAAATTTTGATATGACGACGTCGGTCGCATTTACGGCAAAATCCGCTGAGATTTTTTCGCATTTTTTGTTCTTTGCATTTTGCCCCTCTAGCAGTATATAACGACGATTAGCAGCGCACACACGCAACGGGCGTTTCGATAGTTATTAATAAAGAATATGCTTAACCATCTGCTGGAACTTACTGCTTTGCCATACTCTGGGTAACGCATGCATTAAAGCGACATAGAAAACCAGGCGCGAGCACACGTGTAGGCTGGAAAGTTGTGGACTTTCAAAACTTAACTTCGTGAGGACAGGCGTTTTTTCTACTGAATCTTAGATCTTGCTAGATAGCGATTATTATCTTTAGTATATCCGTTCATGGTTTAGCGATGATATTTTTTACCTTAATGAGACGTCACGTTCCCGTTTTTCGAGTGTTTGTTGAGAGAAGCTAATTTTGTGATGCTACCTCAAGTCTACGTGCACTATCCGAAAGCGGGAACAAGTCATGATGATTATGTCGTAGATATAATAAATAAGTATACATTTTATGTTTGTTTCTAGAAGCGTCGTTTGCGGCAAGCAAATATTGACAATGCAGACTGTCTCATAAGTAAGTACATCGTGTTATAACTTCGAAGCAACCTGAGAAAGTCCTTACGGACCTAAATTTCAAAGGCGTTCAGGTGCTGAAAAATAGTGGACAGGTTCAAAATTCTGTTTAGTGGCGTTTAAATGGCCGGGTCTTTTTTACAAAATGTTTTCTTGTTCCATGCTCGTCAGGACATAAAAGGGAAATCAAGGAAGTATACCCGTAAGAGAACCAAATCGCTTGCTAACAGGTCGAATTATTTCTTATGTAGTATAAAATCTCAGCGGACACTATCTTTTAAATGGCTGTGAAGCAATTCATTAGGTGAAGAAAAAACCCAGAATTACTTCCACATCATAACTATAAAACTGTTATATCCCAGTATTGATATTCCTTAATATCGTATATTGTCGGTTTCAATGTATGAACAATAAGCATCCATTATATTTAAATGACCATTTACCACTCAACGGATCTTAAAATTCCCCATTTTTAAACAGTTGTAGGCTGTAGCTGAGAGCTGGAACCAATAGACGTTCTACCGTCCGTTGTTATTCTATTCCGCGTTTGTCCAATGCCTCCATGTAACCCTCGCCCGTTTTCTTTTTCGCGGTCACTTTCTACCAAAAATGTCGATGCCCACTATTCTATTGAGGTGGATAACTACAGCTGGTATGTCCCTTCCTTGTCGGGTAACCAAACTATGTAATGTCTTCCCTCGGATTTTGCCCCTCTACGCTGCAGTAAAGCTTCGCTCCTTGTGCGTCGTTTTCGAGCGGGGGAAGGAAGAAAGGAAGGAGGGGGGAAGGGGGTGAAAATGATGCGGGACATCTAACTGAACGGCGAAACCAGTTATTAAGCCGGCGGGCGGTCGGTCGGTCAGTAGCGCGACGGTCGTTGATCGCCGTCAATAGCGGCTAGACTAAAGTTGCCCTGTCTAGCTAGATTCTCCATTTTGCCTGGCAGATATCTAGCGTGGAAAAGTCCGGAAAATGAATCGATGGCGATAGCAACGCGTTTTTTGCGTTACATAATCTGTTAACTTGATATCGCGCACGGACTTAGGGTATAATACGTACAGACTCCGCTGTCCGCAGATGTTTCTGAATGGGAAAGGTTAAGACGGTGCACTGAATAAATGCCGTCGATGGTAGTAGCTACGATCTGAACTGAGCAGTGCCTGATCAAGAAACGGAGGACACTTTGCCAAGACAATTCTTCGGGAAAATCGCAAGCGACCGGGTGCGAACGGACGGAAGTTTGATTCAAAGAAAAAATGCATGTAATTATTTGTTTCATTACTGCTATATAATAACAATGTTGCAAGCTTATTATTATTTTTAGAGATAGCGGTCAGCTGACAGATGAGGAAAACTGCTGGAATTTTGATATCGATGTATTTGTCTAACTTGCTTGTACACAATATTATTATCAGCCGACTTCAGTTAACCTGGTTACTGAGCTTGACGTCAGTAGTAACCTAATAATAACCCAGTAGTAACCCAGCCCAACCAAGATAATCTGTAGTTAAGTGTGATAAAATACATAGGCGCTATTTGATCTCTGGTATCACGACGCAAATCCGTATCTGTCGCTTGTCGATTGTTAGTTATTTTCGTCGTTTATCGTTCATCTTGTATGTCCACAGGTTAAAGCATATAGCGAATATGGATCCGCAATAATCATACCGCTATAAAAATAACAACAATGATGATATTTTATGGGTTTTGCTAATCGACGAATGGATGGAACAGTATCGTGCTGCTGAGTTTGTTGCCGGTTACACTTTGCCCTATGTAGGTTGAGTAATAGCAAGTTCGTATCTGCATAGATCTAATTCTATTCCAGGATGTAAATCTGTAAATCCGGACATAGATGTGATATGTGGGCAGTAACCATCCCCTGCCTATTGTCTAATTAATATTACTGTCGAGCAACCCTTAAAGAAATGTATATCAATATATATATTTCAAGTCTCTCATATTGAGATCTTTTAACTTGACCTATCTTACTGCCCTTCGTTGTGGATCAAGTTCCATAGTTGATTTGATTTCACTCGTGTCTTCACGGGACACCTACTTCATTTCAACGATAATAGTTCAATTCGAAATAAATTGCTTATGATTCCTTAGACTGCGACCGTTTGCGAAGATAGCTCAACTTCAACTTTTGATAGGTACCGTTCCTTGGAAACAGATCGAAGCGACGGCATATATGCTAGGATATCCTAAACTTTAGTGGTTAGCTACACTTTCGCATGCTGCACATAATATGATCCTACGAAGAGCTGGATTATAGTTAACTGATTCAAAGCCAGCGACAGGCTTTGGAAATCGAAGGCGTACCCATGCCGTTATTGCTGAGTCGCGACGTGAGCCAGTCGTTTTCTAGCGAAGGCCACTAACATACGGAAATTGCCTGCGTAAATCTATTGCCAGAAACCGTACCTCCTCTGGGTGTAACTGGAAGGTTGACGTGACCTTTCCAAGACCAGTACAAATATGAAAACGGCTGGGCGAACACCTTCGTGTATAGTAAGAAGCAAAAGTTCTCGCTTCACCCCATTGCGGTACACTAAACCAGCAGAAATACAGATGGCCGATTCGTGACTCCATCAATATGTGGACTCTTCTGGACACGATAGCGTTAGTGAGATGTGGTCAGTGTATCTGAATGTCATAATATTTACAAGACACAGGCTGAGACAGGTGATTTTTTCGTAATAACGAGGCCGACCCGACAGGCGAATAGCCGATAAATTACAGTTAAAATATTTTCTTTTGTCGACAGGGATTTAAGACGTTTTGCCGTACGCTACGGGGTTGATGTGATTGGTCCGATTAATTGTCACCACGAAATCCACTAACACCAGCAGCCACCTACCTCTCTTAAGCCGTCACCCTCTATTAGCCCGCAAGCCCATGGTCTAAGCCACTCATGTGGTGATGTCATATCGTCAGTGGTGGCGACAGAGGTAGTATGGCCGCGCGCATTTTTGAAGTGTTTCCCTTTTCCGTCAGCCATCTCTTCACTACATCGTACAATTGAAAAGAGTTTGAACTTCTTTGTTAATGTGCGTGCTAGAGATCGGCGTGATTTAGGTGGCTAATGCGCATCTATGAATGCGTTGCCGTAGCACGATCAACAAGCAAGCATGTGGCCATCGCTAATTCAAATATCCGCGTTGGTAAAAGAAGATTCACACAATAGAATTATGGGCAGTAGGAATCATAGACATCAGAATATTATACAAAGTGGGTCAATAGCTTTATATGAGTACTATGCCATTTTATAGGCCTGCTGAAGAAGCCCTAGATAAGTCCAGGGCGACCCACACTGGTGAGCATGTTCTTGGTACTATACCTAAAAGATGGTAAAGCGAATAACTAGAAATGTCCATAGGTAGCCTTCTATACTTCACATTTTGCCTAAGTCCAGCTATGTCCACACCGATTAAGGAGATTGGCGCCATGTAAAAAAGAAATTAATGCCCAAGGGGGCTACTAAAGGTTAATTTCAGAATGACTGTTTGCGTTTAGACGATACACCCTATTTAGGCAATTATCTGGTTTCTATGAGTATTATCTGAGGAAAAACAATCGGCAAAAGGATTTCTTTGTATTTTACCATTTTAACCCATTCGCACTCAAGGGAGGTATTCACAAAAATGGCGACGTTAAGTATTTGATAAAAACAGAAAGAATTCTAAGCGTGGCACGATTTCTTTGCAAGGAAACCCAACATTCTGGGGACATGTCATCATGCGCCAACTAATTGAGCAATGAGAGGTAGTCGTGTAACCTTGGGGCTAACTAATTTTAAGTCTACACTAAGTGAAGTGATACATTTTCTATTAAATGGGAATATAACAACACTTACCGTTCGTCCCAATAATTAGGCCTATTGAACACGAGGTACAAGACCGTTGCTCTTCGTAGACATATTCGTGTCACCTTCTTTACGCTTCTCGCAAGTGCTTCAAGTCTTGGGAGGCCATGGTAGGATCGCGTTTGGAGGCCAGAAGGAGTTGATGCATAGCTTTTGATTAACAAGGCTATGCTTCATAAGAGGCGTAGTGCTAGATACGAAAGTTGAATCACAAATTCTACGGTAGATAGACGTGAATAATTCGACCTTTCTGTTTGATGTTACTGCCATTGCGTATTGCTTTGGACGCCTGGTTACTTTCACCTCAAAATCAAAAAATCAGAACCCACACCCCATCAACTGTCGGTAGGCTTAGTAGATATACGCGGTAGCATAGCACCGTGACGAGGACCTACAAATACATTTTCGACTATAGATCATTATTTAATTTCCTTTAACTTAATGTTGTCGTTCTGCTGACTACCGCTATGTGGGTTGCTCGAAACGCTTGACATTGAGACAGTAATATATACACAACACGGTCTCTCAGCTGAGACGACTCGCTAACGTTACAGATACCTAGTTACACAAGACTCATGTCAAATGCTTTTTGCGCCACAATCGGACGGGTTCTTATCGGTTTCTATTAGAAAGATCTAAAACCTTGCCACAATTGCGTATCATAATATAGTTAGATATATAGTCCTTTCGATTCTACCAGCTTCCTACGCACGACCATCCTTGTTGGTTATAGTCTGGTAAAGAACAGCCCAAAGGAGTTTTTACGTAATGCAGCCGTGTTTCGACTTCCCTTACCTTGAATTCGTTCTGTGTTGGCAATCTTATGCGAACAGTGGGTGGACAGAAAACGTTTTTCTGCAGAGAATACCCCACGCTAATCTCTGATAATTAAGTATTTCACAGTGCGCCTAGAACTGCTGCCGTTGAATAAGCTAAGACAGCATCGACGAGGGCACTGTTAGGAGAACCGTTTGGCCTCTGTATCAGTCATATCGCTATGCGTAGTTGTTCAGAGATAGCTGGACAGCCGTCCAGCTAGCTATGATGTTTAGCTTTGTAGTCTCTTACAGATGGGAAAAGATTGTTGTTTCACTATTGCCTGTCGTGCCGCTACCGTTCTTTCCTGACTCAATTATAGAGTGGAAGATCAGTCAAATAGAATAATGATAAGTTAGAAGATTACCGAAAAAATTACTAGAACTAGTATGTATTTCGTACAGTTAACCAACGCTAGCGGAGAACAGGCATATGGCATATATTGACGAGGGTTTAGGGACACTTCGCTTTAGAGAATTAGCCGTTTGAAATAAGGTCCAACGGCAGAAGCATTAATTGATTCTTTTAGATTTAGATTTTAGCTACGTAGTTATTGCATAATTTTGAAAAAACAATGTGTGATAAGATTACAATTTTATACGGAAGCCATGTAAGTTGTTGAGTTTTTCAGCCAGCGCCAGTACACTTCGAATACACATTTTATTAATCTAAAATGTACAGCTATAGGCGTTGACATGGTCAGTCAAAAAAATACTGCACCTGCATTGTTATTTTTATTTTCAATAACAAGGTATACCGGCTTTGGCGTAACCGTATACGTAACGTGTTTATCGCATGGCAGCCATATCTTGTAGAACAATTGTATAGTAGTAATGCTAATGGCGCTGTAGTTGGACGTGCGGCAATAACAGGTTGAAAGACAGTTGTAATAGTAAACTCAACTACTTTGTACAAGCCTTCTCGTGACGTGGAAGAAACAAGTTCCTCATCTTTGACACTTGTCCACGCGTAGGACTTTGTGGAACGTGTAATCGCAGCAAATACTCAGGACTTAATATATACACTGTCGATGTTTATCGACAATCTTATTCGGCTCCAATGAGTTACACTTTGTCTGATCTTTTACGCCTTTCGACGTCTCCTCGTCCACCAAAGCGATCATACACAAACAGAAAGATCTGTTCCTCGCCTACTCGGGACCTCGGCCATATTAATATTCCACTGCGTCTGCCCACGTATCCTACGTGTATAGTTTACCGAGCGAAAGGTCAAAGGTGATGACGGCAGTGCTTGGCAATGCGAAATTTGTGGTCAACGATTGGTACTTGTTACAGTAGCATCTTCTGCTGCTTCAAGAACAGCAGGCTATATCTAGTAGTACCTTCCTTGGCGTCTCGATGGTTTGAATGCGTGTTGTATACGTCTGTAGCCGCCGATAATCGGATAACGTAACCCAGATCGTGGGCGCTCGATGAGGAAGAATCCCTTATTGAATCGGCGTGCGAACGCAGGGGCAATTGTATAACGGGTAAGGATAGCGGAGATGTTCTAGCGGGTTAGGACGGAATTGTCTTGTTCCTGAACATTGTAGCCATGCACCATACGTACAAAGGCCGATGGGCCGACTGCAGCAATATGGGGCCATCAATAGTACACGTCGATAGGCTCCATTGTGAAGAAGGCATCCTCCGCAATTTTGTGTTTGTGCAAATTTTTATTCCGTAACAGGCAACTAGCTGGGAACGTAGTACGACTTAACACGACACCACCAATATAATTTCTTACCCTATGCGTATCGAATAGATACACATAACGACAGATGTACAGGTATGCATTTGTGCAAACTGTGTTGTTTATATGCGAACACGTATACGTGCCGAAGCCTATCATGACCCAATGATAATCGTTGTATGTCACGTAATACGTAGCCTATGGCTGAATATTAACACACGTACGGGTCTGACCTTCATAGGGCAAATCATACTCGGGTGAACGAAGCGGTTTATCTTCGCGGTTATTGACAACGTTGGCTACGAAGCTAATAAATAAAAACAAATTTGAAGTCCGGCACTTGCTTCAAACGATTATTTCTAAGAGTGAAAATGTTTGTGCTTACACTACATCTTGAAGCGAGGTCACCTAACCTATACCTAGGTTCAGCCGCTGTACAACTACGATGATACTACTACTGCTATTATAAAATAGCTTCATGAAACTAAACCGTCTCTGGGTCAAACAAGACGTCTGCTTTACGTTACTAACCTTCAAATATCGTCATTGTTCTCTCTATCGCTTCGCTAGAGTAATTCTGAAAAGCCTATCGCTGGTTCCTACGTAGTGTAATTATTGCTTGCCATTTTAAACCCTTTTCTATGTTAACTTACATTTTACAAAAGTTGTGTGATTGTATTTTTTCATTGAACAAAACAATGTTACGAACACCACTGATGAGTAAGCACCTCGTTCGGTAATATTTCGCAGAAGCTTCATCCAACTTGTAAATATGTGTCGTGGTGCTCACACGACTGCTCATTGGCTGCATAGCCTGTATAATAGCTAATTAAATCTTTTTTTGTCAATTTTAGTAAGAACAACATCGGTTCACACTGTGGCCTATACTCATAGGAGATTTCATGAATGAGATATATATTACTGGTTGTGCTATGCTGTGCCTGTCGAAATTAAGCGGCACTACCTTCTTGTCAGACAGGTACCCTTTCTTCTTGATCATCTGGAGGAACTAGTATAACAATATTTAGGTTAGCTTAACTAGTTTATGGTCTCGGTGGAACATCATTTACTTCCCGAGAAAGTTGTTTTTTTTTTATATTCATCATAAAATGTCCATTTTTGCTGGCTGAAACCGAAAGTTGAGCCGGCTCTCCTAGCGACAATTCTGGCCTAGAGATGAATGATAAGATTCGATAACGGAAGAGGCAAATGCATTATAATTCAGTCTGATCAAACGGGGCAAAATTCTGGCCAAGATTGATGCCACCTCCAGGGAAGGTGCTAGGACGCCTATGCACTGCATGCGACCCGTTGTCCATCGAAGAACTAATACGTATAACGCTTTACTTCTCAGAACATCGAATTTAGAAGCTTTCTCCTCGAATCATCAATAGCACGGGCTCACCGTAAGAATTGTGCTACTGCTAAAATTGGACACGGTAAGAAGCGGCTGAGATTCTGATTTTTTCGAACTTGTCATTTGGTCTGTTTTGAAGCTCGTTGCCTTCGGTAGAAGCATGGAACTATTTTAAGCGGTTACTCGAAAGGCGGCTTCGTAAACTGCGAGCGAAATATCTGCGGGCGGAGCAGAATAACGTCGAGCCTGATATACTTATATGGGCCCCTGGTTGAAAAGAAATCAATCTTTCTGCAGTCTGAACCCCAATTACAAAAAAAGGAAAAGGTTATTCTATTCGACAAAAAGCTACTGCCAAATGAGGGTTCCTGCCAAAAGTAAATTTGGACTAGCTATCGAGGCCTTTAATTCGCTTAGTCTAACTTCTACTGTATATATCTATATTGACTATTGTCAGTAGATTTCGGGTTTGTGAAATTATCCAGACGTGTATCCATGAGCTTACTGAGTATTTTGATTTCTCTCTTGTGTAAATATATCATACTATTAAGTGTGAAGGAGACGAATCTAATCCATCAACTAGTAACGATACGTGTCTGTTCTCAGCCATCAAACGGGTACCACATTTTGTTTCGTCTACCTTAGTTGACATTGGAATTGTCTAGTTATCATATGTACGTCAGTTACATAGCTCAACTTCTACTTACAGCCAACTACTTATATTTGGCGCAGGTGTCAACAGGCACCTACAACATCCACGCCATTTCGGAATTGATCGGCATCGCTAATTATCTTGATTCGGGAAAAACGCATGCTTTCTACCTGCCACTATAGCGGTCCCGTCTAGCTACAAGCGTTCTGTTCGGCCAAAATCGAGGCGAATGGTTATGGAAGTTGCATAGGGACGCTGCATTATGACAAGCTAGATCAAGGGATCGTGCGTACACTTGCCTTCATGTGTGAAGTGCCTCCATACATTGTTGCTTTTTTAGTCAGGTAGTCCAACAATGTCCAAGTGTGTTATTCAGACATTTACTAATACCCAATATATATATGATCTACAATAAGTGGGTTTAACCATCAGTCGTTAAACGAATAGATTAAAAATCTATCTAAAAACCGACGTTTTCTTTAGCAATTTTTTTGAGGTGGCTACGTTGGCTCATCGTATGAGCGAAGCATATAACATATTCCAACTGCAAGCTGTCGTATTTAGTAAATATTGTTTGGCGCTTCTATTAAGACGTAGAAACTACTTCAGTTAATAATGGCGTACCATCACGTTATTTCAGGCACCCACACAGTGTTAACATGCAGGGTAAGCTGCCATAGTTTCTGACCAACGTGGCTACACAGCCGATCTTTCTTGGAACCATTTCGAAAATGGTTAGTAAACTCTTTGTAGTAAAAATGTACCAAAATCGCCAATTCCTTGGCAGCTTCATTTGAGTGGTCTTCATTAATCGGTAAAAATCTGTGCATCTTCACATTAAGCTACGTGCACTTTCTCTCTCAAAAAAATAGGTGTCACTGTATGTAAATGACTCATTCATTTACGAGACAAATAATTTGAATGTACGTATTTCTGGCGCATATGGGCCAAGAGAGTGAGGCTATATAGGCCACAAATGATTCCGCGCGAGGAAGCTAGCTATTCAACAAAGCTAAACGGAATATGGGTCTCTTCCCGGAAATGCCTCTAATTGTGCTCGAAAAGACGATGCTTTACAGTCACGTGTTATTATTAGAAGACTATAATCCATATACACTATTCATTCATCTTAAGTTTTTGTGCACTGTGCGCTACTAGCCCATCAGTGGGTTGAAGAAGTTAGAAGGGACAGTGACATCTATTCTCTAAAAGCAACTTGACCCAATATCGTTCATAACAAATTCGGGTCTACGATTACCAGCGACGTAGTACAAATATCGGTCGATAACATTGTATTGTCCGAACAATCCCTTGTGCCAATCCAGTCATTAAGATGTCTTTCTTTGACACATGATTAATCACGACGACATGTGGTACCAAAAGGGGGCGAAAATACGGTACCTTAAATTAAATACACGTATATACGCATTGCTACTAGGATGAATCGTTTTCTAGGATTATTTAGCTTTCCTATGAAATTAGCATTAAAACATTCAGTAAATATATGCTCGAAATATATTAACCCATATAGTCCTACTTCACCCTAACCCACATGGTTCTTAAAGCGGGAGTAAAACGTAAAACTCTTATAGAAGATGATTTGCTTTTAAAAAAAGTAGCTGTCGGAAAGAACAAAATGCGCTAGAGAAACGGGCTGGGTAGTTTGTTTGTTTATCGTTTAATAAAAGTTCGGTAAAATGCAGAAAAATACTTAACTATCCCTTAGAAGTGGGATCAAAACAATAATACAGTGACCTGAAATTTTGCCAAAGCTTTAAGCAGTGTATAAATGGAAAAATTTGAAGGTTTGATGCTTTACAGTCCAATGGAAACCAACGTTTCCTTGCTGGAAAACAATGGAATGGAACATGGGGCTCCCGTTTCATATAGTTGCGCCTGTCCCTCGATATATATTAAACATTACCATTAAAAACGCATGATTATAGGGCACGAAAAACAATATAATATAAAATGTCTAATCTTTCCTGCTACTACAGATGCTCAAAGTTCTAGTTAATACACTACTGAAAATAGCGGGGTATTTATTTAGAGATCTCAATAAAAGTTCATTTGGTACCGCGGCGCATCTTTGCTCAATTACAACTTTCTAATCATTCAGTTTTCCCGCGTAGGCTTCATCTTTAAGGTATCCCCACAAAAAAATGAGCTAGATGTTCGTTTTGCCATCATCTTCCAATACTCTGGCTGGTGACGCTTCCTGCGATGTTTTTGCTCTTCCGGAACCCTGTCGTTGGACGTCCTGAACAACGCTATCAATTTCTTTAACAATTTTAATTCACATAGGTAGATTTATTTGAAATTTTTTTTATAGTATTGTCTTTGTCTTTTCATTATACGTCCAGACTTCCACTAGCATCTTAAAATGTACCTTCTCCGTTTAAACGTTAATTTTTAGGTCCCATACCTGAAAAGAAAAAAGAACCAGAAACTTATGACCTGCTAATATATATGTATATAAATACATCTTTGAGTGACCTTGTGTATATCTCCTTTCCGCCTTGGCTATTCCCATTTGTTTACACTTTCCTTCCTCCCTTCCTTCCTTAGGATGAAAAGGCCTTCTCCATTGACATACACGATGTCGTATCGATGACAGGACTAGTAGCTAGACATCCTTAACATAGAACGTACACAATGGGGCAAATTAATCACTAGAGCTGTATCGCGCCTTTTCTATTGTCTAAAGGTAGAATCACGTTTACGATGAAATCATACGATGCCGAAAAAATAACAGCCCGTTCAATGACACAAGTGGAAAGATTTTTTTCTGAAGACAAACGTCTCGCGTATTACCACACTAAATCTTCGCTGGCATAACGTGCGCCAAAGCGTCCAGGGACGATAGCAGTTTAACTGCAATAATTATGCAAATATTGATACATTACTAACAATTTTACGTAAGGAATACTTTTGCAATAAACACTTGGCAGCCACGCTACATAGGGAAATATATCTGTAATTCTCTATGTTGGCCTTCGAGTGAGGAACATAAGTCACTGGCTTTGCGTACTTTGCTAGAATAACAACGCGGTTTTCTATGACTTGTTGATACGTTAAATTGCATGCACTCGTTGGGTCGTATTCGCTCATGGTACGAAACAGCAAAAAAAAAAAAAAAAAAAAAATTTTATTACACACAGTCAATAAACCCCATAGACACATCAACACAACGTAGCTTATACATTTGAATCAATATGTAAAGATTCCTTAACACAGCCAAACTCAATCTGGAAATAGGTGTATGGCTTTGAGATAGATCGTAAATATATCGCTCTGGGCTACGATGGCAATTTACAAAATCCCCTGCATTGTACCTTGATTCAAATAAGAAAAAAAAAAACAAGGAAAAATGGGGATAAAGCTCAGATAGCAAAGGCACGCTAATTCAGTCAGTGCACGGCGTTGTCTTATTCTGGGAGATTTATTCTAAAATATTTTTTATCCTGTGACTTTTTTTTGGGTATTTATGATTGTCAGCCCTTGAAAGCAAGAGGCTGTTAGATGTTTAAAGTATTTTGAAAAATCAGATCTGCGTTGCCTCAGTCGAAACAAAAGCCCTGAAATGGGTTAATGGGGATCTGCACACAGAGGTAACTTTTGAAGAAAACGATGTCCTGGACATTGCAGAAAAATGCCACATTGAATACTTTACGATGCATTAATTTTCGGTTCATAATCTTGATGCTGCCACAGTGCGTCTCCGATGTCGATGTGAATTTTTTACACGAATTTAGCCATTAATGCCGTCTGGAGACTTCCGACTAGTCCGAACGATTCCCGACGATGTAAATCAGGACGAACTTGACCGTAAACTGATAATACAAACAGGACTCTGCACGTATTCTGGATCCGCTGAATCTCAAAACGTCTGTCCTAAACCAATAAAGTCATGGAGCTAGGTGGACAAACAATGAAGTAAACATATTTTTTCGTTGTCTTCGATTCGGAATGTGTTCTATGAAAAAAAAAAACATTCGGTTTCATTGGCTCATTTTTAGAGCGCTTCATTACACAGAAAAAATTTTCGTTCATAATATTCCATCTGCGTCGCTGTTTTTGCTCAGAAATTTTACAGTTCTTTACTGCTACTGCTGCTGCTGCTGCTGCTGCTTCTTTATGTAATTTATCTCTTTTGCGCGTGCTGAACGTAATAGTAAGACGAAAGATGATATCGTCATTGTTAACAAACAAATCAGTATAAAGACAGCTATAAAAGCAAAAATAGAGAAGCGGAGGTGGAGCGGGGGGTCGAAACGAAGGACGCCTTTCTCATAGGTGTTACATACCTCTACTGTATGCCGCCTACCGAAAAATAGGATTTTTAATTTTGCCCCAGAGGTCAGCACTAGTACGCTTTACATTTTTTGTGAACTTGAACAAAAAACACCTGAAATCGTTCAGCTCACTGTTCGTTAGAATTAGGCCTAGATGACTAAACGAGGATCTACTGGTTTAGTTGGTTGAAAGTTATTTTCGTTCATGATCGATGATTAAATTCTGCCACCCAGTTAGAGCAAATTGCGATTTACTCGTTTGTACACTCTATCTGGGTCTACTACACTGGGAGGTTGTCCACGACTATTCAAGTTGGTTTATACGATAATGCGTGTATTGACCTCCATACAAAGCGTTTGCTCTTGCGTCTATAAGGAATCATCAAGGATATTCATCTGAATGGCAATTGAACGAATCGTTGATAATGGAAAGCTTAGCGGACAATGTACGGAACGTTTCATATCAATAAAAATTGGCTACGATAAGTACTTAGTGACAATTGTGTAGAGAATCCTTGGATGTGTCGATTTTACAAATGTTTTAAACAATGATGTCTGATTGTGTAAGGGTGACTTCTATCAATTTTACCAGCGTGATCGTCCATTACACCAGCCTATAAATATAAGGCAAACCGTAAATAATCTGCTGCCTCTCTGTCGAGCTTGACCAGAAAAAAAAAAAAAAAAAAAAAAGAGTAAAAAATTAGCCATCAAACGCAGGCCGAATTTTCAATAAACAAAGCCCATCAGAGCGCCCGAGAATGGCCAAAGTCGAAACTCATCAAGGAAATAAATCGAGACACTTCGCATTTTCAATAATTTTTATCTATTCGCGGATGGCCGAAATCGTCTCGTGTAGACTGAATTTAATAAGGTGATTGTAAACGACGTGTTGCATGTACATTGTTTATAAATGTGAGTGAATCGCGTGGTGGTTCGAGACTGGTGACCTAGCTGGGGGACCGTATAACTAAATATTCCCTATCAAGGAGTTCAACCCTGACCAAAAAGATGCCGACCTGTTGTTCCGTACTGGTTAGCGTCCGTAAACGTTCGCGGTGCCGCAGTCATGCCGATATACAAATGAATTTGTGAACGGAAACATAGGCGATAAATACATTATAGAAGATAAAAACTATAGATATGTGTAGCTAGACTGGATGATAGCCATAACTCGTAACGTCATTGCGTACATTTGTCGTGAACGTTATCGACTTCGTTGGTCACCGCTTTTTTCATGCATCCGAACCCCCAAAGTCGATTCAGTCGCGTAGTTTTTCAAACAAAAAATAAATTGCGTTTTACGTGCGACGCAGCTCTTCATAAGAGCTCAATGCGTTATCACTATTTCAGCTACGCGACGACCTAATCTTTCTTTTCGCTTTCCCTTTTTTTTTTTACCCAATAATGCCGCGGCGTGACCATTCGACCACCTCGCGCCACCTCGGTTTTCGTTAATCTACGGGCCGTTTGCTTGAGTGGGTTCCCATAGCCCATTTTTGGATCATAATTTCGAAGCGTGTAATGTAATTAACAGAGTTTTGTTGTTGTAAAAGTCAAATCTTCAAAACGCTGTAGAAATTTTTATCAGTCAAGTACTCAGAAGTTATTTAATTGTGTCGGCCATAGAGCTTGCATGGCGCGTTAGCGATTTACTAGGACGAAATTATCGAACTCGTAGCGTTGATCTTATCTGAGCTGCTTCTTACATCGAGTGTATCGCATAGCGGCAGTTATTCCATAGGTTCTAGCAAGCCGTTAAATAGCTAAGAGCAATAGATTTATTCCCCTTGTAACAAATGATCACCTACCAAAGACTGTTCTCCTTAATAGCTACCCACACGTCTCGAATAAAAGAGAAATGGCACGGAAGTATAACTACCGATTGGGCATACGCTTGTAGGTGTTTAACAACATTTAGCATATCTTAAAGTACAAAACAATCCGTCCAGTCTCACTAAACTGCCTGTTACTGGACTCTTCAAGGCTTGAGATACAAGATAGGCAGTCAGGCAGACAGGTATGCGAATCGAGTTCACGGCGTAAAATAGAACGTTTCGGCGAATCTTGCCTGGTTGTGCATGGTGTCTCATTGTGATTCTTGTGTGTGTTACCGCGCAGCGCGGGAGCCTCACTAAAATAATACTAGGGTGTGATCAAGTACTAGCAAAACGCTATGAAGAGATGGTCATCTCGAAAGGAAAGTTCTACGTATCAACGCATCTAAGATAATCAAAGCTCGTTAATCTCGGTGGTCACCACCGGTCTCGGAGCGGAAAGCTAATTTAGCAGAATCAGCAACTAATAAGTGTTTGTGGAGCCGGTCTAACTTCGAAATTGTCTCAGCAACTTTTCAATATGCAATGAAACACATCATTTTCACTATAAGAGTCCGGCCTTTTTTGTTTTTTGGCGTATTATTTACAAAAGGACGTTCTGCTGCACAACCGCATGCACTCAACTTCAATAGACTATCTCAATGAACTTCATCGAAAGACACTTTTCGCCGAAAAGCTAGCCTAACCCGCAATCAAGAACAACGCTACGCTACGCTATGCTATGCTGTTTGGTCAGTGGGAAAAACTAAAATTCGACCGTGTCCAAATCATGGCAAAGAATGGGCAAGAATAATATATTGGGGAGTCGTTTTTGCAAAACGGAAGACGGACTGTAAGACGAACACAAATGATCAAACCAGTGGCCCGTATATATATATATAGATATATATACATACATACATATATATACAGTATCGTAACGTATTTTAGATAATATCGATCTTGATATTGGTATGTGATATAATCTCTCAGCCTTGCTTTGCAATAAATAAGGTAAACTAATTCGTTTTTAAACCCATTATTAGTATCGCGATGGATAGTACTCAACGAGCGTTCAACGAGAGCAATAAAAATATGCTCTTACTCAGCTTGAGAACGGAAATATCAAAAATAGCAGGTGTTCAACGATGGTCTAGTGAACTTTTTTGGGTAGACATAGGGAAATCTGCTTAGCGACACGTATGTTTGACGAGGATATGGATAACATTTAATAACGAAATATTGATAGGTTTTTTCCATACATTTTTTTATGCATAGTTCAATAAGTTATACACGGTTCATATGGGCAAGTGGGTATCTCCACCACTGACCAGACGAAAAGCCCTGGGCCTACTAGATTTTGGCGTCTGTGACTTTACCTTCTGTGGTGAAGAACTGGCCGTCAGGTGGATCGATTTACCAGGCACCTAATTAACACTTTTTTCGCGTTCGGCCGTCGGCTTGCCTTTTCTTGTACAGTTGTCTTGCCTTAGTTGACGGTCGTATCTTTTGTCGCTCGTTGTTCGGTTCAAAGAGTCCCACTGGAGCTGACACCAGAGAATATCACAAGCCGACAAAAACACCTCTTGCGCCCATTGGTTCTTTAATGAGGCACCGATTTTTTAAGCTGGCGGATCTTTTCCATTAGATGTAGGTAATTTCCAACAACGTAACTCATCACCTCCTGAATAGAAGCCCTCTTTGAATGGCTATTGAACTTTTCGAAGTGACAAATTCAACTTTTTCATGTTACTTTATATACACGGCATTTGGCAACATTGTTCTCGACCCGTTTCGAGGCAAAGACAACAAAGGAAGGAACTTTCTATCGACATTACATATATAATGCAAGCACCGCTAGCCTTGCACAGTTCATAGGTAAGCAGAATCGTACGCTCTACTTGCCGAATAATTCTACATGGTCTAGACACTATTCATCACCTTAATATCAATCCCAGCGTCAGGATTATATAATCATAACTTTATGATCCACTAGACACCATTTAACACTCACTGATTTAATTTGTAGCGCGCGTAACTCTTTCCATAATTGACAGGCATTCCCTGGAAATAATCCCTGTTTCTGCGAGCGGATTATCATAAGCGTGATCATTTTCACGTGGCGCTTTTCATTTCCCAATAGAAAGTTATGACCATGATAGTCCGTCTCAAAATGGAGAAAAAACTGCATACAGATTGAATTCAACGCTGAACCGAAGATTTTCTAAAATTCGGGAAACTATTGTGTAATAGCATCTCTAGAACCGTTCGGATTATCGCTAATTGAATTAAGCCCGTGATTATGAGAGAATATATAAACGGGATTACCGTAACAATACGAAATATAGATTTAGTAGAACAACTACGATTTTATCTGAAGATGATCACACACATTCGTCTTTGAGCTTAATAAAACACGTGTACATATAAGAAAGATCAGGATCACCAATATAAGTAATTATCTAGCTCTGCTCCACACATTACCCCATTGTCCTCGCTGACTATTGATAGTTTTTACGGAACCCTCTTTGCGGCGATGAGCAAAAAAATTACTAACCAACCTTTCTTCTTCCCGCTAATATATTCGTGTTAACTATTTTAGAAAAGAGTTATACGCAAATACAGGTAATCAGTAATTACTTAATCCTATAATTCATAATAGATATTATTAGTATTATGTGCACTCTAATCATCATCGTTCTTTGAACATATATATCCCGTATATCGTAATTAACTCACCCGTTCCCGTTCCCGTTCCCATGTTGAATTTCGAATTGTCATATACATCACTAGCCCATCAAAAAAGTGCATTGACTGAATTGATAGAACCCTGGCAATGCTTGCTGTTACGGTTTAAATAGTACGTAGCTTAGATTACCGTCTCAGGACTAAATTACTATATTTTTGTTTATAAAACGAAGATAAATCACACAGCTTCACACGATCGTTAGGCGTATTCAGCCACATTTCATGCCAGACACACCCTTTTAGCTGCATAATTGTGGATGGCCTAATTTTATAAATATAATCTAATGGTGTTTAGTCGCACTGACAGCACGGTCATAACTCGGACATTCCACGAAAAGTTATACCTTTATTAAGCTTGCCTTTAAGTAACTTCAGCGTTCCGAACGGTCGCCGTGGTGCAACTAGCTTATTATCCAAGTTAAGCTCGTCCAGTTTCGGCCACAGAAAGTTTTCAATCGGAGACATTCTCAATGACCTTTCCGTGCGAGCAATAGTGACTAGTAAACCGATGATCCTTAACACCTGTTTATAATAACAATATCACTAGCGCTGAGACCTTTTAGCACCAACACCTTTTATTATTGTTAATGAACATTGACGGGTTGCAGACGACCCATGATGGTGGACGTGATGGCGTAGCTAAGAGTCATTGAGCTTTTAATTTATGGCCACATTTCTTGTCGTTTATCGCTTGTCGAAAGTTCGTCTTCTGTTGCTCTAAAGGGGAGTGGACTTCGCTTGCGTACTTCGTCTTCGTTCATAATTTTTCGGCATTTCGGATGCGGTTGCCGTTGTTGTCGTCGTCGTCGTCGTCGTCGTCATCATAACAGCAGCAGTAGCAGTCAGAGCAATCGAGCAAATAAAAATGCGTAATGAAGCTTTTCACCTCGCTTTTCTCAACGAATCGTCATCGGCCATGAGGAACCACCTGGTACCTCACTACATATTCTATGCACGCGAATCAGTCCGATGTCGAATTCCCTGCTCTCTAATATTCTTCTACGATAATTATTAATATAAACATTATCTATCAACTATATATTGTTCTATAAATTGTCGTTGCTTAAATACTGCTGTTGGGTGAAGCACTGACATGTATATTGCGTGTGTTTTTGACTGGTCTAATCAGGACGCTTGTATAGAGTTGATATTCCAAACAGCCGCAGATTTGTGAACGGTTAACTTTTCATAAAGTGTCCCAATATGATTTAGAAAGATTACATTGTCACCGAAGTAAAACGTGCGGAGACGTCTACCGTTAGGGTGGGAGAATGTCGCCTAACACGGTTTCATCTTAATACTATTTTTTTTTTAAACATATGTCATTTGGGTAGCACTTACCTTGAAATTAGAACGCATGATATCAGCGAAAAGAATATGATTCATCTGCAGCGGCCAGCCCATCTTGCTAGACTGGTGGTAATAGTATTAATCGGCGATGCCATCGTAGCCGTAGCGAAAGTCACTATAAAGCGAGCCATTAGAAGCATCTCATTTTACGGATAGGTTAGCCGACGCAAACAAGATCGTGCTCAAAAATCTCGGTCAACGAAAGCCAGCCCATTAAATCATTACCCGACAGTCAAATTCACACAAATTATGTCTGTCCACCAAAATCTTGGACGCTCCAACTGCTCAGGAACATAATTAATCTAACGTGTGTGTGTATATACTCGCCACTTTTTTGAAATAACGCGCCAATCTCGCTTTCATTATGCAAATGTGCAGTTTCAGCTTTGTATACCTCTAGGCTTGAGGGAACAGTTGAAGTTAGAGGCCTCTTTCAATGCTAATACCAACTCCAGGTCGCCGACCGTTATCTCGTCGAGGTTCAGCCCTCCGTGTGGCCGGCCATCTCGGTTCGTTGCAGTTACGTTTTGCTTTATATCGCTCAGCCGATTTAGCAGATAATGTTCTGAATTAACGCAGATAAGTGTTCTGCCTACAGCTATTAGGCATCTCTGATAGGTAGATCTGTAAGGTTTGCGTACGATGGACTACTTCGGATACATGTTAGTAACACCCCTAGAGACAGACTACTCTGAGGTGAATTTCGAACAGATGTTGAATATAATGTCAAGTATCCTAAGATCACTTGTCATCAACACGATTTCTAACTGCCATATTATGATTGCTAGATCTTATGGCAGCCACCGCGCTGAACAAAGTATTTAGTGTAAACAAATTTACATCCGATCCGCTGACAGGCCCCTAGGAAAGAAGCGCAAAGTCTTTCAGGCACAGCACAAGTTAACGGCTCACTATTGGCAGTGACATTGATCATTATCATACAATCAATAGCAAGTAGAGCGTGCGTAACTTCCACCTTTTTCGCCTTCGTTCTGCACGCCGGCAGATTCGTGCTTGTCCCCATTTTCCTTAACGACTAATTTCCGATTTTTTTTTTATATTTAAAAAATCTATTCGACTATCTTGTGACGAAGGAATGTATAGGCTAAGAGTTTTCTCTTCGAAGAGAACGTTATTCACTCAGACGTGCCTCGACGCTCAACATGCATATTCGTGCAAGTTATCTATCAATATCATTCCAAGTCAGCCGTGACCCTGTCTAGCACTAAAATATATTGCCACGCGTTGGTAGCCTGAATAAAGACGAAAAGGAAAACATGTTTCAAAGGATGAACTCGATCACACGTTATCAGATCGATATCGGCGTCGATTTCTCTAATCTTCAGATTATCGCGTCACGGTTACAGAACTCGGAGCTTCACTCTCGCTTTTCCAAAAGAAGCCAAAATGTCCACGCTATGTTGCTGCTCCCCTTGACTGACCTGGTGACATCGCCCTCCGTTTGTGTGTGTTGAAAGGCGCAAATATTTCTTGAGCGTCAGAGCATTTGTAACGATCGGGACGGTTGTTACTGGCGGTTTCTAGTTTGGCGGAACGTACGGATCGGCAGAAAGTCGAAACGAAGAAAAACCAATGCTCTACTGATATACCAGAAATCAATTACATGCGAAAGCCGTATAGCTATTAATAAAAGTAACGATCACATCTATGAGACGTGTGGCATTTTCTGCAATTTTGTTTCCGGGGACGAGGTGATGTCGACGACAGAGGTTTCTCTCTGTCCGTCAGTGGCTAAGGCATTAAAGCAGGACAAATATAGGCCTGTTTAAGTGAACAAAATAGGGTAGGTAAGTCAACAGTGTGCAAGCTAGCAACAATTAGGTTTGCCTGTGGCTGCTGAAACTTCTAGGGGTTTTCATCAAAACACATGTTCAGTTGGAAAGCCACTGTTTCAACTACACCTTCCCTACACATTAGATTAGTTTTCGGCCTGAGTTGCCAATAGCGCAGAAGCGCATAACAAATATGAGCATGCTTTTCTAACGCTTACATGTTAATATGGGGACACCTTTTCATTTTTTTTTTACACTTTTACACAGGATCTTCACTTCACGGCACCTTGGTCCTAAGAGTCCCAAGAGCTGTCTAATACGTTTCCTTGTGTTACAACATTTGATCTGTATCCTCATGTAAATTATGTTATTATCGTCTTGCATCTCATAAATATATATCTTTATAACGTTTCATCATTGATTTCACGTGAGTGGAAACAGATCTATCTGTAAAATGAGATGACGAGAACGTCAAAAGCACGACGGAATCTCCATTCTATAGAAATAACTATTTGTTAACAACTATGGAATGACTGTGAAAACACCTGCATAGGTTTCGTATGCCTGTCGATTTAGATAGACTCGAACTTGAAACGTCATATTCCTATGGGCTCACAGGATAAGGCCATGGTTAGCGCAATATATTTGTATATGCATTTTACATGAAAAGGTCGTAGGGCGCGCTGTTGTGCATGTCGACTCCTATTCTAGCTAAAGCGGTTTACTATTGCGACTTCGCACGCATCTGTGACCAGTTTCTCACTATGTTTAGTAGCAGTAGATAATCAGGTACACACAATTCTGTTTGGCCTGCATAGAATTTCGTTAGTAAAAAAACGGGTCGATTGCGGCTATATGATCAAGATAAGTACGACTGCGAGATCCTTATTCCAATTCAAAATCCAATCGGCTGTCCTGCGGAAGGACTAATACGATGTTCGATTTGCCTTGTTCAGGTGATGAATAGTCGGGGCTTAAGAAACCAATCGTTGGTGGTGACTCAGTTTTCTTCTCAAAACTGATTGCGTTTTTATGAGCAAAAATTGTGTTCGTTGCAAGAGGTCAATCCCCGTAACATATTTATTTTTAGTAATTTACCTTTAACTCAGGTTATTTCAGCGATATTGGAGGGCAGTCGAAGTCAAACAACAGGTATCGACCCATACAATAAAGAACAGCAAACTGGATTGCCCTGACATCAAATAACAACTAAAAGTTACACAATTTACCTGAAATTTATCGAACGAGTTGACTACTTCGCATTTAACTTGTCCTGGTTAAGCAGTCAGTAGTATGGTACACTCAACGTAGAACAGCAGTAAGCTTTGATATATATATACCCAAAAATCAGTTTTACGACAAATCGTTTGAGCTATATTTTAATATTTGTTCGGTCGTCTTTTTTTCATTTGGTACTTGAAATTTACGCGTGGATAAAATGTCGCTCCTAAGTCTCTAAGACATTACGTTGGTTGTGACGAGTCATACGCTTCTACAATCCTTCAACAACAGCAGATGGCCTAACAGAACCCAATTAGGTCATGCATGGTTTGTCGTACTGAAGTTGTTTAATCTTACGAACGATAGCAAAGCATTTGCTTTATGAGAAAGGTGGACCCAAAAACATCTTAAAGACAAAATTTTTCCAAAAAAAGCTTTGGCCTTCTTTGGAATCAGTTTCATCTTCAAATCTTATTAAATGGCTTCATAAACTCTATCCTGTTCCAGTTGCGAACATGACAAGAAAAAATGGAATATTGATCGTGAAAGCCTGTGGTCCACTTGAATTAATAGGAAAGATATACACTTAATTTATCGAATCGTAAACTAGAAACACCCAAAATGTGTTTTGCTAGCTCTCCACTAAGTTGATAGGTAAAATATCAGAAGGGCCTGAGATTTGTATGGAAAACCGTTCAGTCACATGTGGACATAAGAAAAAAGCGTGTCCTGATATTTTTCTCACTGTCGCAGAGTTCCGGCTAAAGCTAAGAGTGACTAACAGCAACTGACATGCTAAAATGTCCTTAGTTATCAAAAGACAAGCTGGCAGGGTCACCTGCAATGCACTTTGTGCAGACTGTGTATCAGTTATGTTGTGGAGGAAACGAAGTTGAATCATAATGGGCCTGAATAAGAATAACGCATTTAAGATAGATGATTTTCCTTAATCCTGAATTCATTAATCATTATATAGGTCCTGACTATATAGGTCTATAAATTTCCGGACTGGACGGAGTATGTAGTATAAAGAACGGACGATGCTACTTGTAAATGTTATCCTATACAATATCTGCTCTTGTTTTTTACTACAGGAATACCGTAGATAATTAATTATTAATGATCGTACCTAGCAAAATAATTCAAAGGGAAAGTGGTTAAGAAGAACTTCTTGATATCACTTCAGTCATAATTATTTCATTTAGAACTTACATGATGGATGCTTTTGTTATTAGTAAAACGAATATTTGTATCTGTTCTCTGTTTAGGCTGGAACTTCTTACCAACTATAGCGTCGTATTGTGATAACAAAAATGCTAAATATAAAAACAGAATATTTTTTTTAACATCGCTTCCGGGATAAATAAATTGTTTTCCCGAAGCGCCTCAATGAGACACTTCTGTATAGACCGTTTGCGCGTGAGATTCACCTGGATTCCACTTATTTTTATCACCGAATGCAGCACAAAGAGAGCCAAACCGATTTTATTAATAAGATGAAGGCCTGCGTGTCGCGTAATTTTGCTGCTCATAACAACCGTTTGCTACGAACTTTTCTAGAAGGTAGTCTCATCTTTTCCTAGATGTTGAGCTTTAGCAGTCAATTAAGGTAAGACACCTGTGCTCGAGTCGATGATTAGGGTTTTGCAGTCCATGCAGTCTAAACAATGTCAATCAGCTTTAATCATGAGCTAGTTTGCCAACATTCACTGTGTTAGGCATATTTCACCCCGCCTTTACCTAGAATAATAGGTCCTTCAGCTGACTTTTACAGATGATAACTCTAGAACACTAAATATGGTAGATTACTCGATGCCTACTATATCAAGTCGCTAAGCTAAGCTTACAACTGTTAGAAATGTGGTTAGTAAGTACCGTGCAACGAAACGCTCCATATACCACGGACATACAGACCATTGAAATCGCAAATCAGGATACCCTATTTGAAGCGAAACTTTTTATCTATAATATTAGTTGCTGAAGAAGTCAACTTTTATTTTGTTTATTTTCTTTCAAAGCTATTACTTTCTTCCGGTTACACTCGAGCGCAGCTAATTTTTTTTGTATGTCGCTTATTATAAGTTTCCCAAAACAGACCTGCGTTCATTTTTTAGCACCCGCCCACTTTGCCGATAAGATAATTTGCAAGCTTGTAATTCCGACCCTGCCTCGCCTTGGACCATTGCTACGCCGGCACCCGCTAGACATGTACTTGCCAAAATTGGTATGCTATTAATAAGGCGTTAATAGATGCTGTTTTTCAGAAACACATTGCCGTAATAACGTGATTATTACGGAAAGACCTCGAAAAGCGTTGCGAAGACTACTTACTAGTTTCGTTTCCAACGGTCCTCAACTGCAAAAGCGCACTTACCGTTCTCTGTTCGTGTCACATTATTCCATTTGGCATAGGAGCAGTTTCTATTTTTGGGGGGTGCCAGTGTTGTGGGGACGGAATATATGCTAGGACAGATAGAGCCTGTTTGTATCTTTCTGTCTGCTTTGTTTAAACTCAACGTCTGCCCTGTTGAAGCCATAAGTGCTGCCACCGGCAATTGTCGGTCACAGTCTGTCTATATAGGATACTATCGCGCTAAAATCGTATACGCATCCGGTGTAAGCAGACGCAATCGGTAGCGGCAATACTTATGACTACCTATTCTAAGCTAAATCATCCACTTAATCGGATAATGGTTTCATATATTGTAAAATATACACATGCTACTAGAGCTATGCTCGGGAATGGTGAGAATTTATTGAAGCATTTTCAATGTGTAGAAGTTGAAGGTTTCAATAATCTTTTACTTTACATAATTCCATTCTTTTGTTAGATTGAAAGTTAAATGTCAGCAATACGAGCTAGTGTGAATTTGTTCACTGTTTCAAGCCTGACTTCCAAAGACTTTACCCAGATTCGCGGAACAGCTGCCGCGACCAATAGATCGATGCCAGCTGACAAAGGTGTCCACCTTGTATTACTGTTTCATATGTCATAGTCGTACAAATTTAGGGTTGCTGGATTTTTTTTTTGAACAAATTTCAGCTATATGAAGTAGCTGGGTTACATTTTCAAACATAAGTTTAGTTTCTTCAGACTCGCATAATGGCTTATTGCATTACGACTTATGAACTTTACGGACCAGAGTGAAATCAAGTTACGTGGTCATCATATTTTGAGCATTTATGAAGCTAGATGGCGATAAGGGTGCCGTCGATTCTACAAAGTAATTCGAAGCTTCGTAAGCTTAATAGCCTCAGCTTATCAGGAATATGTATATGTATGTGGATATACGTGAGGTAAAATTAAAGTATCGTAGCCACTATATCACATGTCGTGTTTGTTGACACTTGGTTGCTTTCGAAAGAAATAACAGTGACCATCGATCAGTTTACCGTAAATAATTATTTTCACCAGAATCATGCATAACCCTGACGTTTCTACCACCTGTCAAGTTCGGTTTTGAAAAAGGGTTATTACTGCTTCTGCTTACTTCTAGATTAAAATACACTCCGCAAATGTGCCACTATTCAAGCGATTCAAAATTCGGTCTTATGCCGCGTACGAGAACTTCATGAATAGAAGAGCCTTCGAATACTAATACAATTCTTCTTGCTTTTTAGCCACTGATCGTTTTCAGCAAAAAATTTGGCCGAATATATATATATATATATTAGTTCTTCTTTCCTAAGGCTGCGTGAGATGCAGCATATAGTTAGACAAGAGGGTCGCACAAACCGGAAAATAGAGACATTCTAATAATTAGCTTGGATCTATTTAAAAGTTTTTCTTATCACAAATAACGTTGCGTTGTGTTGTGTCAGTTAGTATGCGTTAGCTTGTTACAAAGCACCGTCCCATATTCCAAATATAACTTTGCGCATGCACGATACACATAGGCACCGCAGATTTCATGTGCCCTGGTCTTTGTTAATTCTATTTAATTAACTCGTGCATTGGGACCGCTTACTACACAGAGCTGTTGCGTATGGGTAGATAGATCTTCATTTGTTAAATGAGCCACGAAGTCAATTCAAAGTTAGTGCCATCACAAAAGCTTTACTACTTGCATAACGGCGAAGGCCTGAATTTCTGTAGTCAATTTGGAAAATAACTCGGCTGCAAAACAGTAAACACTTCAACTTACCGAACTTCCACTATAAAAAAAAAAATGACAAAATTAATAATCTGTTGAGGGTGGTAGGATGCCCATGTATTTTTAAGGTTCGAAGTGGCCTAGGCTAATGCCAAGAAAGGCTGCCCTTATAGAGGCAGGTGTAATCTAAGAACAGTCCGGCACAGTCCTGTTTAAAATGATATTTGGTATAAAGGTCGTTGAATTCAAGACAGATAATTATTTAGTACTCTCTATGTAATTATCTAGGCATTAAAAGCAATTTTTCGGAAATTTTGCCGTGGTAATTCTAGGAATCTAGCATCTGAATAAAGTCATGTTTTGCACACTTTCTAAACAGGTTTTTTCTTATGATTTCTTATGAAATTATAGCATTTTCATGCTACGGCGGTGGAGCAAATTAGGAGAGGTTATAACAGGAACGGCTTCAAGTTGATACCGCGGCTTGGAACTAGGTAGCACCTTCTTTGGGACTTGTCCTATTTAATAATTGTAAACTTTCACCCTGAAAAAATCTCAAACGGCGACTGGAACGATAATAAGAATTACGCAAAAATGACTCTAACCATGTCCTACGTCATTACTTAACATTATATTCAAGTTCACAAAAAAAAAACAAAGACGTTCCTATATTTTTTCTTTACACCTGGCTGATCAGGGTCGTCTGCTAATTATGGCGCGCAAACAAACCTTTTGTGTTAATGCGAAACTATGGACGTCGAGCAGAATACACGATTCAACATAAACATTTTGCTTTATCAACAAAGACTAGTAGTGTTATATATACAGAGAGAGAGAGAACGGGATTTTGAGAAGTACTAAATCGACTACAATTCTACCGCGGCGAACCTCTTAAACAATATATCCGTTGCTCTAAAGCTAGATTGCAACCGCCTGTGCTTCCCTTTTAAGGGTATGGGCTTATTGATGAGGCTATCCGCCGAACTGATTCATTCGCTTTGGTGGCATATAGAAGTCAATGTTTTGATGGTAAATCTGCATGGCCCATAATCGGCAGCGCATAGAATCGTCGGTAGATTACGTCTGTTTTTCAGTGGCACATGTTAATTTTTTAGAGCTTTTTTCATCACCGGTTCACGATCGTTCATTGATGTGTCAAAAATGGAAATTACAAACGCAGAAACTATAAACTGGAGTTGATATAACTTACAGCCGATGATCTGACAAACGTAAACGCACTTCGGTTCGTTCTGAGAGCCAGCCATCTGAAACAATGCATAACGGCTTCAGTAATGGCCGAAAAGCACGAAGGACAATGATCTATAACTAGCAGTACAGAGACTTCATGACCTCACGTCAATACCACCCATTTTCAAATACCGACCGAACCTTATCTTATTGAAAACTAGTCAAAAATTACAGTAGTAGAACGTAAAATATCTGTGTCAGCCAATTTGTTTATGTGAGATCGAACAAAAAATATTTCCAATCAATTAACGTAGGGTTCACAGTTTTTTCTTGTATTTTATCGTACAAATGGCTCCGTTGCGCATCACAATAAAGCTTTAAATTTTTTTTATCCATTATTTTATTTTAGGCCCATTTGCCCAGTCTGCATGGGAAACATTGCAAACGTACACTGCCTGATCTCAGGTAAACTAGCCTATATATTCAGAAGTCACCGCTTCCGTCACAGTTTGCGTTAGTGTATATCATCTTGCACCGTTTGGTGCGTTCTAGTTCTATAGTGTTATATCTTTTAGATATTCTGAGAGGACGCTGTCTTTTCGCAAATTACACTTTTTACATATCGACACGTTAGAATATATTACGAAAGTAACAGAGTAGTTATCTTCAGCACGTAATGGTCGCCTGCATCTTGAACTGATTTGATACTCTGACGTCTGTTTTACACGCTGCCACCATTACTATAACAATTAAGTGCATGCCTCTGCAATGTTGCTTACGACCCCACATATTAACTATAATATGACCGTGCAAGCGGCTCAGATATTTGCTGTTTGCAAGGACTGAACGGATCCCTGACCGTTTTTGTTCTCTGGCTCTATACAGTATTCTGTCTTCTGCCAGGCTACCGAGCGACTTGACGTTGGTTGCGTCACCGCAAAGATCCTACATTTACCACTGCAGAATAGATGCGAATCGATACCGTGCTTGCAACGTTATCGATAAGGTACATGTACTAGTAGCATGAATACGTACTGTTCTATTGTGGCTGTGGCCATAGCTGTCGATATTCTTATCTTTTGTCTTGATGTTTGGACTATTTTTGTGGCTAACGCGGCTCTTTACTCAACCATCGTTTTACTATTATTGCTGCTGGTTCAGCGTCCGCTATCTTTATTCGGTGCTAGGGACACCACCAACTCTGCGCCCCACGAGCACTAGTCGAAGCAATATAGCAACGAGCCCGGCAATAGCAGCTCGCGCGACGCTGGTGTTCACCGCATGGTATAGCTCGGTGCCAGCTTCGACGGTGGCGCTCACGATGCGTGGCGCACGTCGGCTGGCTGGAATTGTCTGCCTGGCGCTCCAACTCGCCTTTCCCTTCAGTCTTGATGTCCTTGGTGCCCTCACCAATCGCCTCTTTCTGAACACCACCCGAACGACTGCTGCACGGCAACGGTGCACTGGCCTCATACTATCATCCGTCTACGACGTGAAGCAACCTAATACTTCTGCTGTGAGCAATACCAGACGACACTGCAATGGATAAGCTTATATCGGCTTTGTAGCTGTAGTTGTGACAACGGCTACAGACGAATAGGTCGCCGTTGCGTGGTTGTCCGAAATAATCCTGAATGAGTTCTTCGACAGAAACTGCTACGTTGCGGACTTCTGATCTGGTCGGTTATGGTGGTAACGGCACCTCGCACAAGCCAAGTGCCGTTAGTGAAGTGAATCGTGGATAATAGTTTGAAGTGGATGTAAGGCTCGTTGAATCTGGGTCTCCTTAAAGGCTGTGATGTACGATTCTCTGTTATGCGCAGAAAATGAACGTATAACTTGTCTAGCTGCTGAATTCCCGAACTAATTGCTTTTTGGGACAGGCTGGTCCTATGAAAGGACGGATCCTTAGAGAACACTCGGAAATATGAATGCGAACGTGCGAGGCGGACAAACTATCTGTGCACGGTTCGTTCGTCCAGTTCGGGATGTAAAAATTACCGATGATTATTAGGAGCGCTGTTATACTGCAGTTTACTTGAATTGACCCGTCGTTCAAGTTTTTTTCGATGTCATGTGAAAGATAAAGTATAAGTAATACCGTATATAAACCAGTCCGTATCGTTATATTATGTAAAAAGGAATATTTACATGATTAAGGTTTCGTACAACGAAAAATGAACGAAGACGATGATCATAACGTGCTTGTGCTACACATAAATTGTATTCGCATGTTGAAGTGTTTTAGCTATGCTTTTGGCTGGTTTCACTGGTTTAAATATTTGTATCATGAAACCGTTATGATCGTTGCATGGCTATCGACGACTATTCTAATTAATTGGATTAAGTGAAGGACACTCAGAAAAATTCGGTGATGGACCTCCACCTGGAGGTCTAAGAAATTACCACCGCTGAATCTAAAGCAAAGTGCGAGGTCACCACCCTGCAAAATGTCAGAGACACGGATTTCATCCTTCTCTAGGCTCGCTGTGACGCAATTCCCAGCTAGGGTATGCATCTTTTTGCAATATGTTATGTCGTTGTGAATGATCGAACGAAGATCTTTCACGTCTCTACCATAATATTCTAGCATTCCGCCAACATGACAGCTTTGGATACATCTATCATATAGGAACATTTTTGCTTACATTGACCTTTTAACTAGTAGAACCGGTCTGTAATTCATTTTTCGGATTGCTTTTAGATGCCGTTGCGCAATGGTAGCATAACTATAAGTTCCACATTACAGAGTCGCTAATTGAGATATGTTACGCAAGATCTACCTGCATCTTCGAGCATCTGAATGATGCCAAAAACAATAATCATAATAGAGATGGAATACGTGTCAGGATCTTTCAGCATACTTAAACTTTATTTTCACTGTCCAATAGTTTTGTGTGTACGTATAACTGATGTGTATTGACCAGATTTCGGTGGAGTCAAGTAGATGGCTGCCTACAGCGTTAAACAGTAAAAGTAAAAATTTACAAAACCGATCACGCCGAAACTAACGTATCGTCTATGACCAGTTTTATCTAGACGCAAAACGCACATTCTATACCATAGATGGGCTGACGTTCTTGCATTGCCTGACCTTCTCCTGTCGCAACAGAAATCCCCGTTGCTAGCGCTGCGGGAATTTACTTGAGGGGACCTGAACACCGAAGAGGAAGGTAATAACTCACATAAACTGGTACTGTGGTTAAAATGATTCTTCTCATCGTATCGTCATCATTTCAAGTGTATTTGATACAGACTTTTAAGTTAGGGCCGGAAAGCGGACTTCGGTATGAGCCATTAGTTAGCCTTTTTGCGTCCTTCGGATTGTATGTCGATAAAAAGGCGTACTGCCTTTTTGATAAGACCTGTTCATAGATATACTCGATCGTTAAGTATCTGAGTGGCATTTAATATGGGCCAATATTTTTCAGTCAGCTTTATTTAGCTAGCTTTTGCTAAGACATTAAATTAGTGTTAGAAATCGAATTCTGTATCACCTGTTAAACTTCGTCTTCTAGGCTGCGTTTATTCTATGCATCAATACTGCTAAATAACCAGGATAATAGTCTTCTTCCTATTATTATTATCATTATTACAGTAGCGTTATATAATATGAAGGTCAAAACCGTTTGATGTGGGTTTTTGTCGCTGATGCATGGGCTTCATGGGCTCATTTCGACAAAATCAAAGAAGCAATCCATTTGGTATAGGCTACGGACTCGTCTTAGGTTTTGCTATTTTATCAGCCACTGGGCCTGCGTCATCGCTCGCGCCAATGGTCGAAAAGTAAATAACAAAGATTGAGACACGATAGTTGCAAAATTGCAAGCGTGCACACAAACACTCAGACAAATATAACACCAGAATCGATAGCGTAGTTAGCATCACTGTATCTGCTCGGCCGGCTCGGAAGCACAGAAGCTGGCGTGTTTTCCGTGCCTTCTTAGATCGACGTTCAGCTAGAGACGTGCGCGCGTGTGATTAATATCCTTTTCTACGTCGTACACGTAATCGCAAACAGTATATTTAGATTTCATTGTTGCTGCTCGACGCTAGTGAATTCCAGGGACTGGGTCGTTGATTAACTCAGGTTCAAACCAGATGGCTCAGTCATGGGTTTTTTAGTTTGTGTATACGTGCAAGAGCGTAAAGGATATTACGTAGGCCATGAAGAGTCGACAGGTACAGAAGCTTGCTTGGACAACAAACAACAGCAGTAATAATAACGAATGACTTCTACAGCGACAGCAAACACCGTTCGCTCACTTGACTGGCAGAGCGGGGACCTCCAGCCTCCATTATAAGATATTTATGAGAAAGCCACGAAACAAAAGTGGGGCAGCATAGACAGTCTAATGCGTTCGTCTCTAGTACGCGTGCTATCGACATCATCAACTATTTACTTCGGTAGCGTCATTGGTCAAATTCAAAAGCTGGCTTGGATAAATCGTCTGACGATACTTGCGGTAAGGTAAAGCCAATGACATTTTAGCCCACTGCCATTGTGAAGACACTGTTTGGCTCTTTGTCGCTCTGTTATCTGCTTACGCGTTTTATTGGCCTTTATTGCATATTGTCATCACTTGGTGGCACGTCTGAGTCGATTCGTCGTCTGGTCGGCTACAACAGTAGCTGTTGGAGCAGCAGAAGTATTGCAGATTTTGCCATGGAAGCAGTGTGCGGACAAAAAAAGGAACAGCATCGACAAAACTTCGTGGTTACATGAGTTCTTTTTGTTGCCCGCCGCACTGGCAAAGTCACTATGACGATAACCATCATCATTGCAGATGATCTGGTGTCGAAAGTAACTTTGCTCTTGCAATATAGTTGCACACAACGCGTGGAACCATCGACTGACACCTCCAGAATGACGTCGTACTCGATCGAAAGGACTGCGACGAAACTGATAGATAACGGCGGAAGAATAAAACCCAGAGTGGAAGTGGACAGAATATGAAAGATAATGTTACGGGCATAGCGCTGTACTATATTGCAATCCCGTGACATCGCCGTACTACACAGAAAACCCGGCAGGATCGGTTCCGTTCAACATCAAGAGCCGTTTCTTTTATGGTAACCCTTACACACGGCACTTAGATGACGAATTCGCGTGCGGCTTGGGGCAACCACGAGACTTCTAACGCCAACGGTTGCGCAGTTTGAGACAAATAGATAGGCAGACGGACAGAAATGGTTATCGTCACTGTTATTGTTGTCATCGAAGATCAAAGGGGGCGGAGGCGTTTGTGACACTAAGCCTTTTGTCTATATATTTCGTCGGGTTAAATCGCCACGTTTATCGAGCTATTAACGTGCGTAAGGCTATTATTATTTCTTATCTTTATTATATGTGTAGATGCGTACGTACGCATATGAATATGACTGCTTCAATAAAAGCTATATTTTTTATTGACGTTCATTTGTCGAAATTGTATCATCTTTATCAACATAATAATGAAAATAACGTTTACGGACGTTGTTTGGCACAGTGCCCTGGGCGTATGTCAGGAACATTTTTTTCTTTTATCTATTCCTACGCATATGCGGATATTTTTTTACTGGCAAATTTCAGTTAGTGACCTTTTAGCATTCGGGGGAAAATAGCTTGGAAGTAGCTTAAAAAAATAGAAATATTTTCAACATGACTAAATGTTTATCGTTGCTTTATGTCGTTATAGACCTTGAGTTGATTTTCTTTTCTATGTTTCTCTAATTTTTTAAAGCTAGGATTTATCCCGTTTTTATCACTACAGTTGTTTACTCACTAGCCGATTTGTTTTTTTCTGTTTTGGACATATTTCTTATATATATATATATGAAAACAAATGCTAGTTGAAGCCAAAAGGCACATCCACTCTACAGCTCGAGTCCGAGATACAATCTTACGAACAGGTACGGTAGTCGAACGAGCTTCCGAGCGGTCTATGACGGTTGATCTCCAGAAGACAATGAATTAGAAAAGAAAGTCGACTACTAGCGCCCATCTAATGTATGGTAAGATTAAATAAGCAGGTATACGATTATCTTCATGGTTCTTGCATACGTAATGTAATAATGAGTGGGCGCCAAACTGGTCGATTAATCAAAACCAATGAACGTATGTACTTCAATGCTAGGATCTTATCTACTAGATAGTTCGCTTTAGTTAATACCCAGCAGCTTTCTAAATTGTGTGCACCATTTCGGTGCTTTGAATCTTAATAACACAAAACGGAGAAAAATTTGCGATACGAAACATCTCTTACCGAAAATCAAAATCAACACGAAAATAATAAACGGAACGTACGTAAGTCCTGTATGGTAACCAATGCCACATACTGAAAGAGACAGATTACGCGCATCAAGCAAGCTAACTAAGATCCAAATATCGATATCCTTAAAATATCACTTTTTCCATGTCAGTCGACCGGCTTCCTGCGGAACTTAAAATACTGGAGAACAGGCATACGCTCGGAAAACACTATAGCGTTATTATAGGATTCGACTAGTGGGCGCGATCATGTTTCGATGAGTCGTACCGTATCGAGTGCTCAAAAGATCTGAAGTGTTTATTAAGGGGAAAATAAACTGGATCTAAGAGTCAAAGGTCAGGTGGATATCGAAGCAAGGCTCAATATAATACATTTCTATTACTTGGGGCAAAGTATTGCCTACAAATTGATCCGATATATCTGATTTATTCGGCAGGGACATCAAAGCACTGTATCCATTGCAGCTCCTTATCATGTTCCTTGTCGAAATGTTAGCAGCTAAATAAGTACCCTTCCATCTCCAAGTCTGTAGAATCAACTGTATTTTACTGTAAATAGCTAAGATGTGTCAAAATTTTCTATAGAACAGCAAGCTCCCGACTTTTTCTTCGGTCTCTTGGTCCCACCAAAGTAATCCTTGGATATGCCAAGAAGGCCATACTAACCTACCTAGTTGAATAGGATTCATTGAGACCTCGCGGAGGACGGACGTGCAGGTTTCCTACCTTAACTTGTAGATCCGATGCCGCCGTTAGGTGTTTGATCAGATGGAGGCCCTTACCAAGCTTTTTAACAAAATCATCAGACGAGCTCGTCAGTGGCACATCACCTCCGTCATCGGTTTTCATTCACATTTCGTATTTATGTTACACTTAACTTTCATTTATGCCACTGCAGCCGAACAGAAAAATAAGGTTAAAATAAAATAAGGTTTATGAAGTGGACTGACCGGATGTATTATAATCTTACCAAATTCTAGCCGTCTGTAGCAGAAGGAGTGTACATAGGGCATAGTGCACACTTCGCTGGTACGAAACCGACGGCCTATGACCTAGCTTGCTTGTATGATATACCGCAGCTCTCGAGGACGCCTCCGATAGCCGATTGTGGTCCCGGGTAAACGCTTGTGTCATAAAGTAAAAAGAAAACCGTTAAAAAACTTGTTACTTCCACGACGGGCAGCTTTTATGTTCACATTTTTTTTTTTTTTTATTTACATGAGTACTATTCGATTTAGCTTTACTATGTGTTGAAAGTGGGATGATATTGCTAAACATGAACGATGATTTAAATAAGTTTCTCTGCTATTATAATATTACAATAATATTCTTTATTGTAAAAGCTGGCGTTGACGTTTATTCTTAAAGTGAATAGCAGTTCTAAGGGAACGAAAGTTTTGGTCTAAGTTATTACCTGCGTTCTGTTCGCATACATCCAAGAAGACTGTGAATCTAAACTTAATGAAGCGCGTCACCTGAAGAAATGCTATTATAAAATATTTTCGTTGAACGCAACGAGCGTCGCGTCGGAAAGTGTTACCAGCGGCGTCAAATGTATTAGAAAACGCAAGCGTTAAAAATTCAACCTTGTAAATTTGTCTCTTCGTGCATACTTTGATTGGATGTATGATTGCGTCCTAATAGCAACAGCTATGATGAGAAGAATGTAGAGTTTTCTTCTAATTAAAGAAGTTTATCGGTAATCAGTATTCGTCCGAGGTGCGATGAAGTAGGATCACATTGTTTGCTTCATATCTGTGTTTAGAAAAAACTCGATTGTCCAAATCCATCTCAGGATACTTCGTTCGTCAATTGAGATGCTGTCGTTTTAGACCGACACCCGATGGAAGCCATTGTCTTACAACTAATACACGTTCAAACGAGCCGCCTTATACACGATCTCTATTTCTTTCGAGAACAATGCCGTTCGAATAGCTCCCCATGACAAAAGGTGTTTGTTGAGAGAAAGAACGTGTTTTTGAACCTAAATCAGTTTAGCGGGCGTAGATACGCTTGTTTCTGCTACAGGCCAACGGTTTGTATCAATACAGCAGTCGTTCAACACCCAGATGTAAAATACAAGAAATGTGTATTACGTTGTGGTGACGTTATTTTTTACCACAAAACAATACTTCAATACCTATGCGGCGTAAGCGTACTAATGACACGAATACTTATATGCTCATGCGTTCCTTTACGAGCATCTTTTCCTTTGTTTTTTTCTTGAACCAAATCTACGCTTTTTCCATTAAAGGAAAGTTGGATGGGGTCGTTATACAACGAACGAATTTACCTTTCCGCTCTATAAGGGAGCATTCAAAAACGACACAAACGAGATTTAAATAAAAGTATCTACAAAAAACGATATTTTATTTTACGAATCGTTATCTGTATAGAACAAGATTCCAACTACGTGGCACCGATGGTTAATGTGGGCTCGTCGGTGAAATCGGATAGTTCGAATAGACCCGATACCCAATCCATTTTTATTTGCAACCGTTTTTATGGTTCTAATTATGATTGTGCTTTGAAAAGAGTTTATTGGCGTCGCCACCGTCGAATTGTGTCACTGTGTATCTTCGGATCAGCAGGAACTGTCTTTTTTTTCTGGATACCGTTATTCCAACGTTGAAAGCCAATTTTTGCTGATCTTTTGAAGTAAATTACCGTCCGTTTTGCCCTTGTATTATCGTAAGCTGCTGCGGGACGTCATACGAATACGGGTTTGCCGCACTTAAGTTGTATCGTATTAGTTGGGTAAGTGAAAGGGATGGTTATGCCCTGCACGTGTTCGACAAAATCATGAATCGGCTTTGTTTCCGTGTAACAATCGTGGTCGACGACGTCATTGAAATTTCTGACGTCATTTATCACCGGTCGATCGGTAATGCCGGCTGTAGCGGCTATTGAAGAATAAAAAATAGTGGATACTACAAACAGGTTGGCTGTAGATTTATTGATTGATCGAGATCATCTGTCCACCAGTTGTTTGAAAGCTGGCGATTAGACGCTTCGCCAACCGTGAAAGATGCAAACTTTTCTACAGCCGAAATGTCAACATACATTTGACGAGATAGCTAAGAAGACAACTATTAGACCACGTGCCGGAGTAGCAGTTCGCGTAGGGAGTTGCCTTATCACATTTGTTTTCTGTTCGGCAGCTATCCAAAATCCTTTCCACGTCTTTCCTGTTGCTGAAAGTTGAAATTCTAAGCTTTCTAAGCTGCCGTTCTGAGTGCGTTTGATGGTGGTCAAAACTATCCACACGTATGTTTAGACGTATCTACATACAAGTAAATACATTATATAATTAATTGAAGAAGAAATAGGTACCTTCTCCAATAATTCTTTGGGTTTACGTTTACCCTATGTTAATAGATATATGCAGAGGGTACACGACAGCTACCATGAAACAGGCGGCAACGCACGTCTGTTCCGTACGAACTACTCGCTTAATATGTCCTTTGTAGGACGCATCGAAATCAACACCGTCGAACAAAACTCAAGTCAGGCATGGCACTAGTTCGTGCTCTGTAGCTACAATAAAATTCAGCGTGTAGGCAACAGCGACAAGAACGTACCGCGTTTACTGCGTGTCTTCTGATCTTCACGCTTAGCTGCTTTTCCCTGTAGCATTGTGAGGGGTCCACAGAGAAACTGCTCGCAGTGTTCCCCGTAACGGGCGCAAATGATGGCTCATGAACGACTCAAGCTGTTGCCTACATAATATCCGCAACGCAACGAAAAATGTCCCATTCAGTAACAGCAGTCGAAACGCTGCTCATTTCGCGGCCTCATCCGCAAATTGATTAGTACGAAAAACCACGTCTCCCACTAGACGCCCGAGCAAAAGCGAAGAGAGAGATCTTTGGGCAGCGTCGATAAATCTGCCTTTTCGTTAGGTAATTGTAGAACTTGTAGGGGACGATAAACGTCGTTGCAACTTTTCGTAGTATTCGTACACACATCGCAATTATCGCTCGAAGGAACTTGGTGTGACGAATCAATGTTGACGACGACGAAATGGCTTAAGTCTTTCAAACAAACATACGTTACAGTTAATTATACTAGCTAGTATTATCGTCTTGGCAAAAAAAAAAGTGTTAAGCAAGAACAGTCAGCAATAACAGGAGCCGCAGCCGCATTAGGGGAACCCTAGTGGAAATTATTATGGCAATCTGTGGCGCGTTCAGTCACGTGCGTGACTACAAGCCATTTGTAAGCTGACTAGGAATATAGGAACACTGCCGAACGGGTTGAAAGCTAACGAAAACCCGCTTACACCAATGTTCAGTGTATTTTTTAGTATCTAAGATGTACATCACGATGAAGGTCCCCAATGCGTCGACCCTTCTTGTTTGTCTAATTGCATAGAGAATTTTATTCTAATGTCTACCCTGTCATGAAATAGAAAACGTTTACTAAGCTTAGGTAATCGTGATCTGAGTATACATACGAGGTACACAATGGAGCACGTAGGAATATATATTTTTTTCTTTTTTTTACATTTGGTTTGCAGAGGGGCGTTGCTTTATATGGCTGGCTGCGGCCAGCGCAAAACGCCGTGTGTCTACGTCCGGATCATCTAAACTTGAGTCATCGCGTGTGCCTAAGTTACACATTACTCAGTTTGCTGTAATTGTAGGGTAGTTGTTTAATTTGTACTATTTAAAATAGATTTGATATGTGAAAAATATCATTTTCTACATTAAATCTGGAGAATATGCTCAAAGCATTGTCCGATTCTGCCGTCCTCAATCGAAACCATAATTGAGGTGAGACAACGAGGTCGTTGGCTATTGTCGATTGCCATGCCACGCATCTGAGAGGCTCGGGGAGATATCTGGCTGGCAGCATTGATTATTTATCTTTCGGACAGTGTTTCGCGTATTATCGATATCCCTAATATTCATGTGCTGTAAGTAAGGGCATGAGCTTGTAAATGTATGTATTAACTCATGTCTCTTCTTTGATGATGATGTTACCAGGCGGGAGCTTTGTTCGTAACGCTTGGACGTTATTGTTTATGTAAACCACGAATGTGTTTCTACCTGTCTTGGAATGAGTGTGTGAGGAATTGCCTGTTTGCTTTTTTTTTTTTGCCATTTTACATGTTCTCGTTACGATCTTATAGCGCGTACTTCGAGGAATCCCAAGTTGAGTTTACAGATAGCTCATTGTCGGTTTTATTCATAAACTTCCGTTGAAAATCTCTAGGTGTAGCAATCTTCTTTGTGGTCTTCAACCTTCTAATTCCTGCTCTTAAGACTATTGCACTTGTAACGAGCTGTTCTGAAGTTGCTGACAAGGAAGCTGAAGGCTTACTTGTCCGGCCTTGTCGCCAATAATTAATTGATGTCATTAGCACCTTCGAGAGACGGAAACCTAACTGCCGAGCATTAATTTTCAGATCTAAACGATATAGTTAAAAACTATAAAAGTTAGTAACTATAGTTAAAAAAAACTTAGATGCTTTGACCCTTTGTATAACTCATAACGGTCCAACATATATATACAGAGGTGTTTTGTGAACTAACTTCTATTCATAGACAACTGGCTCAGCACCTACATTTAAATCAAGCGAACATCCATCTTCGCTCTTCGTTCTGCTAGTGTTATAGTAAGTTGTGCGCCTGTTGACTCTTATGGTATAAGCACTCTAGAATGCAGACACATGTCTTAATGGCTGGATACCGCCACAACTCGTCTATCGCAGTTATAAATTTGGTATCTGAAAACAGCTTACGCGTTATTTGTTGTTCTACCGTTTTGTTGCTGATGATATTTCGTTTGCTGCATAGATACGCGAGAGAGAATCATTTTTTCTGGAAGACATGCAATGCCTTTCGTGAGGCCTGACAATTATATGACCGTAAACATTAGACAAAGTTCGGCCTTCCGGGACGGAAGCAATCGGTTAATCAAGCGGCTTACGACAAAAGTGTTCCTGTTGGCAAGAAAGAGCAGTTACTTAGCAAGTTTGTTGCTAACGAGGCCATTGCCTTCCGGGCCTTTACGCTTGTGAGCGTCGACTTGCACTATTCGACAGCGAGATAAAGTCAGTAATAGAAGTGGCATTAACAGGAGTCGCAAGAGTATTGTTATTACTACAGAAATTTACTGGCTCGTTCCTCGTTCAACTTCAAACTGACTGATTTAAGTTTTTCTTGCCAGGAACAACAGATGAAGAATACTTAAAATAGGCTGGAGCCAGATCTTTCCATTGCAATCTGTTGATGTTGTGACAACGATGAGACTTGCCAGTTTAGTTGCATATACCAGAATGTATATATATATATATATAAACAATCGTATTTCCTATAAGAACGGCAAAATATAAGGCGACCAATTTAAAACATATCAGGTAGTAAGCATACAAAGCAACAGATTAACTATATACATAAACTTTGGCTCCGTGCGAAGAACAGTAACGACGTTAGCAAAGCTGTTGTTAGCAGCGGCTCGAAACAATGATCCATCGTAGCGTTTCAAGCAATGACCCTATATTCAAACAGGTTCATATATAATAAATACCTAAGCAGAAAGTTTCTAATTATGATACGAATTCATCACTGAATCAAACTCGATAGCTTAGCAAAGATGCTAAAGATTGCTACAAGTTTTTACTTTGTTGTCCTATTATAGGCTTATGATTGAGATCGTTTGCCGCTTAGGCGTTGATTGCCTCGTGGTCGGACTATAAGCTATCGTTCGCACTATGCTGTAACCAACATTACAACAGCAGCGTTAAGAGTCATAACACAAGACGAGTGCAAAAGTACGCCCACGTTGGTGTTTATGACGGCACGGGTGAACCATGCTTCAAAAAGGAAGAACACCGAAACTGAAGGGTGACTAGAAGGTTTAGTGTATCCCCTTTCAGCTACAAATAGCGATCCTCTTCAACGGCAGTGATGCATTCGACTGTTGGCAATCGTGCCTGTTCAAGCAAAGTTCTTTGCTTCGCGGCGGCGAGGCACAAGTTATTTCGTTCATTTTTTTCCGTCGGAAGAGCAACGTTATTCGGAACTGAAGTGCAGCAGCAACAGCAAGGAAACTACGATAGCCCACAGCCGGAAGGAAGCCCTTAAATATGACTTAAGTTATTGTTGATTGCTCAGAGCCGAGCATGGTGGTCGGGCAGCGGTAAGTTTACGAATGGCGCTGAAGGCAACCAAGCTGTTCATCGTCGCCCGCGAAGTTGTGCATTGCTCCCATGTTATCACCATTATCGGCATTTTGCTTCATCATCATTAAGTATCAAGATATGGAGCTGAGTAACTGACTGAGAAAAGAGAAAGCGAGCAGTGGTCGCAGCTTGTTTTACAGCCGACGCTGAATCAATTACCGATCGCCATAGTTGATGCTAGCTACTTCAATGGATTTGTGGATGAGCATGCAGGCTGGCGCACATATAAACGGCTCTATTCGATTCTTTCGTCGTGTTTTTTTTTTTTTGCTAACTTGTGCTAACAACGCAGGCAGCATTCATCTTCGGCGGCAGAACTACCATTGCTTTTATAAGAGCTTTTTCAGTAAGTTACGTCACGATCTTAACAATGGGGTTGCTCGGCAGACGATATGGGTGCGGGTCACTGGACGCGCATTACTGTCATGAATGATATTTTTATCGTAATAAGTTTGAAAACACTTTTACTGGCCGTGTCGAGTCGATGGAACGGAGGGCGAGAGGGGAATTGGGGCACAATACTTTAAGACATGCGTGAGCTGATATTATATAAGAAAAAGAAGACTGATAAAGTTACCCAGCGTAAGTTACATGTACGAGGCGTGCTTAGGGGGGAAATAAAAAAGAAGCACGAATTCGACGGGAAGTTCTGCTATGGTTTACTGCAGCGGCTATTGCTGCCGTTGAAAGGAGAAAAACAGCGGTAGGACATCTCATGCCAGATCTATTGGTCGAATGGCGTGGTGCCAATGCCAAAACTGCGCACGGTGTGGCCTTTCCGGTAAATATTGCCATTGCGACGAATTGTTGACCAAGAGATAAAATGTAATGTTCGGTGTTCACGCAGCAGATATTAAATAGCGTATCAGGTTTTGGGCGAGTAATGATTTTGCTTTATCTGTATCTATTTTTTTTATCTTTAAAGAATCGTATAGACCTAGATGTATAATTTATATCTTATGTAACACATAAGTTCGCCATGATATCGTAGTCCTTCGAACTTTTCATAAAGGTATTTTGTAGTTTTTCTTTTTCTTTAGCACGTACTGCTGATCTCATTCAGATATTGATTTGTTAGCTTCGTAGCCACTCGATATTTTATATATATACATTATATTAAAATAGTTCGATTAAAATAGTCCTCACGTAATTCCCCGTGAACTCTAACTAGTTCCAGCACCACAAGTTAACTTCGGTCGAACTTAGTGGAATTACCCTTTGCTAAGTTCCTATTTATCTAATAGTGACTAACAATAATAAATTATATAATACGCGCTATACAAATACAGTAGTATTTCAACGCAAGGTTAAGCTTCTATGTAAATATGTTGGCACGCCCCGTGTAGGCAACCTCCATTGCGCTTACAGCCCCACCATGTAAGTGTATATTTCTCGTAGTTCCGTGAGCGAGTGAGCGATACTCTATCATATGCAAATTAGCGGTCCAGGTACTACCTTAATTAAAGCATTGCTTCAGACAGCTGACTTCTCCGACCATAAAAAGATCTACCTTTTCAAGCCTCGTTTAGGACTCAGATCACTGCACGACCCTCAGTCTAGAAAGCGAACTCGTTGCCACTGTACCATATCTAACGATCCTGATTTACAAACCACTTCTGGCTAGTATCAGCGGTATTAAAGGGTTTACGTATCGGCGTCAACGCAATCGACGCCTGACCAGCTTGATCATCCCTAACCAATATGTGAATCACTGTTAAACGTCAATGTACTTCCTCAAACAGGAACGCTATACGATAAAGCAGTATAAATATCTGGGCTTGATTAGACGATGATACTTAGTATAGCCCATATGAATGTTACTACGAAGTAACATCTGGATTGTACGATAATACACGCAAGGTTTTCTGATTGAACAATAGAAACCCTGTAAGAATCAAAATCTATAAATAGTGGCATCATAACTACGCTCAGTTTCCGTATACTCATTTTTTTTTAGATGGAACTGCTGTGTACTGTATCTACGTAATACATACAGTATGAATAATACCGAATAATATTGACTGGCTGGGATCAACATGCGTTTTGAATGCAAAGTAAAGGCATATCATTGTTACCACACGGCCTTGCCATTGTGTACACCGGGGGTGCAGCAGTTACTTCTCATGCTTTCCATTGTCCCAAGGGCTGAACAGCATCCAATCAGTAGGGCACAGTTTCGCATTTGCAATTGGTCGTACGGGCCAACTACGCAATCGATGGCGTCTCGTTGTCCTCTAACTTGAACCCATTTTACGTTTAACTTCAATCAATAGAATCCCATTTGAATGCTAAAGGCGAGATGTAACCTGCCCGATCTACCAGAAATACGTGACACGAAGGATCTGACAGCAGTGAATTTATTTTTTAACAACCTACATCGAAAATAACACAAATGCTGTTCGATGTCTTCTTCCAGTGACTGCCTTGTTCACGCTTCTAACTTCACTCCATTCATCTGATCATTGTTCTTATTAAAGAAGGTTGCACAGGGGAATCAGAAGACAAATCTATCAGTTTTCGATGTTGATTGGTTAAAGTTTTTTCAGACAGCTCAGCCGGCTAATCGAAACAAAAGGATCGTTTTATAGGCAGGTGAACCTTTGTACCTTAGGCGTTAAAGGACAAACGTCTTAATCGAATGGAGGCGTCCTAACGCTAGTCAATCCAATTAATTGCACAAACTGCCGAATGTGTTATTACTTTCTGTTTTTCTTACAACGATTGAATCGTATCTTTCATATAGCAGTAAATTTATAGAATCCGTGCTCTTGTTGACAGTAATAACAAATAACAGGTTGTAGCAGAACGACGTGTATTGATTAATCATGAATAGTCGAAAAAGTTAAGATATAATTTACATTTGATGAGGTACTCTGTTTCTAGCTAGCACAGGTCCTAGGAACAGAAGCACTCCAGGCGTCAAAGACGCTTATTTATCAGGCGAGTGTTAATTGTTCATAAAACAAGGCACGTAACGTGGGTATGAAAAAACGGCTGGAATGGTACTACGAACTCGACAATCTTCTGTATTGAGCACAACCTAAAACTCATTGTTATATCGTAACTTTTGTCAACTGGGCCTTTCTCTTTTGCGTTGTGTTGTTAAAGATTGTATCTAAATAAAAACAGATATCTCAACGTATTCTGTTTGGACACTCCAAATGCCGATCCTAGTAGTCATGATTAATACTATACACGTATCACTAACCGCGATTAAAGCCATGACGAGTTCCCACACCCCAGATATCTTGTTTATAATTGTGACAACGGTATCTTGATAAAAGCACGAGTGAGTGTGTCAACGTTCTCATGTCGAAGCTTGTTGAGCCTCCGCCCAATAGAGCTCCGTACACAGTACTCCGATGAATTCAGATCTGGGATTTTTAGCCACCATAGGTGTTTATCCAAAAACAGGAAACCAGTTCTGCAGTAATCGGCCCATATGTGCTAATGCAGTATCTTGTCGGAAGCTCTATAATTACCAGGAAATTCAGCTAGCCACGATTGCATAACAATTGATAAAATTTGCGGATGAAGGTTTTTTAAAAATGCGTTTGGTTTTCTGTAAGACGTATGGTTATATAACGTTTCTTCTTGAGGGTACACCACTCTGAGTATGGAATGTATCCAAAACATTTTCAAGTGGCGACAATTTGCTCCTTCTCAAAATAGGCACATTCTCTAGATAATGAGCAGGCCTACTAGCTTTTCTGGAACTTATTCTTACATCTAAGATACAAAATAAAAAGCAAAAGTGACTTGCTGCTTCTATTCAGGAAAGTTGACTCATAAACAACACCGGTCAGATGTTCTACTTTTTGTCCTTAGGTATTATTTCTTTGGACTTAACAACAAAGAATGTATGCCACAATCCGCGGTATCTCACACACTATTCCCAGATAAACTTTATTTACTGTAGCACTTAATTTTGTACTTTACACTGTTCCTTATCCTGTAGCAGAGTCTGCTTCTGCAGCGGTATGCTCATTTGCGACGCGTATACTGCGGATTTGGGGTTCATCTCATAATCTCGGCGGTGGTCCGTCCAGCGCGTGCAAAAAAACAAAAACGAGCTGATTTTTGCGTAGATTCCGAGCATCAATATTTGTTTTTTTTTTGCCACAGTGACGTTGTTGCGAAGGGAACTGGCTTTTATCTGGTACCAGGAATAGCTGATGAACGCATGCTCGTTACTACAAACAACCCACCGAACTGGGTCCCAGTTTAGATGCCGTACCCTTTATATAGTATATAATAATTGTTTACCCCTGCGTTAGCAAAAAAGAAAACCACCCGGCAGCTGTTGAAAATCGCTTACGTACGATTACAGCATAATTGTGCTTTAGATTATACGTAATTGGCTATTGGCCAATTAGTTACTGGCTTCACTGGACTTGATCATCCCGACTAAACAGTACTTTTTACGTGCCTTGTTTTCATTATGTATACTTTTTATATATCTTTTTCTTTTATATACCGTTTTCTCTTTTCAGACGGTAGTTAACATGGCGTACTGCATATTAGGATTGCTGGGGAAGTTTATTCATTTAGTGGTATTTGGCCAGCTACGGATCTCCGAGGAGCAGCATCTGAAAGACAAGTTTTGGAATTTTGTCTTTTACAAATTCATCTTTATCTTCGGGGTCCTGAACGTGCAGCACGTCGAACAGGTTATCGCGTGGGTGGTGTGGTTCTCTTTACTGGGATTTCTGCATCTCATGACAACGCTAAGCAAGGACCGCTTTCAATATGTAAGTTTTCTTGGGGTACTACGGAGGTCTACCGGAGAATGCATGCACCTAACAATATATGTCGTTTTGCTTTTTGACTTAACACTAGGCTAGATGCCAAAGTATGAAGGGTGGACGACGATCAGTCGTTACGCGATTAGGAAATATTTAGTTTGCTCGTCCTGAGCTAGGTTTCAACCCTAGAATTAATGAGTACTGATGCGCGCTAATTATCTTCTGTTCATATACTTAAGCTGTTTGTGCTAGAAGTATTGAATACGTGTATCCTCTATGTTTTACAAAGGGATAGATTAATAGAACTGTCTCTGCCGAAATGACTATCCTAATTAATGTTGGTTCAATTGAACTCAAGAGTACTGCCATTTTGTCCGTCCACAGATCAACTAAAATTCCATTCTACGCAATGCGTGCAACGTAATTTTTTACAAGCGCTATATAATTAGGACCGTTTGGCATTGTCCGTCCCATAAGAAAAATAACATTCAGGTAAAATTTTATCGAAAATGCTTTTAACCGTCTGCTACCATTATTATTGTGTGTATGAATGCAGGGTCGCGTATTTGTTCACTAAGGGTACACCTATTGTATATTCTATATGTTCTTGTATTATTCTGTCGTCATTTACACAGGCTAAAATGTTAATCTGAATCAAACACACTGGAAAGCAGACATCCTTCGGTATTGAGTCAATAGCCATTCTTATCTAGAAAAGAAAATCCAAACAAATCAATATTATAATAGGAACGCATTTTCTTCGTGGCAAGTTGAATGAAAGTCAGTTAAAAATCATAGGACATCCAGCCATGCCACTATGCGAATGATTCGTCTGGTCCGCGCAGATCGAGGTAACGTAACAGACACGCATCATATGATTAAACCCTGTGCAGACGCGGTAAGGTTCCGGGGGAGGCTTATTGCTATCAGGATATTAAGATGAAGTAAGGAACGGATCAAAGATCACTCTGTTGCTACATCAGCATATAATTTGGACCGAAAGCAAGCACGGTGGCGGTGGATAGATAGGATTAGCGTTAAAGGCAAAACGAACATTTGAAACGCAGGCCTTCCGTGCACGGCCACATGTCTTTTGGCATTACATCCATATATATTACACAGGACATACGAATCAAATATGAATTCGAAAGCATTCCTGGAGTAAACCACGGTTAACTGTTCGGCAAAAAAATTAACACATTACCCATACCCAGTTCACCATGATTAAACTTATCGTTCATTCGTTAGATTGCACCTATTGCAAGTCGCAGGAGGGTTGAAATTGCGAAAGTGCCCCATGATCGACTTGACGGCTAGCGACTAAGTCATACGTTAGCTAACAAGTACCAAGTTATCTTACATCGTCGCCTGATCTCGTAAGCGGGTACATATATCTATCTTGTAAGGGGCAAGAATCCCTAGGGCAGCTTGGACTGGCAGTCCTTTCCATGAACCTCATTTAGATCTAATACCTACTTAAGTGTAATGCATATGATTCCCTACATAGGGAGCATTAACTAAAGCTAGAGCGTGGCAGGAGTTCATCGATGTTCATGTAGGGAAGTCACATCCTGACTCTCTGAGGCAGGCGAAAGCGTTGTAGTGGTAAGATGTTCCGTTAAGCAATTATAATCTAACATTTGTCTTTCTATTCCAGTTATCTTTTTCGCCGTCAGTTCCTGTTGGGGCGCACGTCCGCCTCGTCGGGCTACTTAGCTGTATACAGGCGGTATGCGCGTTATGCTTTGGCGTGTGCATGTTGTGCGGAATTCGCTACGGAGTTCACACGTTCGCATTGATGCTAGCCGAGGTGGCGCTTGTGGCTTTAAACGCTGGTTACGTTTTGGCGCGATACGTTTACGTACCTCACGCGTCAGCAGGGGCTGGAGCAATACCTCACGAAGTGGAAAGCGGCAAAGGTGACAAGGCTGGCGTTGCAGGTGGAGCTGGTTTTGGTGCATGCCCCGTTTACTATACGGAACTCGTCTTCGAATTAGCCACACTTGCTGTCGACTTTCTTCACCATTTGCATATGCTGGTTAGTACGAGACGTTTACGTACGAGTACGACCCGATGAAATTCGAGTGGAATATATTGGTATTGTCATATTTCCACATATGTTAAATCGGATCGAATGCGCAAAAAAACAACATGGCGGCGCAAATTTTTTGACAGCAGAGAAGAGCTAGCTCACTTGACAGCGTGGTAATATCCACTTGAGTTTTCTTTTTTGCTATTTGACAAAACGGAAAATGCTAATCCTCAAACTGCCAGAGAACGTTTGTCTCATTTCATTATACACTATGCATGCCCATATTATGATGAACGCTGTTGGCACATGAATATTGCCCGACGGTCGTGACATTTTTGTACAATTCCCTTTCGCTTAGGTGTGGACCAATACAATGTTGTCAATGGCTAGTTTAGTGATCTCAATGCAGCTTCGTTGGGCATTCAACGAAATCCGACGGCGGGTCCTGAAGCACCGAAACTACCTGCGAGTCCTTCGTCACATGATGGTCAGCTATCCTATGGCGGCAGCGTCGGAACTCCGCGCAGCTGCCGACAACTGCGCCATCTGTTGGGAGTTAATGCTTTCAGCACGGAGACTTCCCTGCGGTCATCTGTTCCACAAGTGGGTGATTCATGATGGCAACAATAGGTAACTGTTAAGAGTACTTACCAATCGATGTTTTAAACAGCGGCCTTCGAGTGGAGGTTAGCAGGGCCCGCTGCGCGTTTCATCACAATCGTTTATGTCTTTTCAACAACGCCAACAACCATTTACTATGTTATTCTATATAAGTATTATTATTTTTTTTTTTTTATATAGCATTTTCGGGCGTGTGAGCCACTTTTTCCGTTTAGTTACCCCATACTTGACTTAATAGGAACGAATTTCGAGAGACACGAATCGTATCCGTTCAAATTGGGTCCTCAACACGAATTGGCGCATTTCAAAAACATCTTCAGAAATCAAAGACACGTTCGATGCGAGTGGTTAGTCCAACCTTCTTTGACCATAGCTATATAAATAGTGAAATAGTATAGAAAAATAAGCCAAAATACCCTTTTCAATTTTAATGCTTTTTTAGCGTGAAATACGTCAAGCGCTATCGCTTCGTTTAGTATTTTTAAAGAACCTGTAGGTTTACAGATACCGGTGTCATTGGCAGTTTTAGGTGGAAGCGGAATACATTTTGATTTTTGAACAGAGCAACGATATCAGGCCGTCAAAGGATTAACGGTTATGGCGACCCCCGTCGAATGTTCTTCATATGACAACACCTATTTTGCCTAGTAAATCCTCTAAGATTTTTTTCCATTTCAGCCTATGCTTATCTGGCCAAGACAAATGGTAGAATTGCTATGTTTTACTTTGAAGTGCCTGTTTACATCTCTACAACGGTTCCGATGGTCTGATCAATGAATAACCCATTTGTTCCCATTATTATAGGTGGTATGTTTGAGGCAGGGATAGGTGCGAGCAAGATAGTAATATTAAATGGTCAATTAACAACCATTAACACTATTGTTTAAATAGGAACTTTTCAATACAAAATAATACCTGCTGGGCCTGGTGGTTTCCTTTTTGCCATCATTTTAATTACCCAAGTGTAGTTTCGCAGCAATTAATAGCTGACCTACCTCGATGTCTTCTTGTATAGATGTTATTGTATCCGAGCGTTCGTCCTGTTTTTGTCGCTGTTACCCTTCTATATTTGTTTCTTTGGCTGTAACTGTACGTGTTACTATGTAAAAAACACTGGTTATAATAATCGGATGTTACTATGTTAATATAATTTTACCTTATCAAATTCTATGGATAAATGTGTTGATCGATTATTGTCTATCGCCAGTACAATAATATGCCGTTTTTGGAAAGTACTAGATTGACTCTACTTCAACACGTAGCTTTGCATAGAACAGGTTAACCAAAAAACACGCAAATATTGTAAACTGGATCTGTGATGAGGCGAAGGAAAGTAAATTGGCGCTGGTTAAAGCGAGCTCTGAAGCGTCTTCAAAAAGCTAGGTAGTCAGGTCAGCTTAGCCATAACGATCGTGTTCACGTTGTCTCCCACCTTTGCCGTGTTTTGCTATTATTTCTGTGTGATTTCTTTTTTATCGCCATTTCTACCGTGTCCAATCACCGATGCCCTCTACAGTGCGTGCCTTCGTTCGTGGCTGGAGCAGGACACATCGTGTCCGACGTGCCGTCTGACTCTACAGTCGTCTGATAGTCCCTCATCATCGGCTTTCTCTGACCGGAGTTCACTATTTGGTGCTCTTACGCTGAGTTCGCTGAGGGTCGAAGCTGAAGCCTCGCTGAGGCCTACAATGCCCTTACCAGCCAGAAGCCATACGCAGCATCTTTCCGTTGCCGACAGTGCGACAGTAGGCTCGTCCCAACATTTTCGAGAATCAGATGTTGTGGAGTCTCGAACGACAACCGTAGAACCTCAGCAGCAGCAGGCCGCCACGACTAATCATCATCTGTTCACGTTTGATGGCTCTCGTTACTTCAGTTGGCTGCCGTCCGTATCGCTTGAAGTGTCTCATTCAAACCTACTTCGACCAGCACCTCAGGCTTCAACTTCGCCAGTTGACACGGTCGGAATGGCGCGCCATGTCAGCTCGATATCGGTAAGCTTTTATAGCGCTAGTATTATTCTGGGTAACATTATTAAAACGTTAACTTCCTCGAGTTAACATTGCCCGTTACTTATTGTCACTAAGGGAGTAGTTGGTTGACAGTAATTAACCACACAAGGCGGATACGTATTTCCATAGTGTGATATCTTTTTTTTTTATTTTTTCGTGCTAGTACGATGTTGATGTACATTCAGAATGCACGGGGAGGTCATACAAACCTAAGACGCTTGTAGAAGCTGCGCGATCCGACATGGCACTGTATGAAGCGGTTAAAATAGGACGCCTCTCTACAATGTTTTACCCCGCTCGAAAGTCACACAGTTCCATGGTTGCTAAACATTTTTGATGTGTTCAGTTTGTAACGAGTTACGTAACTTAAAATGTCATGGCGTTAACTTCATTTTCGGACAAGTTTGTTTCAATAACTAACAGCATAGGGAAATGACAATAGAGCATAAAAACGAATTGAAGCCAGTCTAAACCCTTTAATTATTTTGAAAACACATCAGTTTCTAGTTGAACTTACTCACAATACCTCAATCAAAGATCGTAAGTCTCTAGGCAAATGTTGTGTTTTACGGTCGAAAAAATCTACATTTTTACTTAGCTCGTTTTGCCCCAACTTAATACATGTTTTTTTGGCAAAAGTAGCCCCCGATACGTTTTAATTATTGTTAACGATATTTATTTCATGTAGATTAAAATAGACTCTCACTAGCCAAATTTCAACATTATAAACGCAATCTAGAAGCAGTACGAACTACATGAATACTCTTGTTTATTTAAAAATTTCGCCAGGAAGTGCAAAAAGATATCATAAAACTTATTGAAATAATACGCTATATTTATTAACATGAAACTCACTATGAAATACTATTAGTTTTGTGTTGGCATTTTGAACCACCATACGGGTGATCGGTTTAGCTACACATATTACCAAGTCATGGAGTGATGAAGATGCTGTTTCTAATGAGAAACTATTAAGAAATTGTTGTGAGACCCAGATGCTATAATTTATGCAAACATGTGCCATCCAACAAAAAACAAAGCGGGGGGTAAAACCGAGGACATTCTAGTGTAACGAACTCAAGTTGAGAGTCAACTTAGATTTTCTTGTTTCTTTTTAGAAAAAAAAAAAAGCTCAGTCATAATATTTAATCAGTGGACTTGTTGACGGCATAGGTTTCTACTCATTAAAGAGATGCTGTTAGTGGAGAACGAACAAAATTGACAGTACATATCTAACAATTAGTGGATTTTGGCGTTGTTAACCACAGTAAACTACAAATCACACTGCCCCCATTTGCCCGCCTGACATAATTGTACCACCCTGTGTGTTAATCTTACACCAGATGGTCTATTCTTCATAAAGCTATATACACCTAAAAGGTTTTTTGCTATCTAAACGCTAGGATGAGTAATATTCTCTTCTGAATAGATTTGGCAGGCCCACGTCAACTCGTGGCGGAACCCCAGATTAATTCATAACTACCCATTTGCTATAGCATACGATTTAAAAGCATCGAACATTTGATGCATAGTGATTTAATGACTCTTCGAATCATTGCAGTGGGGTTTTTCATGAATCGAAATCAGCTTCCCCTCGTCAATAGCACTACTTGATAAGTGCATCAGGACAGCAATTTTGTGAGGATTACATATCCGTATATTTCTAGTTTAGGCTTATACTGTTGTACGATGTCTTTCACATAAATTTCTTTGTATGTATTATTGCCATCAGAAAAAAATGCACAAAAAACTCACTTCCTGTTACAGCCTCAGTTGGCGAGGTTCTCCCTCAGTTTTTGCGATTTATTTCATGAAAACCTCACCCTGTTCATTGGACAGGTTGGTTCGTCACGGGAGATGGCATCGACCACTTCAGTCGTTGCTGAAGTGGCTGAAGGTGTTCGTGAGTATCCGTTTTCGAGCCCAACACGGCGCTCTTCCCGATCAGCCACTGGTCAACAGCAAAAGCGCCGCCATCCACTGGAACTCAGTGTGGGCCAACCATTGCGTTCCCCTCAGCGGACGCAGAGAATTCAGCGAACTCTGCTGCGACCGCAGCAGCAGCACCTGCCACAAACACCGCAGAAGTTCCAGCAACGTCCGATACCCCTCCATCGGCTCGTTCCAATTGTACGTCAGCAACAGACAACTCTGAATAAAACTAAAATACTAGATAACGGAATGGGCCATAGAATTTTATTCGAATGTTAATAGAAAAGTAGTTGTTAGAGAAAGGCGTAAATGTATTATGTTATTCAGCAGCAGCTTTAGTTGAATGGGATTGAGTTCTTAATTTTTTCAGGTCTGTAGATTTACAAGTACGAAGATGCATCGGTAATTTTGTTCGTAAGCATTTTTGGTATTAATTAACCCTATTAAATCTGACTGGAGTGTCGGTACGAGCAAAAATAATCAGGATGTCAAAATGTAACGGACACATATCAATAGGAGGCGTTCTAAAGGCGCAGCCTTAGGCTTATATTATGGGCTTACACTTCTGCCTGTGAGAAAATGGTGAAGAGTTCAGACGCCGCCCCAAATGTGGGAGTCATTCTTACAAATGCAATAAATCCCTTTATATTGCAAATCTTCCCGCTGGCTAGGGCAAAAAAATCTTCAACCCTCAAAGTTGCTGTGTTTCATTATTAGACGTTCATCATTTACGTTTGTACTTGCAGCTTCATGCCAACAGTGAAGGAGACATGACAGCGAATCAGGGCTTTAAAATGTCGTCGGGCGTTGGGACCCAACGCGGCGATCTCGACCGACCCCGGCCTCTGCCGTTCGACTGCAAACAACTCTGGACCTGTCTCGAGTCTTCTTCATATCAGCCCACATTAAGCCCAGGCGGCCAGGTCGCAGGTCAAAATCAAGAGACGCGTGGACTGCTTGTACCTATGGACGAAGACAAAGTGCAGCCGATTATGGGTCAGCGGGCCGAGGGAATGCGCGAGCCATTAGTGACTGCCAGTGCCGCCATTAGATATCGTCGTGTGCACCAGAGAAAACTGGATCTCGTCGAAGCGTCGCGCAGGTCTGCTGCTTAGCCCATCTTATCTCAGTTTGACTGTTTGCTTCTGATAGAAATATACCGATGTATTTACGCATCACAAGATAATTTCTATATCTTACTTGCTGTAGCTGTGCTAAGTGTTGGTGGGAATGTTTCAGAGGATTGCATAAACATACCGCATGTGTTTCTATTTTATTCTGCTTATTATTTATTATGCGATAAGGTTCCTGAAATTGAGTTCGTGCCTTAAATTGACATCTTTGTCCACGTTTCCAGGAAATTTCTCGAGCGTGTTGAGAAACAACAGTCTTGATCGCAACAAGCAGAATTAGCTCATTCTCGTCAATCGTCATACCGCCCCATGTGTAGATTACGGAAGCGAATTACCGGAAAGAACCGTCCAGCCGGAAACATTTGGGAACAATTCAAATTAATGAAGTTCAACAAACGTTCAATGCCAGAGCATACGGAAACTCATACTCGACTATCTAATTGTGCAGCAAGATATCAGTAAAGCTTTATAGAGAGGAAGAAAAAGCCCACTCCAACATCGCAGTAGAATTGTCCATTGGCTATCCAGACGTCGGGTTTAGGGGCAAGCAAGTGGCCGACCGTCGATATGCTTCGACCCAAAGATGTCCAGCTTCCTGCTAAGGATACCTTTAATCTTGACGGTTTAACCACAGCGAACCTGAATTATTGGAAATGTTAAAGAAGACAAGCTATACAACGGAATTAGAGAATCCTAAATAACCAGGTTAACGTCTGCCACTGCTCCCTTGTGAGACGACAGACTAATGTAGCGGCAGTTACTCGATACATTGTCAAGTACTTAATATATATACGAATATATATATATATATATAGAACACATTTGGACCCCAAAAATTTATAATCTCAAACTTCTTATCATCTAGCAATTGTGGTCACGTGTGCCTTAATTCAATCTGAATTAATCTAAGATATAATAATAATAATAAAAAAAAGATAATAATAATAATAAAGATAAGATAATCTAAGAAATCTAAATGGGTGTGTATATAGGTAAACCTTTATTAGTGGCCGTCGGTTCTTCAAAAAGGTAGTAAAGGAAAAGTGAGAAAAATCTTCAAATAATTGAGCATAGTAGTCCGATAATACAAAGCCGGCAGATGTGAGTTAGGCTTACTTCGAAAATGGCTTTGTTGTCTGTAGAAGAAGATGAATGAGGTAACACGTATACCGAAATAATTACTCATTTTGATATTTAAAATGTCGAGAAAGTTGTCTAGACCGCTGATGCTGAGCGTGTAGGGCAACAAACGGCGTAGCACCGATTCTGAGGTCGAGTGTGTAGCTTCGTGGGCAATGGGAGCTCACCGTTGATTCGGATATGTCGTCTAATATAATTGTGAGTCTGAGATGGGGCCGGCTATTCGGTCAGATCAATTTCTGTCCAGAGGTCGATCCAAATAGTAATCTAGCATTAATATATGTACTGAGTATAATATCTTGACTGTAATATAATATATATACCAGTATGTAACATCGTATCAAAGGGGTCAGTCAATCAGATCATTCAATGACAAATAGGCGACGAACGACAAAAACAAGCTATTCCGATAGCTTAAATAGACGGAGCAGATTATTAAGTGGGTGATCGAAGAAAAAACTTCTAATCTACATGAAAGAAAGCCAAATTATTTCTACAAGCAGCAACAAATATTCTTGTAGCTAACAAATGCGACATAATAGAACTTCAGTAATATTAATAACGCTAGTGAGAGGAAGACCAATAATCATAGTAATAGTAATAAGAATGACAACGCCTAAAACGTACCATTGCCATAATACTGAATGCGCGAATCAACCATATGAACATATACATACGTATGACGTAATTTACTCAGTCCAGCCACGATGTTGGAGTTGGGTCTGGTTTATTTGGCTGACAAAATCTATGACACATAAACGAGCGATTTCAGTTTGTCGACACGACGTTAGCGGAAAAACCGGATCGGTGGCCTGACACGCATTCTTCTAGGTTATAGATATTGCCTAGGTGCACCTACTAGCACAACGTAGAAAGAGGCTGAAAGAAAAACGCCTAAATGGGCGTATGAGATTATTGCACGCACTCAATAAGTGAGTCTTAAAAAAGGAAAATTAATAAAAACACACGTGAAGATATCGAATACTATACGTTGTCCCATAATCATTGATCGTCTCGTCTTTTTTAGGTACGGTGGTACTATATGGTGATGTATCAAGTAGATTTCGATGAACCATTTTCTTTATTTATGTAGATATGCCATAGGTACGTGCTGTTGGCGGAACACGAAATAGCAACTTTTATCAGTTTTTTACTCTGTGTTTTATTGTACAGTTAAAATCGTTGCTTTTGCGCTAGTTTCTTCTATGTACTGTCGTTCGCAATAACCATACAACTCTTACTGCCCTTTTTCTTGTCTCAGTCGAATTTCTCGTGATGTTCTTATATCTTCGAGGCCGTGAAGTGGTAGCATTGGAGGCTACTGGTTTGGTGACTCGATAGCCACAGGTTTTTTTTATCAAGGGCTGGCAGTCACATAATTTTACTAAGAGGTAAAATCTGGGCACGTGGATATCAAGCTATGTAGTTTTGAAATGATGAGTCTATCTCGCGCAAGGCATAAAGAGCATGAAGAGTAGCTTATAGATCTACACAATGCTTTTCATTGCTATTTGGTTAGATACTTGTGCTGCTTTAAGCCTTCGATTTTATTCTAATCCATCCTTAAAAGTACCCTTTTCAAAACTCAGTCACTGCCATTTTTAAACAACCATCCATCCCTACTATATATATATATATATATATATATATATATATATATATATATATATATATATATGAAGTGTTTTACGAGGGAATAGAGAGTGTGCTATGACGTTCCTAGCTAGGGTACGGCCACTGATTTGGCCTATGGCCACTTGTCAATAAAATTATCAAAATTAATGATCCGATTGGTCCATAGATAGCTCCACCGTATTTACGGACATCAGTATTCTCATTCCACAAGTATGAGCATCGCTTTGGTAAGTAAACGAATTAATTGCTCGTATGCGTATGTTCAAATTACGAACTTATACTTCCTCTATTCAAGCAAACATATGGTGTCGCACGAATTTATGGTGGGGCCCAAATTAGCCTCTATCTATCTATCTAAATAACTCTATGTGGGCGAAATTTGTGGAAATAAATATTTGTTTTTATCCTATTTTCACGTCTGAGTCCCTAAAACTCCTAGGTACCAATCGGCGCGGTGGTTTCGACGACTGACTTCTTCAAGCAGAGAGTTCGTACCATCGGAATACAGTACAGGTCTAATAAAAGAAAATTAGGCTTCTAATTATAGCTCTACCCCTTTCTATCAACTCGCATTATTCGAATCTAACTCTCATATAAACCTTAGGATTGTAAAAGAAAATAGTTTACTATTATCGCTATTTCTTGTTACGCAGGAGTGAGCTGCATCTGGCCATATTACCAGAAATGCATTGACAATCAACCCCAACCATACCTGTTTTTTTTTTTTTTTTTTTTTTACTATGGAATCGACAGTAAATTGTGCCGGCAGAGTTCCATTAATCTTTCGTGAATAACTTATACAAACACAGGTGCAAACAGGCCAAGGTTCGGTACTGGATTCCGTCAGTTTCTCCAAAACGCGCACTGAAAGCCAAAAGGCAAACGATTTCTGTATCAAATATATGTTCCATTCTGGAATATTTTACATGTAGCCAAATTAACTATTTTCACCCTTATGCTTCCTGATTTCTTGGGTACATAGATAGCACCGTTTGAATAGAAGACATTAAGCAAGAAATCGTATGGCCAATAGAATTCAAGCCAGCACTGATATACTTTTTGTTTATTGAGGGGTTATGGTACTACTATCGGCTGAAATGGTTGTTGATCAATGTTTGTATAGTTACCGTCAAACAATCCAACAGGAAACTTTAGCATACTGAATGTACCGCTAACATCTAGTTCAAAATCCCATTTGGCCAACACTGACTTCTCTGAACTACCCGTGTGAGCCGTGACACTGGGTCATTTTTGGGCATCGAGCCATAGACTTGAAATGTAAAAGCAACTCAAGCCACCCTTAACAGCCTAAAATATAGTTTTTTAGTGTGCACAATCAAAAAAGAAGGTTCTAATCAAATCATTAATCAAAAACAGAGAGACACTTAGTAGAAGGAAACTAGTAAACAAGAGACAGCCGGTCAATTTGGAGTCCAACTTCCGCCGGTGAATTATTGAAATACACAGCATTCATATTTATTGATCGTCTGTAGATATAACAGCTCAGTAGTTCCTACGAGATGCAGTAGGTTCGGATTATCCTGTCGAATAGAGAAGCCTCTACGTTCAGGTGGGCAAGTTTGCATCCCTGCAACCGTACATGCCGCCATCCACCTGCGATAATATTAATCAAGCTTTTAACTTACTAAAACTTAATTATAGGGAATTAATATAAGGGCTGTTGTGCTACAGTTTATGAACGCCCTTGCCATCGACTTGTGCTGACGCATCAACAGTGTTGTCAAGCCAGCACCTCCTGAGATAGGTTGACCATTTATCGATTTGCAAAACTGAAATTAACGGGGCAGTCAACTCCGCGCCTCGATAAATAGCTAAAATTCAACAAATTGTGTCGCAGTGCACTATGAATATATTTTATTTATAAAATATTGTGAATCCGTGTATTTTGTTCTATTCTGTACACTTTCAGAGGATATTAGTTATATATTATTAGAGAAATGCGTAACAAAGCTTATCGACAGCATTGCCATCTGTATCCTCCATTTTTTTTATAATTAAACGTTTACCTAAGGCCAAGGAGCTGCGGCCTACAGCTTGGAGTGGTTTGACACACTGTTACTGATATGCTGGGATGAGCGCTCAATCTCGCAGCCGCGCGACCTCGTCGTTTATAGTAAAAGTTGGCCGATCTTGCAAGTATGATGAATATGTTAACACTAGAAAGTATCGTTGCGTCATATGCGCAATACTACCCCTAAATTGTTTCCACCCACTCCAATCAGCAAGACGAGGGGAGAGCTTTTTAGATTCATTCAATTACTAACCCATTAGTAAAATATGTCTATAATTGCTATAATAATAACATTAGAATGCGGAACAATTTATAGGAGCCTAGAAGTTCAACATCCCATCAAAACGTCATGTAACTTATGTATGTTTTTAAAACTTACATTTCTCTAATTTACGCAACTTGCATGTGTCGATGTACATTAGAATGCTATGACAGGAGACTCAGATCAATATCTCTTAATGACCCTGTCTGAAAATAAGCAATGCTATAATAGTTATGATAACGCCTGAATCTTATACGTGGAAAAAGAGCTATATTCTCATGTCTGTGTTACCTTTATAGGGCCTATAAGTTAGCGTATTCTACCTGCTCGTTACACTAGAGTTACGCAAGCAGACGTGTGAGGTATCTTCAAAAATAAATTTCATATCTAGTTACTTCTGGAAGTATTAAGCATCAATGGCTGTGGCCAGGATCATTTCGGCTTTATTCCGCGACGTGCGAATGTTTCGAGTTCCAGTTATAGGTAAGTTCCAACGCAGTACATTGCGACCCATGATAGGAGTTTAGCTGCTTCGCACCTATAGGCCAGTATGGTTAGCCAGTGAAAAATGTGCCTACAGACCCTACAAACAAAATGTTCAGACCTAAAATTTTGTAAATTTTCGATTCTTTTAGAAAAAACAAAAGAAAGAAAGAAAGAAAGAAAAACATGTCGATTTTGTGGAAAGCCGATACGATGAAGGCGTATAGACCGGTATGTTAAGTGATCGATCAAGCTTTTCTAACGTTGAACTGACGTAGACAAGTCAATACATCCATTTACTGAATCACTGTATGGGCACTGGGCACGATAGCCGAACGGCGTCAAACTGTAAACTACCACGCCTGACCTCTGGAGTGGGTGTCACTTAGTCTATGAGTAATATAAGCTTAATAATAATAATAATAATTTAAATTGTTTCGTTCTATAGAAAAAAACAGGACGGAGTGGCATGGATATGTGTAAATTAGCAATGACTAACTGCGTCAACGTTGTCGAGAGTCACGGTACAACAGACAGTATTGGTAATAAACAGAAAAGTGTGCAGTATGATCCTTGTGTCATCTTCATTGTTGCGCGTTGATTACGTTTCATGAGACTGTTACTACTACGGCTGAAACCACGCGGGATGCCTCTTCAAGCCAACAATAAGAGGCACGAAGATTACAAGCAAGCATGTAACATATTTGAAGAGACTGATTTGAACAATATCTAGGTATCTCTTTTTCGAAGCAGCGTTTGCCGCAAGCACGGCAAACTTTCAGTTTAGCGATACAGTTTATTAGCTGTGGTTATCTTTGCACCTAGTTCCATGCGAGTAGATTCTCTGCGGATAAATTTATGATCGTCTTGAAATTGAAGCGAATTTTTTCCGTCCGTGACGTAATCAGCCGGCCATTTTGACAGAGGAAAAATACTATAGAAGACTTCTCTTAGCGACAGTCCTTGATATCCTCGTGGTATCAGGCGACATTGGCACCTCGCGCGCCTCAAGTGATTCGTTTAGCTCAAAGAACTTGTTCGCCGTGTCCATTCGGAATAGTACTTTTCAAGTATAACGACGAAGTAGACTGACCACCCGATTATGGGGTGCACCTGGCTCCATTATGAAGCAATGATAAGCTTTTCATCAGGACGACACTGTGATAACAAAGAAATGAAAAAACATATAGGAAATGGTGAGCGTCAGCGCATATCCTGCAAATCCAATTAGAGAGGGCTTTCGATTTGCGTACGCCCTGTTCGGCAATACCATGCGTAAAACTCGCAGTATTTATTTTGAGGTAAACTGGAATTACGTGTTACCCCTGAGGCCCCCATAGATCAACAGCACATCCGGACAGAGTCATTTTTGGATACGACGCAGTGAAGAATAATTTGACGCTTCTGTTATACTATAGCAGATTATATATAGTAGATATATATAGATTATACTAATGCAATAGTGAAATATTAAAGGTGTCAATGAGTGTAATATTGTATCAGGAGAATATACAAGGGTATGTAGATGTTTGTTTTCGCTTTGTAGGTTCGCGCGACTAGTTCGGCGCTTGCATTGCAATGTCAAGACATGACGGTCGCGATCATCCTGCACTAGACAACTAGCGTTTAAGAGCTTTGTCGACCAAAAAACAGCTGCCACGTTCGCTAAAGGCGCTTTTTCGTCACGATACAGAATTTAATGATCAATCTTAATTAACTTTTCGATCGGCAATTATCAAAAGTAAGTGTGTTCTTATGATACTATATCAAGGTCGTTTAACCGATACAGTCGAAGCAATCGCAAATGAGAGCTTTTCAACACAGAAAAGTAACGTACGGCAGGCGTTGGTGCGCAGAAGAAGACAGTTGTTTCCACTCATTCAACCACCGACCGACGATGTTGCAAAGCTTCGAACTGCCATAGATGCGAAATCCGTTGTACAAGGCGTGTTTGTATCCCGCCTGCTGTTTGACATCCCTAGTACAGGAGGATCTTTTGGAAGGACGCGCTAACTCTACGTGTCGTTGTTCGATTGAGACGTCACATATAGCTATTGCATGGACTTAAACACGTACGTAAACCGATAGCCAGTAAGAAATAGAATGCGAGTACTGGACACATGGTCATGATGCTGAGTGATTCAGCAAAGGCGATTTCTTTTCCCAACTCGATAGTATTGCCGAGAAATTGCCCTTGTTAACAAACATTGACCTTGTTATAAACAAGCTTCAGGCTAGGTACCTGAGTTTATAAAAGGCCCTTTTGCTACAGACGGATTCCGTAGAGAGTGGCAGGTAAAGTAGGTGTATGTACAATACAAGGATAAACCGAGTCCATGGATAACAGCCCTTTTTCGGCGCTAGCTATCAACCGTCTCTTGATTCCAACCGCTTGGAAATTTCGCGCCCTCGTTTTATTTTCAATAGAAAATGAGTTGGTTAAAAGAAAAATAACGCCAAACGAAAGGCTGAGAACGACGACGAGGTTACCTCCTATCCGTTCGAAATCCTCTTGCGGGATGGCAAGTCTCCTGTGACACAACGAGGCAGCTAAGCAAAGTACTACTGGCTTCTTTTACTCAAAGTGAAAACTTGCATGCGTATTGGGTAAGCATTGCGGAAACTGAACAGGAAACCGTTATTCAGAACTACCAATAAAATCTGTACTGACCCACTCTAGATGTGAGGCGCACAGGTTATATGCCATTGATTCAAAATGGCGCACGGAACAAATACGTGTCTGAAGTCTGGAGCCGTAACGAGCTCTTGCTACATTTGTTTCGCTCAGTTTTGTACGTCGATCCTGAGAACTGGGTTTTGCAGGAACATCTGGATAGTGATTACACATATACTAATAACCTATATTATTCGTAGGTGTGGGCGAGTTTTAGCAAAAGCTATCCTCATCCGAGGAGGCATAGATTTTTATGCGAACAATGTGCGTACCTAGAATGAATAGGAAAAAGTGTTGAGACGACTAGAAATCGATGGGTACAGTGATTCTCTTGCAATATTAAATTATGTCTATGGAAATTCTATAAACGCCGTTCAACTTAACTAAAGAACAGTGCACCAGACCCAGGTAAATCTGAACCCATCGGTACATAATAGTACTTTGGGCTCTGGGACGCGTATATAGATAAATTATCTGCATTTATAGTATGGGCCTATAAAACTTCCCGTAACTGAATCGTTCTTCGTATCTCGCCACGGGCAGGTGTATTCAGCGGGGCCCTTGATGACTGAGTTCACTTGATGATGAAGTTCGGCTGTTTAAAACGTGCACTTCCTTGATAGAGCACATTTAAATGTGTATTTTCTTTCAATCGATTGGTAAAGCCAATGGTTCGCCTACTTTGACAATTGTAAATCGGCAGCATCAATAGAACTCATTGAGCTTATAGTTCAACCAATATGCTGGTGTTAAATGAAATCCTAATGATAATCTACAGAAAAAAAAATACTTTCATCATTATGTGATCATGCCTTTTGTCCGAGCAAGATTTTATTCGAACGAACTAGCTTAAGGAATTGCCCTCAGTCTTTCCATTTACCGTTCGTTAAAGACTGAAGAATGTTCCAACCGTATTTCACTTCCCACCGCGACACGGGCAAAGTTTTCAGCCATGTTGAGGAGTGCCGGCCCTCTATTTTTAACAGACAAGGGGAACGATATTGGAGTTAACTAAATACGCACCAAAAGCTATTGGCAATTTTTAAGCGAAAATAATTTTTATATTGTAGCACCGTAACTGTGCTTTCTAGGTGGGTAACAAGTGATATTTGCACCTTATTGGGCGTCAACCCAGGCTTTGGTAGAGCACATTTTTATCGTACTTGTTATTATCTCCAGTCGATTGCTTACAAATTACTTGATAGTACTGTGCCGTCTCGCAAATGACAATACGATCGCGTATGTTCTTTTGCATCAATTCGTACGCTACCCAAAGCTGAAGCTTCCTTTAGTATTCAGCTTTTTTCTTTCTTCATAGCTTAAGGCTGTTTGTGTCTGATCGATTGACGATGTCATGGCCGCTCACGTGTCGGTCTTGCTCAGCCTTTGTGACAATTTCATTAAGTTTTTATATAACTGCTCGACAACTACAGGGAGCATTTTGCGCAGACCGAAAACGACAGAAGCAATTCTGGACCGTTTCCTCCAACAGCTCATCTTCTACATTATTTTTTTATGGGCTTGAACAGTAATGTGCCTGTATCGCAATAAAACTGTAAATTCCTTTAGAGAAATTTTACTCCTGTTCAAGGCTCTATATATTGAGTTAGAGTGAAGTCATTCCAGCGATTTCAGCGCTTCTACTATTACATGACCTCTGCTTTCCAGTGTCACTAGCATCAACGCCCCGCATTCAAACGACCTGAAATCTGTGACTCTGAAGCCATCTAGCCGCAGATACATCTAATAAATAAAAACCTTAACAAGTTTGGCCATTGTGGTCGAGAAGAAAGCCACCAACGGGTGCGGCCGTCTTGACGTTGTGGCAGGAAAGAGAACCATCTACTACGCAAAAGCTTCAACGAGTTTGGGCGTCGCCGAAATATCTTCATCAATACGTGCCTCTATCTACACGAGATTAATGTTCTAGTCGAAACTAGTTTATGCTACTTTTGTTGCCCCCCGCATCATTACTAGTACTATTATTCATTTCATCTATTTATCGCTAGCTCGCCTATCCGAATTTGCTTTATAGATGAAATCATCAACAAGAAGCCGACGCTCCCGATTTTATTAGTCCTTTTCTTACTAATTACGTGGTAATTCCTTCGATTAGTTTCGGAATTCGCAGCAGCATCTACTGAGCCATAAAAAGAAACAAAGTATAAGAAGCGGAATGGCTCGCTCCCTCCCTCCCCAATAACCCAACATTTTTTTTTCATTGAAAAAGTGTATGTTTTATACCTATAAACCATACTTTCTAAATGTCAAACGTCTTTTGTTTTTTCTTCTTTATTAAAATCGAGCGAACAGTACTCACCCGCTCGTAGGTAGTATCAATGAGGACACGAATTTAACGAAAAACACTTGCTTAACTATATATATATTTAACAGACATGTAAATATATATGTACAGTGGCGTATCATACAGCTGCATAACCGTAAGTCGCCCTTCTCCGGCGACCGTTGGGATTCGTCGACCTGTTCCTCAATCAGTCGTATTTTAACATTTTGATTAGAAAAGTTGCCATATCCTACTCCCAGGTATTTGATTAGGAGCAATTCGTAAGGTGACTGAGAGTGACTTACATTCTATTTCAGGTAGGACAAAAACGGTACACCAGTGATTGATGCGTAAAAATTACAAAATAATAAATTTAACTTGTTTTCTATATAATTCATATACACACTCTAAATATATAGCAAAGAGTATCTAGGACTGGAAGATGTCAACACCAACAAAAACGTTCCGAAAAAAAACATTGATGTAACGTTTCACTCTCAAATGGAGGACTATATGCACACGTATAGAAGATTGAACTTGGCAACGCAAAGGAAGACGATGACAGCCTTTGAAAATCTAAAGGGAAAGACGATAGATTACGTCATTCTTTTCAGTGAGATGATGGCGGCCGTTTTAGCGGTAAAATCGACTCCGCGTTTGTTGATCGTAGTGCAGATAAATCATGTCTCTATGCATAAAGTCTATATATAGTGTGCGCTATGATACGTTTGGAGGGCATACAACCGCTATGGATAAGAAGGTGAATTGTCTAATATGGACAGTAGGCTAAATCAGATCGTATGTATGCGTCATTGACAGGAGCAGTTAAATACCAACGTCGTTGACGGACATGGGTGTACACGTGTAATCATATGGCGATCTACATTGATTTACTGATATGATCATGATTCAGCTGCAATTTCAATCAATAGGTGTCCTTTACATAAAATCACAGTAAATTTTTGTATTGAACGGCAACACCAGATAGATCTCGCGCCTGCCCCCAGATGTTCCTAGCACAACACTTGAAAGATCAGTACATCCCATTTGATGCATTGAATTCCCTTATGTTCTGCGTACACATTACGCACAACATGAGGAATTTACAACATATGTAGAAATGAGCAGACGAATTTGAAAATTCGTGTGCTTTTTTTCTACCTAAAATTAATTCTGGCTTCATCTATGATGTCATTTTATACAAATGAAATGTATAGCTGCTATGTAGAACTCCATCTTTAAAGTTCAAATACTCGGGAGATACAGACAGTTAGGCATCGATGAAAACTGTATGCCCTCCAATATAATAAACATTCGCGTACTATTATTTACAGGTGTATATACAGCGGTCCCATACCCAAGATATGAGGGGCCGATCACTAAAACATTGCCTCGTATACCTCCCAACATTGATTTCTCATAGGTGCACCTTCATCAAACAAGTATTAATTAAAACTGTGAACGCCATTTCTAACGAAGCTATTCACAGAATCCTGCCTACAAATAGAGCATCAGTCAATACTAGTCAGAGGGCAATATGCTTCCATACACGCAAAATATCATGAACACAGGGCAATCTGACAATTATATTGTAGCTCAGCTTTAAAATTACGGAGTTTGGTTGCAATTGTGCAAACCCACTAGTACGCATAATTTTATGAGCACCCTGTATAACATTCAACATGTCGCAGGTCTCTATATAACAGCGATTAAGAATATTTCTAACGATGCCCCTACGTAAAGCCGCTGGCTGATTGATTATTCAGAGGCGTCATTCACGTCCATCTTTGCGGGATTAATGGTTCAGTCGGATCTCCGTCATTTTTGTTTCGTTGATCCCTATTCTGGCCCTATCTTGAATGTTTACTTATAATGAAATCCTGCAGGAAAAACAGCTTCCGGTTAGCATTTCCATTTTAACAATGTTTTTTCATTGACGGAACTAATAGGTGCTTTGCTATCCAACGGCTATCGTAACATAGATGCACAGACTACATAGAGCAGGATTTAGAGATATGGACATAACAATTTGGAAAAGCTCATATGCCTCAAGGCACCTTTGCTGCACGTACAAGTTCGCTTATAAAAATAGTAAGCGGCTTTTGTGCGTACCACTTTCGTAAATCTGGTTAATCTTATCGCTACTTTTATAGTACACTATAATTGTCTAGCTCTAGCAGCTTAGTTATACCATGTTGAGAGCAGATTATCAAACAGCTCAGGAGTCTTATACTTACTAGTAGTGTCTGGGCGGCAACTTCAATCTAATGTCAAATCTTCAAATCGTTTTCGTTGTTGCCTATCGCTAGGAAGGGTAAACTGAGATTTGGGAGTCTGACGTTTCCAGCTACGAATACTTGCGAAGAATGTTTATGTTATCCTTCGCCTTTCGTTGTTGTTCATGAGGCACCATTGTATTCTTTACAAAAGCTGTCCACTATTCGCTTTCAGCAGGATTTTTCCAAATAAGTCGCGTTCTGTTTGTAAAGTCGTGATTACAAACTCTGTTGCATAATATAGTTAGCATATCAGCTACAATTTGTACCCTTACACGTATCTGGTATTGCGTTGCAAGATAACGTTGGGCTCGGCAGCAGCCTGGTGCTGCTGTGACAATGGCAGAGTGACAGGTTGTATTCCGAACGGCGACTGCAGACAGTGGTTGTATCCAGACACCAACGGTAGCCCCTGTATGGGCAGTTGGGACATGGTCTGCATCGGTGATAACAACATAGGGGTCATCTGATGGCAAGGAAGCTGCGACTGGCTAAAAGCCACCACAGGAATCATCGGGATCATTGAGCTTTGAGGCAAATACATTGGAAATGCCGCGTGATCCATTGCTGGAGGTAGTGCTGGTACAGGGGGTTTAGGCCGAAAGTCGTCATATTGTTTGTCGTTAACCAACGAAGTGCCAGACCCATTTAAGATCTCATCTTCAGTATCGATCATCTGATCCTCAGTGTCGAACTTGCCTTCATCGGAACTCGAGTCATCCTGATCGACGTTAAGCTCTTGTTTAATCTCATGCTCCGCGATGATAAGCTCGTCGGTTACATCGATAGGTTCCTCTTTAATTGTGATATTTGCCGGTGGCGACGTAAATGCGGCATCATCCTGATCCCGAGCCAAAGACAGCGAGCTCGCCACTTGTTCAGGGTCGCTTAAGGGCGGTGCTGCTGTTCGGGGTAGTAACACATGGCTATCGGGGACTACACTTCGTACGTGAAGTGTCGACAGATCTGTGCCGTTCCAGTGTAGGTTGATAAGGCAGTGATCGCCTATGATGGGGAACACCTAAAAAAAGGCACAATCAATGACGAAGAAGCTGATCACACTATTGAACCTATGCTTCTGTAAATGTAAGCTGATTAGATAGAATGCGCTGCGCAGGAACGCGACATTGGCACCCTCGTATACCACTTGTGGTAACGATGCGGAGCTCAGCAGCTGAAGTATCTCTACCATGATGATTTACGATCCAATCTGAACTGTGATGATTCCATCATACACCGACTGTGCAACAGCATGGCAATACATGCAACGTACAGGATAATTTGTTAAGAAATGTTGTCTTACCTTTTCCCTCAGAAACGATGCCACTGTTGACAAAACGACACTTGAATCAAAGGAGGCTCTGCCATCGCACGTAACGAATGCTTTTCGGGTACTGCCAGTTGGCGGAATCTCATCCGGCGGAGAATTAGTTACGATAGCGACACTCGTCCTTGTTCCTTCGATTTCATCCATTCTACAAAGCGAATAAAAGCAATGGAGCACATCTGTTCTCGAAGACAACATCTCCAGGGGATATTGCGTATTTTATATGTACAGATTTGAGTTTAAACGAAGAAAAAGTCGGTTTATAAGAACTAAACGTGTACTTTGAAGGAAGTTGTAGCCCGGCACATTTAGCCTAAATAGGAAAGTTGAATTTGTTTGGTTCGTTGCATTTTACTTTATCAGTTCTTTTGAGGCGGGACATAATAAATAGGATAGTAACAAGCTATGCTCTGGTTATCTACCTAATTTTACTTGAAGGTCGACCGCTGAGGTTGGTGCACCAGCCAATGGCTGCACGGATAGCGCGACTTCCTTCATGGATTTGGCCAAATTTTTGTATCACAATAAAGTACGCTAACTATAGCATGCGTCTAAGGGACCGAAAAATTCGTTTGGTCTCATAACGTTTGTATCAATCAATAGCAAAAAAAAAAAAAACAACCATGTTAATCATAACGGCGCAAGCTCATCCACAGTGTCTAAAATGACATTAATGAGTGAAACATTTATGAAAAAAGCTTGTTAAATTTGGATGCCAACAGCGTTGACTCTTGGAGCGTTAGAACCACTAGTAAAATAAAGGCCACAATCTATACGTGCCTCGAAGACAAGCCAACAATTTTTTTAACAAATAACATTTTCGTATACTTTTTCGAATTACGCTCAAGCAGCGCTACTGTGTTAGCGGATTATATAGTTTAGCAACAGCATAACATAAAACCGCCAGCGAGAAATGATCAAGGGCTTACGGCGAATCAACATTTCAGTAGAGCAAAGCAAGGTCTTTAAGTGCGATTGTAAGCGATGGCATAAGTCTCAAATATAAGTTGTATCGAACGAGCTCGAAGTTGGCGAAACGCTACATTGGTCACTCGTAGAAAACGGTCCGGGGGCCATTGCCAAGCTGCTGCTGCTGCTGCTGTCAGTGAAGCATCGGTCGCCAAAATGTCTCTAGCTAATAATATACATACATGTATATATGAAAAAAAACAACTTTCCGTCTCTGTTTCACACTCTACTCAACACGAGAACAGTTAGCACTGGAATGCTGCTAGGCTATTGGCGCGTTTACTCTGGCCCTCCGAGTACCGAAACACACGTCTTCCATGTAGAATTTCCATGTAGGTGAGCGAACGCTTTTCTTCGAACTCACCAACCTTCAACAATGTTGATCTAGCGAAATTATAAGAGAAGACTTTACTTATCATAGTCTGGCTTTACTATGCAAGACTGTGGGGGCGTACAACCAAAAACCAGAATGCTATCAGCCCTTGTCGTCGCCCGCAGAGAGAGCAATGGCGGGGTTCGAGTAACACTGACCTCGATGAATAATTGTGCCGAAAAATGGATTACGGGCACTCCATTTCACTGAACATGAGTCTGTCGAAGATGATAGATTATGTTTTCGTAATTTCTTTATTTAAATTTGACTCAATAAGATGGAACAGCCTTTGTTAGCTCTCCATTCCGCTCATGGCGATGTTGTTATTTAGGTGGTTGTCGTCGCCGCTGCTGGCGCTGTACCCCTGTGCTGATGTCTGTGTGTCGAACTGGGACAAAGAAGGGCTTACTCGTCCGGACTTGGTTAGATACCAACCCAACGACATCATATTTGTGTCTAACAATGTGATAAAATGACAAAAAAAAACCATTGAAATTTACAAGTGTTAGCAAATAACTGAATTGTATGTTTGGAAAAGGGATGTGCAGCATGTTTTTGGGGGGAAATTACGAGTTTTCATATTTTCAACAATGTACCACCTATGCTTAGCGTCCGTTGGTTGATATCTAGTAGACTATGGATTTGGTACGTTTGAATCTTGGCAATGCTTGCTTGGCAGATGACCGGACTAGGAACTAGCCCAATTGAGCCCCGCAAATAAGAATGGCTTAGTGAATTAATATGTTCTATAGGAAATAAAAAGGGTGCTGAAAAATGAAATATCCTTATCTTTTTTTTGCGGAGTTTTATCAATGAAGCTCACACAGCGACATTGTCATATAAAACAACGTTTGGATCGATTCGAGAGGAGTGCGCTGAAGATTATCCTTTCCAAATATATTCCATTTATTGTTGTTACCGTGACGTGTGACGAGACTAAGTTTGCTTTAGTAACATAAGCAATAATAGCTTGTGATTTGAGTATACAATAAATTTGGGGTTGAATATTAAATTACAGTAGGGCGTATACAAAACCTATTACAAGAAAAAATTGAACCGGCATCTACGGTCAAAAAAATCGTATGCCTGATTACTTACTATAGAAGAGACATCGCTGTGCAACGAGTGCGTGAAAATTGTTACATGTGTGCGTTAAAAACTTTGTAGTGCCGCCCTTTTCTACAAGAAAATTGCATGTAAAGGCCCTTCATGCCAAAGTAGAACTCTAGTGCTGTGCTAGAACGACCACTAAGGCCAGATGCCTATCCCGTATCACCAGCCTTGTTGAACACCACTTCACTTGGTTTCCTTAAAGGCTATAGGTTTAGGCTTAAATCCGCCTTACTCTAAGATGCGTTAAGGGGCAGAGGTACAAACGCTTCGTCCATTAGAGTAATGATCTTAGTCTTAAACTTGTAGGACAAACAAATATTTCCTTTGGATTGGCGATACAGCATTTTGTTGCCTGGCCTCGGCTGTCCTAAGAGGACGCTACACTTCTACCATTTCTAGCAGTGGGCAGAGTGACTTTTCCTCTGGCCCAAATGTGCCACAGTTGATTTATCGTTTAACAAGTTCTAATGAGTCTTTTCACGAGCCACATGCTTATTTTTTTTCGAAAAATGCTAACGCAATGAAAAAATTTCGCCTACGAATTACTATATATTTACCGACCTTTATTTTAATTTTTATGCATTAGATCGAAACTTAAATCCATTACTATAACATCGTTAGCATCCGAAAAATATCTACAGTAAATGCTGTACGCACATATGTATTCGATTTTTTCCTACTTGGTAAGCACTTAACTTAAGGGAAATTTAAGGTAACGTAAAATTAAAAAGAGAGATACTCACATTTACTTACCGCTAGACCAACAGATTCATTCGGTACGCATGGCGTAGCATTAAAAAATTTGCTAAATCATAGCAAAATTTATTCTAGTATTAGAGATCTTATTCTCTTTGTCAATTTTTGACTAGCTGTTAAAAATCCGTGTAATTACAAAATAGATATCGTTTTTCTGTAGAAAGTAGAGTCCACAGACTGAATCAGGCGCCTACGATTCGTATATCCTCATGAGGAAAACATGTTCCATGATTTTTTTAGCTTTTTACGATCGACGCATCTAGCTTTTAACCATGCCTCTCTGTGATGCAACAATATTAGACAGCAAGTAACAACTCATTATCTTTTTGTGGATGCTAGGCGTGCGTATAATAGCTCCTACTGGATATTTTGGAGAACTTAGTGGAACGTATCTTTAGAAAATTCAACCCTAACACCAACGCTGCTAGCATAGCTTATGCCTTACCATCAAATATTGGACTTTGGACGAGGTAAATCTATAGATTATACAAACATACAGACATATATGACTTTTACGATGTGCTTATGTGAGCTAGCAGCAAGGATATCAGTGAATCATTTGTCAAGCTAGATGTAAACTAACGTACACAAAATTGGGTGCACAAAATACCATTTGCAAATGATATTATGTTTGCTTTTCAACATGTTCTTCCCTAGGTTTTAATGTAACACAATCAACGAGAGCAGATCATAAGCAGTACAAAAGTAGTTCCATTTGGGTATTTCGCTAACGATTAGGCCTCGACAACTTATCGACATCAGATTGGCTGATTTTGTTTTTAGGGTATCGAAGGATGTGTCCCACCTATAGCATAGTTAAGTCTTCATGAAGAGTCTTTCCTAATTATTTAGAAAATTATAGTATTGCTTATAAACTGTTTTTTTCATATCGATAAAAAATAATTATAGATTAATTTCATCCCCGTGAAAAATTAACGGGCAACATATCGCTAGCTACGCTTAGCGACGTAGTAGTAGTAGTAGTGCGGGATCGAATCCAGGCAGAGACGCATTTCGTTTTGTGCTGGAAGCCAGCCGTCCGATGAAGTGTCTCACGCCGTCGCCGAATGACATATTTATATGTGTATCGAAAGCTGTTGAGCAAACATCTACTCAAAGAACGCTTGTATGGTCAGAACTCTGAATGCGGTTAGTGATACGGACAACGTAGGTATTATTATTAAACAATATCTTTTTCCATTGACACAGGATACATTTTACCACTGTTTTTCAGGTTTTAGCATGAATAAGATTTTAGCCGACTACTTCGATTTTTAAGATGGCAAATAGCAAAATGTTGCTTGGCTGTAACGCGACTGACATCAGCAGTACATAAATTTTAGGTTGGACACGAGTACAATTTTCGAGCTTCATGGCACAAAGTCTCCTTTCTAATAATCGATATTCTTGATTGGCTACATTGCCGTTATGATACGCCTATAAAAATAAATACTATTAAACCGTTTTATGTACTTGTCCGAAAGAGTGAGCTCGTGGCAGAGCTCCTGTCATACTACCATACGAACTTTGTGTACAGCGCAGCGTAGAATATTTGCTACGAGACGAAATTAGATAGATGCGCTGCTTTTTTCCCGATAGCCCTAGCTTCCTATTCGCCTAGGTCAAAGTAACGGCACCTGAAAATAAATTTAAAAACAATTGATTGTGGTCTTGGTCCTGGATGTCCGCCGAAGCAAAAACATTCAAGTCTATAGACCGCCTCAGCTAGCTATACCAATTCGTTACGAACATAATCTTACCTCGTATATACATTATTGTTTTGTCACTGCGGTGATGATGTCTCACGTTATTTTCAATGTTTAAAAATCTAACGAACGCTGTGATGGCTGGGTGACAAGTTAGCATGCACTATTGTTAAATAAACGCGTCTTTGTATTGGCTATACCATCGTGCAATACAACAAAGACTTATTATCTATTTAAATTAGGTTGCGCATACTAAATATATTTGATTGCTAATGATCAAAAAGGCTATTTTAAACGGGCTCGACGCCCAACCCATGATATCGATAGACGGTCCCAAATACACCATGATCCTGGGTATTACTGCCGGGTTCAGTGAACAGGATACTTTACCTACGTGCAAGTCGGGTTTGCTGATGACGGTTTTGAGAGCAGCACGGCAAAACCGTATCAAGGGCTGCCTTCATTCTCCCTGGAGGCTCGGGCGGGTGGCAAATGAAAAAAATTGAAAAGTAGGTTATCAAAATTCACATACTGTTTACTACATGAACAGTACGGGCTAGTAATGAAGAAAGCGATATTCGGTTCTTCAGAGGTCTCAGGATAGGGGATCATAGCAATCTGTGAAATTCTACTTCATCCTAGTTTATGCTACTTACTTCTCATATAATTTTTGCCGAGATCAAGCGTTTATTTAGAATTTGTTTACACACCTCGACTAGAAACAGAGTCATAAGCCGTACGCCTTCTTAATATACTTCGAATGTCTGTCACGTTCACAAAGCTCTGGGTCACGCACGAGTCAAAGTCAATCCGGGCAGTCGAAAAAATTATTTAATAACTTACCAGCAACTTATTCAGTTTAACTAATCTCCTTTTGCTCCCAGTCACGAACACAGCCTGATGTGCTTGAGAATGATCGTAAATTGTATTCAGGTAAATGACTTTTGTAAACATTATAGTCGGCAGAGTAGTTGTCGTCACCGGAAAACGAAGCCATAGGTTTTAATTAAATTCAAAATAAAATCCAGATGTTGTACTCCACCGCCATTGTGTGCTTGCTGCTAGATAGCATTAGCCACCACAGCTTTTCTTACTAGACAATCACAATGTCTATCTGGTATTCACATTCTGCCTGCAAATTATTGTAACCTGCTTTACGACCCAGATAAAAAAAAAACTGATGTTTCTCTGCATATTTTTTTCTGACTTGCTATGTTACAACCTGCAGCAACTGTAATTTAATAAGGCTAAAAACACACCCGTCACTCATTGTTGAAGCAAAGGGACAAGAGAATGATTTAAAACAGTCAACTTTCTAGCCCATCCTGACATTGTTGTCTTATAGATGCCTTCCTGTTCAAGACCAAAGGTTTCAAAACATCTGCTTCGCTAAATATGGGGGTTGTTTCTTGGGGAATCCGCAGGTACTTCTTTGCGCCTAATTTTTTGCTGTCAAATTTGAGGACACTGGAAGTACTGCGATCACACACAGTGGAAGAAATGGTAGTAAATAGCTTCGCTGTCGTGCAAAATCACAAAGTCATGCATACGTATTTTTCCAAAAAACAGCTGAATACCGACTGAGCCTTTATTGGTATTTAACACAACATGATTAATTTAGAAAAAAATTCTGGTTTAGCTCTAGAGCAAGATGCTAATTCAGAGAAACCTGCTCCTTAATTATGAAACATGTACATCACATTTAAAAAATTATTAAAATTTCTCAAAACTGAGTCCGTAACGTCAAGTTACCATTCTATTTCGAACCTAAAAATTCCAAGTTCTAGCAAATCGAAAATTAGAAGATTTATTCCGTAACGAACTATGGTACTATTTTTGAAGAGGTCATTGCTTGTAATGCCGAAGCAGCAAATCACATATGGAAGACAACCTTTACTGAAATTTCTATGTACTCCGACATGCACGTACATACCTGAATTACGTACCGCCAAAGGACAACAGTGATAAGTCACCCTTTACGACTTTATCGTAAATTCATCAAGCCTGAAAAACAAAAAACAGAACATGCCTCAAAACGACTCCATGGAATTCATTGTGTCAGGGAAAGTGCGTCCGATCATACACGACATCTAAAACGTATAGGTACCTTCCTAGCAGTCGAAGATTAACTGATTTATGTTGAGTTCAAAGATAATGGGCTTTTTTGTTGTGTAGCAAGCTTCAAAGACCTATACCACCATAGACGTATCTACTTTTTTAGCAGACAGGTCATGCCTTTTAGCCCACACGCTGTGTTTCTGTTAACTGGATTAAAAGCAAGAGACAATTATCATGCTTCGCAGATAATACTTCGCTACCTAACAAATTCCAAACCGTTTCGAAAAATATGTACTTACTGTTACGTGCGCTTCTGCTGTCTTGTACTACCACAATCAGTAGCGGATTAACCACGTCACTGATAGTCGCTCGGTTGCCGTTGTTGACTCTGATTCCCGCTTGATATGTTTTATGTGTAGGCCCTATAAACACTGAGATTTCCACATGCCCCCCACCTTAACTTTTTCCGCCTGTGCAATCACAAGAGCAGCTGCCTCCCCCTGAAATAGAAAGCCCTTCGGTCCGGCCGAGCAACAGTCATCTGTCGAGATTAGAGCACAGAACATGCAAGGAGACGTTGTTGTCAATCATCTTAATAATTTAATTCGCATTTAATGGTTGGAGAGCGCTGTGTCATTATTATATTCGTTTAAGAGGTTCGAAGTGGGAAATTGCTCAGTAGCCGAGTGCAACAAACTCTGACCCGAAAGAAATCAAGCGTCGCACATGTTGATGTACTAATTCTTTTAAAAGTGGCTGCAGGTTACGCCTCGCTTTACTATCGATATTCTCCAAATCTGTGCCCAGTAAGCTTTTTGGAGTTCTAGCGTTTATAACCAGCACGTTCCTTCTAACCTATGTCGGTTAACCTGTCATTCTTGTGACACACTGCTTACTTATAAAGAATATAAAGACAAAACACAGTCGAATTTCCCTGCACTGGAACTATTATCCTAACCTTTTAACGTGACCACCTTTACAACTTCATCGTCTCTGAACGTCGTTCTTCTAACTTCTAAGCATCTCCTAACTTCTCAAACGGAGGCTGACACACGATATCATCGACAGAAGGTGTCGTATCGTATTGCTGAAGCTTCTTCTCGTTTGAACTTCTCTCACTTGTGATCATCGCCTCATGAGTACCCCCCTCGGAAAGAAAGCTCACATAGCGGTGTCGGTTGATTCCTCTCCCTCAGCTCTGCCCCCCCATAGTACCTGCTGAAATAGCAGTTCGACTGCTTCGACCAGGTGAACTTCACTACTTCAACCAAAACAGAAAACAAACGAGAACATAGCAAGAGATGGAATTTATCAGCTATGATGTAATGTTGTCTGAACTGTATTGATGAATTATGAAAATGTTGATTGAATTATTGATGCCAACAGATACATGGTTTACTAGAAAGCAACCATTCGGCTTAGTGCGTCTAAGATATCCGAGAGGTTTCATTCAGACTCTTTCGGACGCATTAACAGCGGAGAAAGCTAAATCGTAGCGTTCCCAATGAGATGAAATGGTCCCGTTATCAAGCATTGGCGGTGAATAGAAAGCTTTAAATAGATTCGCTATGCGAAACAGTGGTTAGCCTGAATATCTATGATTTTGTGGAGATTTCATTTAACGATGAGGTAAGTATATTCGGTCTTTTCGTCAAAAGCAAATTACAGCCTTCACATATTAACCCGCAAATATTAAAGAGAATTTTAGCTAACGCTGATACTGATACCTTGAGCTGTCTCGTCAAAGTTACTTTTTTTCCTTTTTTTGTTTTTTTTTGTTTTTACGAATATACACCAGACACTTGGTTCTCAGCAGAAAAAAAAGAGAAAGATTTAACGTTTTTACTTATGTCTGTATTTTGACATCGATGCGCTGTTGTGTTCTTCAGTTCATAGATCGTATAGCTCTCTAGCAAAGGAATTACCAAATCTGTTGGTATATTTCAAAGAATTTTAGAGCCTCAAAATGCCCTCGGGAAACAAACTTGATGAACGGCCATAATTTTAAGACGCACTCTACGAGTATAGTCGTCTCGGCGAATCAGTATCCTTAGGAAATGTGCAGTTCAGAATTACCATTAGCAACTCGTCTGCTCTCGTTATTGGCCCGTTTCTTACGGTGGTGTCAAGCTAATTAACCCTGTCTTATCCACTTACCCCAAGCTCATCAGGGCGCATTTTGACCCTAGTAATGCTAAAGAACGCTGCTCACCTGAACGGCACCCATTCTCTGGACAAGTGCCAGAGTCATTTACAGGAAAAGAAAATTAGCTTTTCTAATTATGTGACCAAAATACAAGTTCGCCGGTAACGCTTTCAAAGCATAACATCACCAATTGACGTTTACATTCTGTTTACTCAGAAAAACATAAACACTCTCGAAACGTCCAAATCCGAATTAAACTTTGTGTTAATGTGATCCGTGATTTTATACCACAGATGTTAGCATGGAGTATCAAATCGACCATTGATGTTAGGCATCGACCTTCGATCGTCGAGTCTGTCGCTAAAAATTGAATATCCTATATCCATACGCAGATCCCCCATATATAAACTACAATTAAGTTGTATGGTTACGTTGTAAATTATAATCCGTCTTGAAGAAAATACACAGTTTACAGATTGTACATATACGTCTTTTATTATATAGAAATTATACGTTCATCAAATGCAATCAATATAAATAGTGTTCGTCATCACTATAAACATTTTCGCTGTTACGCGCGCAATGCATGCAAACGTTACCTACCTTTGCAATCGGAAATGCTTTTGGGCATCGTACATGTTGACTGGCTGGGTTGGAAAGATGCAAACTCAATGGGAATAGAGGTGGCGGTCGCCGAGCAGCACCGAGAGCGCACGGAGTGAGCTCTGAGTAATCTGCTGGTTTTGGCTAGTAGGATCATATATTTGAACACCTTGTATGTTGCCTCTCGTGGATTGATCACCGGCTGAAAGCGTATACGTGAAACATGACGTTTTTGGAGGAAGTTGTTAGCTATATACGTTCGGTGTAAATAAATAAATCGAAGTAATAAATCCTTTAAGATTTTGTAAACACGAATTGCCTTTGCTTCGGCCAGGATTCCTGTCGCAGTTAGAAGCGTCTACTTGATAATCAGCTAAACAAAATACTCTCTCTTGACAAGTGTTAACATAAAAATTCAACATTTCTTAGATTGTTAATAGAAGTCGTCAGTCTTGAGCTATATGTTCACACTTGTTTTTCTGCGAAATCGAGTTATGCAACGCAAACAACAAAAGATCGGTTTTAAAACCAGCCGCGTTTCCACTGATTTGTCCTCTATGACTTTTTTGCCACAATTACTTCGCCTATTGCCAAATTACAAACTATCAGTACCTCCACTTTGTACAACATTTTTGTCTAGATACATGTAGAAACGCATGCTACTACCGCCCTACTGCATGATTAATTCGTAAGACAATTTTGTATTCTTCCGGAATAGCTTGCACTTCCGCTACGAACCATACTATAATGCATACGTTAATGTCAGCTCAAAGAGAAACGTCTAAACTCGCTCATAGGTTGGCATTTAACCGAAGTCTCAATTGTGCGTGTCCCAGTAACTACTCAGATTACCGCAAGTTCTAACACGAGCCGTCTGCCGCTGCTGGTTCTGCTCTTACAGTTCGCTCAGACCTTAACAAACCGGAACTCACAAGCAACCTGTCAGGGACTTCTCCCGGTTATCGGAAGTACCGCAGCAAGCTTGTCGCATCGATCGGAACCTGAGTAAGTGCTTCTCCGTTTAGCAAACCTTAACCCGGAGAAATTGTTTCCGAGTCGGAGCCAATGTGGCTCCCTTTTTCGCTGCAAGAAGTATTGCCAAAGTATAAGTTGACCCATTGTTGCTGCGGGTGTTGCTAGTAATTGGTTCGCGCCTCGTGAGGTCCCCCTGTGGCTGTCCCACCAAGTGTCACAAGAGTCAGAGTATTGTACTGACGGCGGTCGGCTGATTCAGACAATGATCGGGACGCCCCGTCGCTGTGGCGTCAAACGGCTGGACGTTTAGCTAGGTTTAGTCAAATTGGCTATTGCGACGAAGACGAGTTCGAACTGGTAAGCGATACGCGGCGCCTGGATAAAATAGACAAGGGACTAAGTGGATGAATAATTGTAGTGAATTGAAAATACAAATGGAATGATGGCAATCGATAGTGACCACGATAACGAGAAAAAATAATGCGACATTGGTGTTTACGAACTGCTGTGAGGATAAACAACCGCGCTACAGGAGCAACGGACGCGGTGACTGCCCAGTAGAAGTGGTACACGTATAGGAAATGCAGAAATTTGCCGAGCTGTTTCTCGTTCGAACTCTGTTTTTGTCTATGTAACTCGCTAATTAATTTCCGGGCGTTGGGAATCTATACTTGATTGACGTGCACGGATGCGTGTGCTTAAGGTCAAAAGCCCGGCTGTATACGGACGCTGGTAGTGCCAAGCGGGGTTTTCTCACACGCTGATTCGAAAGAAAAATCGGTCGTGGTTCTAAGTGTTGAATTGAAAACACTGTTTGTAGACATTTTATAAATATAGACCAGGTATTTACGAGTGTAAAGATAGTACTATGCAAATATGCAATTTTTGTGGAAGGGTCGCCATTTCTGACCCATTTCACAGTAACTCTCACGTCCACTCTGCTAGGAACCGGTAAACCGATTTATCGACCTATCCATACTACTGTTGATTTAAAAGCTGGACGGGTACCGTACACAATGCCGACTTGTATGCTCCCTTTAGAAAACAATTTGCCATCAAGCTGAAGTTAATTCTGATGCAAGAACATTCGTCTATGGTAGTAAAAGAAATTTTTTTTTGCCAAAATCAGCAGACCTAGTATTCTAGTGTCTGCACTTTGATGAAAATCGTGAACGAATTTTACTTCAGAGCTTTGGTAAACTGCGACATAGGTGCAGATAATTCAAAGAAGTTATATTAGGTTGATACTGGTTGAAACGGACATGAGAAAACTTCATTATCGATATATAATAACGAACTTGACGTTGTAAGTTCGTTATTATATATCGATAATGAAGCTACATTAACTATCGTCCTTATTTGGCCGGAACGATCTACTTGTACTTATGAAGTTCATTTGTAAAGCGATAACGGAGTGAAAACATGTTGCTTTCACCGAACGCCTTACGTCATAGAATTTTTCCTGTCAATGGTATGAATCGAACCGTGACCAGAGGTCTAAGTACAGGTATCAAATAATCACCATTTCAAGCAAAGCAATTAGCTGTACGTACAATTTTTAACTTTTCTTTGAATCATTTGCTCGGCAGATATGGACACTTATTCAACAGTGTCGCCTGAAATTTCGCCACTGCTTGCGATAATAAGACCTGCCTGGCGATAAACCTCTATTGCTTCGTTTTTGTGCCTCTGAGTCGAGAACCCCATAAGACGTAAATGTACACTCAAGATTGAAAGAGAAAATATGGTACGTTCTAAAGGTAATGAGCCCAAGTAAAATGTTATTTCGAAGAACGCGTCATTGCCTATTGACGCACATGCCATTTCGTGCTTGACATAGCCATCAGTCAAAGCTCTAATTAAGCTAACGGAATTTAACACATAGTTAGTTTAACACAACAATATTCAACTTAACCGATGAAATGCGCATCTTTTTTGGTGCAGTTTTCCGATGTTTTATAGGTTTTTCCCATCGTTGGAAAGCACTGCCGGATCTATCATCGTTACATATTCAAAGTATAATACTTGACAACTATGGCATAATTTCGAAAGCGTCACCAACGGCGAACGAAGCAGCACGCTGGGCGAATGTTGCATACGCAATAAATCGCAGTAGTGGAAATTCTGCACCGTGTTCGACGACAAGTTTACCGACGCGCAGTACGTCAAATGAAGGACTACCGCCCGCCATAAAACGGAAAAGATCTTCTGCAAGGCGGCTGAAGTCATGCGAGCAGATCGACATACGACAAATATTCAGGTAAAGCCATTTTCGGAGCCTCAAATTACCATTACGCGTAATGCCAGAAACAGTTATGTCTGATGCAGTTCCCTTATGCAATCCTGGAAAGCCATTATGGCCTCGAAACCAGGGCCCGTTTCGGGAGAACAGGCCTCACCACTTATGTGACCTACATCAAATATGTCCCAAGATTCTTGTATACATCATAAGTGACACACGCCCAGTCGATAACGCCTGCAGTAACCTATTTTCAGCCTCAAATGACACCTGGTCAAATGGACACGCGATCGGCGACAGCGCTTCTCCCATCAACAGGTACTTCGTCAGGTGACCAGCTCGCTAGTGAACACGATTGGTCAATTTCTACAATCATCACATACGTGGCAGCAGCAGCAAGCGTACACGGTGTGACCGCTTGCTGTAAACGTGCCAGTTCAAACTTGCACATCAGCCAGACAAGCGTTCTCGAACTGTGCGCTAGTGTGGTCAAGAGAATCATTCGAAGTCCAATCAAATAAATCCGGGCCTACAATCGTGCGGTCGACAATAAACACTGCTACAGCGGTCACGGCAACTGGCGCCCGGCAAATTAGAATCACCCCACAAAGGTATCACACGTCTATTGTTGGAAGTCAAATACTAACGAAAGGTGGCTAGACACAGGTTTCATGTAAACCAGCACGGAGGTCATTACGGTAGACAGCTAAGGAACAGCCAACTCGTTTACTGCAATTACCACTGCGATTCAAAACGATGAACCCTCCGTTGTATATCCAGCACTGGGATAACAGCCGCTCGAGAAATTATTCGACGACCTTTGTAATGACGATGCTATTAGAAACGCAGTCACTGCATCCACCGATCATATAAATTGCACTTCTCATCCATCTTCTCCGAAATCGCACTTTGTTTCAGCATATTTTTTTATGTTATTAAATTTGTTTTACTGCTGCACGAAATCTGCTCTGAAAATGGGCATCTGAGAACACTGTCACATTTGATACTTGTATCCTTAGATGAAAGGCTTCGTCTGCTCCCAGCAGCTTTAGCTTGATGAGGACTAGATTGTCTGGGCACGTTTTTAAATGAGCAAAACCTATTTGTTCATACATTGCATATTAACATATATATATATATATAATATATATATATATATATATATGTATACACTCACCTCACAACCGCTGTGTGTCGCGAAGGCTGTTCAGGGTTCACGCGTTTTTTCTGTTTGCAGTTCGAAAATTTTTTTACACATCAACCGTCATGGCTGCTGGAACGTACATTAAGGTTGTATCCGATAGTTTTGACGTACACGTTCCAGCCTCATTGTGTTACGTAAACCCAAAGACCTTCTAGTCTAGAGGTAAACACCGACGACGACATGCATAGTGTGAATAAGAACTGTGCCGTACGGCTGCTCTGCGGAAGCAGCAAATTCAAATAATCGGCACACCAAAAACTTTAGGAACTGTCCAACCAGTTTCACAGCCTTTAAACGAAGAGCTTACGTGAATTTTACGTTTCATCATTGAATTACATGTTTGATAATGAGATATGTGCGTGGGGTATAAACTTGTACGGTATGTTAACGATACGTTTAATGAAATTGTGATATACGTCCTTTGAAAGTTTATTTCCGATAAGGCAAGCAATTTCATGTGAAGTACGTGTAAGTGGCTTCACCAAAGCCACTTACTTTCAGCTTTCAGAAACTAACGTGGATTTCGACAGGTCAGTTTGATCAATGTGGCTTTAAAGAAACGTCTAAGCACAGCCCCTATAGTTCGATTTTTGTAAAAAAGAAAAAAGTAGTTATTATTAAGTGACGGCGTCGGCTTTTCTGGGCAATACGACGTGCAGATGGAAAAAAACACACATTAACGATGTGTTCACTGTACATCTATCTAATCATAATCGCTGTTATGATGATGATGATAAAAGGCTGATTCCGCTTACGAGGCTGGCGTACTGCAACGGACAACTATCGCAAACATAATTTAACCCTAAATATAGCTAATACCTTATAGTTACTGCACGTTTGAACACGTTTCCAAGTACACATTATATTTATACATGTATATTATTCAAGGTCTGTATTTTCGCCTCAGGGAAAGCTGCGCGCAACACAGGGCCGTCTAGATGAATACTCCTTCCCCTGAGGAAGTTTATTTTTTATCTATAGCACAATGCCACATTGACTATTTAAGGCGATTTACTCAATAACGGTTGGATTTTTTATATTGGAAAGTTGCTTGGTCTTCAAGTTCTACAACCAGGCCGTCTAGTACCGAAAAAGATTTAATTCGACACCACCTCATGCATATAGAGATCTCCTCTTAACAGGAACTTGCACAGTATACCCTTGTATTTTGTCGCAACAATTAACTAAAAGTTGAAAATACATCAAGTCATATTCAACATTTAAATACATCTTATATAGTTATGAAAGTAAGAACATGAGGTAAAACAACATTACACTGTCAGATGGTTTACCTAATGGGTTAACAGTGCAAGTAAGCTGAAGACAATTAAGTAGAGAACATAAAAAATGGCAAAAAAATCAGTAAGTGATCTAAAGAATTAGCACTTTAACACCATGCACTAGTGCGGCACGGTATGAGAGACTACATTGTAAAAAAAAAAAAATCGGTACATTGCTAATCATCTGCTAATAAAAATAATACCACGCGGTTGGTATTTTTCTCAGAACAAATGAACGCACGTTGTTATTGCCAGTATAAAGTCATTGCTGCTAATGTATTTTTGTATTGATCCCTGAAAGCGCCTTACTTTCGATATACTTTACATCGTGCCAGTCTGTTTTTAGTGCTTCAAGTCTACTAACTGAGAACACATACTCTGATGACTGAGATGACTAACTACCACAGAATTGTTGTTACTAGTTAGAGCAATTGAAAACAATTGCAGCAGATAGCAATAAGTTGTAACGCTAGGCACAGAAAGACACAAGAAGGTGCGCTATTAGAGATGCCTGAACAAGACGCCAAAGCATTATCAGAAGAAGTAAGTTGCAGTATGCATGTGTTCGATAGATTACGCAGTCATTCGTAACGTAGAAATTGACATGTATGCGAAAATGAGCCTTTTTTTAAAACAAAAAAAAACCATATCTAATTTTTTTACCTTTGCTTCTAGTAGTAAAAAAATCCTATATACGATTTTTTTACTTATATATATAAGTAAAGAACACAAAATCCCAATGCCAGAGAAAGTGTATAGAACCATTTCGAACACTTTCTGCTCACAAAGCTGACTAGAACATTTGCCCGACGTCATTAAAATGGCAATGAACAGCACGATAGATATCGCAGTTTCCCCCACATCTGGAGTACCAGCATGTATCGTCGGGCTGGTGGAAATTTGAGTTCTTTCAGTGTCTATGACAGAACCCATGCAGGCAAAGCGAGTGATAACATGTCTGTTTAATCGGTTCGCCCCTTTGCATTTGTTACTTTTCATAGAATCTGAAGCAAGCAAATTCTCAGTAATCTTTGTCACCGTGAGCCCAAAGCGACAATTCAGCTTTTCGGACAGCAGCGGCGAGGACACAGCGTAGCGATTCTGGATCACTGTATGTAGTTCCAGTATTTTTTAGGGAAGGAGACTTCTGACACGATTTAATTGTTTGAACTTGTTTACTTGAAACTGCCGCGTGGAGCCGGGTTAGAGCTTGCTACACTTAAAACCTGTCCGAACCGCACATCACATTTTCCTCGGCCCTTTTATTTGATCAGAAACGTTTTTTAACAAGATGGAGAACTGAAGTGAGCTTGAACTGTTCTCTTGAGCCAGGGAGCCGCCTTGAAGTGGGGCGGATTGGCGGCGCGACCAGTGCTCTCTAGACGTCAACCATCAGAATCCTGCACGCCGTTTCTGTAACATCACTTTTCTTCGCGACTCAACTGGCTCCATCGGGACAACGCTTTCTTGCCACGTAGGCTCCTAAAACCTTACATGAATCCCTTTGCTATGAAGTCTTGTTAGAGAATCTTGAGATCGCGGTATTGATCGCTCTAAAAGGCGAGGCTACAAGGGAGAACTCAAGCTCGGCTACAACTCGGTTAGAAGCTTGAATGCCATCTTGGCCTCCCGAGCAAGGCTGCAAGTATAGCTGAACCACGGTCTACGCTTCTATAAGTAAAAAAAATACTATAGGCTAGGGAATTTCAATACGATACTGGGAGTAAGTTTTGGTATCCAGCGTGTCAGGTACAGGGAGAAATTAGTGAGTGCGTTCTAGGAGCTTACCCACGTCTAGCCGTCGCAACGGGGTTTGACGTTTGACTGTCCGCGCAGATGCAGTTTGAATAATGGATTCTATCGGTATGTGAGCACAAACGTTTGTGCCCGCGCACAGTGAATGGCTTTGACCTCAGAGCTTCACATTATCTCTGGTTATATTCATCGTAAATATATAGATAACCGAATGTCCTGGAGGAGTCGTGCCGAGGTGAGACTCACTATTCTGCAATTATAGCTCCCGATCGTGTTTTGAAAAGACCTAGTGCAACGTGAATTTGGCTAGTTGAAGCAGGCGTTGAAATTGCTCGCAGGTAGAATAACTCTTTCAGTCTTGTGACGAATTACTTCACCATTACGTACGTTGTTCCCAAATCAACTGGTCGAACATAGGCTGCTATGAGACCTAGTGAATGGCTACCTAAGACAATGACGTTAATCTCCACTAAGCACGACGTAAAGTCGCGTATCTTATGATTGTAAAAACGGAGAAGCCTCCATTAGGGTGGCCTGGTCTGTTGTTTTTCAGTGCAAGGCAATGCACAGAATAGAAACGCGTTAAGTTAAAAGGACTAGTTACTCAAGTCTATGTTAGCACGAGGATGTTTATACTGTTCAGAACTTCAGGGGAGAGGGGTGCTTCTAGAAATTTTCTGAAATCCTTTCGATGTATCCTCTTAGCTATCATGTACGATCGTTCAACATTCACGCGAGAACTTCTAGCCATCTACTTTGTAACGCGAAGCATGTGAGTCTCATAGCTTACTGCATAAAACCTGAATTCTACTGGGAGCATTCCACTTGGCTGGTACACAAGGTGTTCTTTCGCACTATTTGATAATAATAACAATAATAATAAAAAGAGACTTAATTAGATATCTAATAAATAACTATCTTAATAAAGAGACGTTAATTAGATATCGAATTAAGCTAGCGCTAAAAAGAAATGAGTTAAAAAATTCACATGATGGTATAAAAACTTTCTGAATAGCAAAACAAAGAAATACAACCAGAATAACTAATGTCCCGAACCTATAACAAACAGTAAGAACCCATGAGAAGGCCGTATTAATGAAGCGTTAACTTTTGAAATTACGACGTGAGTCAAAAAGAAAACCATCCTAAAAGTGCGTCGTATAAATAGTAAAACGTGTATTTAGACACACGTTTGATATTGTTAATATGCTGCAACTAAACTTGCAACATCATGTGGATTAGTGCTAAGCACACAGTTGCCTTTTTATATATTTTTTACCGTTTGCGCCACAAGCTGTACATTTATTTACTTATTCTAGTATTTAAAGGACAAGGTGTCTGGGATTATGCACTTATCCGAAGACTTAAAATTTTCTCCGTAGCCCGTGCCACGTTTGCAGAAAAGCTCCCCATAAAGCGTCAAGATAAAGAGGCCATACTTGATAAATGTCTGTTCTTGTAACTAATAATAAATAACTAATAAATAACTTGAATAAATATCTGTTCATTTCATCCAGAAAACAGTATTGGAGCCTGTGCGTCGAATATAATATATTTGTCGGACCAATTCGTTTCCTGATCTATTTGATACTACGCCAATTCCTGAATCTTCAGATTTACTAATCGTATTTGCAGATCTCTTCCAGTAATTCCTTACGTGTTGATAAGTTCGACAATGGTTTTTCAGGGCAAAATGTCTTAGGTCCATCTAAGGTTGGATCTCTTGGAATCGCTAAGTTCGGTTAAACGGAGGAGCGGGTAGTGGGTTGACGACAGCTTAAAATATAAGCGGATGGGTGGGGGGGGGAGCAACTTTGACATGGGCGATAACATAACTTCCGGTGAAGCGGAAGACGTTTGAAGACAAGGTCGCATGCGATGAAGGGCTCTTCCACTTCGAATGGCATCATAAATGAGCTCACTTAACAATCGAGCTGGCAAGTAACTGGATGTATGTAAAAACCTATTCTGCGGTTCAGCTTGGTTTGATAAATCAACTAATTAATTTCAAATGAGCAAGAAAATATGACATGCCAAATGTGTTTTTTCAAATTCCACAAGAACAAGAATTTTGTCGTCCTAAAGAGACACCTTTCTTAAGGTTCAATTCCTGCAGAGGTTATTGAAATGAGATTCAACCTAAGGGGACTGCATGTCATTGTCCATAACAGTAAGGTCTTTTAATTCGAGTGTAGTCAAATGAGTAGCCTCGGCGAATCATTCTTAGATGCCTCAGAAAAGTCATTTTAAATAAGATAATACCACAGTCTTTTTAGCTTATCTCAGCAGAACACCAGGTAAACATGCGTAGGATCGAAGAAGAGTGCGGCGTTTGAACGCGACTTTACTTTGGAACACCGCACAAATCTTTGATGATGAAGAGGCTCGTCGTAGTAAAGCCGCCACGTTTGTACACACCGGACTACAAACGCTACTGACGGACGTTGGGAATGACCGTTGTGAACTACGGAGAGTAGGTCCAGTATAGCTTCGCGTTACTACACAGTTGCTGATGCTTGCAGCGTTTATTACTGCACTTTAAAAAAAACAATGTCCAAGGAGTAAAGGATAAGAGGAAGATCAGCTCCAACACGCGAGAAAACTGCTCACTGATCGCAAGGTTACGGCGACTGTCTTTAAGAATAATCATAAGACCTTCTAGGTTAAGCTTATCCATCCTATAAAAATCATACAACTATTTTGAGTCATTTGACAGCATCGTTAACAAAAGGTCTCTTTTGTGCGGAAAAGTGCTGCTCCATCAAAAATGCACGTCTTATATGGTTGTTTGGAATCTGCTAAAAAAAAATGAGTTCGAATCGCTTGACTATCTATCAGTACTCTATTGTCCCAAAGCTTTTTAAAATTTTCATCGATTTCAAAAAAACAGGTTGCATAGAAAATAAACTCACATTTGAATACGAAAGCATATGCTTCGAAATGGCAGTTTTAAACTCCCTGGCACATCAGCTGTGTCTTTAGTTATGAACGCGTTTAATCGACTGATCAATGGACGTTACTACAAAAGCATCATTTTTTCGAAAATTATTTCGATTTTTGCTAGTTTTATTCCGTGCGTCTCCATCAATACGTTTGACGTATCACTAACGCAGCTGCTCTCTAGAGAACTCTAGAACTCGTAAATATTGTGGGACTGTGTCGCGTCGATAGTCATGAACTCTCGATCTAATTAACCCAGAACAACCCAAAAACAAATACTTAACTTAAAAATACTTAACTAAAATGGCAATCTCTACATGTATCATTTTCTACTAATGAAATAAATAAATAACCAAATATATCCTAATTCTAATAAAATCTCATATTACGATGTATGCGACTGCTAAGCTCATGGCTGAAGATCTTCTGCTGGGCTACGCCTTATTTCATGTGAATCTCGCTACCGATGTACAGTGCTTTATCTGTGCGAGTCAACGTCATCACCAACCTGATGTCGATGTCAAGCCTAAACACTTAGGAGTCTACGCTTTCTCTATCTATGGATTGACTTCGTGAAGGAGTATTTAAAGACAGCAAGTGGTTTGGATAACCACGATTCACCACATATCATATACTATGAGCATACAATATTCACATTGGTTGCATATCGATGTAACAGAGCTATTGCTACACCTTTGTCAACGAAGTTTTGATTTCGATTGATACACTGAGATTTACTCGGTAAACGTTATATTTTTATCTATTAAAATGGATAGTCAGCAGTTATTTAAAAAAAAAAACAGTAAAACACATTTGAATGCATTTTAAAAAAGATGCTATATATATATATATATATATATATTGCGATTATATTATATGGTCATATGTATATATGACTATATAATCGCAAAATCTCCTTTGGCGCGTCTTTTAGCCGAATTATGAGATCAGAATTTTCCAAAGGTTAGTGCCACTGTGTATGTGATAATAGGCTACCCTTACACGCATTTTTTTGCTTCTATGAATATTATCGCACTTTTTTTACGGTTCCGTGGCTAGTCCAAAAGTATCAAAGTGGTTTCTACATATCGAAGTCGTAGATTTAAATGAGTGACATTTAGTATTATCACAGTTACGCAATGTACGACTCTGATAATAGCGTAAGGATGCGGTGCTATTTGCTAAGCCGTTTCGGATCGTGCTTATAATTGTGGTAGTCACAAGCTCTCTTAGGTACCACATACTATGACAATATAAAACAACACTTGATATCAGGTATAGATAGTATATATACGCAAATGCATAACTATAATATTTTGTTTGAGGTATTGAGTGTTCACCACATTGATGTACTACCATTCTACCTACTATGCAGCCCCTCTATAAAAAAAGCAAACAGTCGCACACAATCGCAAAAATAGAAGAAGCTTTAAAATTTCGCACGAATTTCTTTTATTTGGGCATCTATTCTCTTTGATTAAGAGCGGTTCTGCACTGGGCCACAACACTCAATTTAATCGAACTTAGCTACAAACACGCCGTTGATTGCTATTACGACTTGTCTACCTAGACAATGGGTCGTAAATCACTTGGAGTTTAATATGGGTCAGGCAAAACATAAGAGATGCAAAATAAGTAGACAAATGAGATCTGGAACAAATGAAGCGATTTGTCCAAACTTCGTCAAATCATCTGATCGCTTTACATTTCTCGCCTATCGGATTAACACTTCGTCATAGTTTATGCACTAAACTTAAAACTACGAATGAAAAATTAGACGACATACTTCTGCAATCGGCTGCTTACAGAGATGCTAGAAAGTTGTTATAACGATCGCAGTATAACTGCAGGTAGGACAATTCTCTGGGTGCGCGCTGTCCGTAGACGATTCGGACGTCCTCTTCGTTGAACGAATCCACGACAGTATTATGTACAGGACGGCCCACGGCACCATCCTCATTAATCCATTCTTCGATAAGGATGTCTGGCATGTCACCGTCCAGCTTATCCACGGATTCGTGGTTGTCGGGTTCTCGTTGAAATTCTGTTTCATCTGCACGCACGTAGAGATGCGCGTTTGGAGTTGGTTCTGGGCAAATGGTTTGTCTGTCCCTGTGAAGTCGAAACTGCTCGCGTACCATTGTGCGAAGACTATCGACATAGTTACTTTTGCTACGATGTCTACTTTCAATGAAAGGCATCTCACCATCTCCGAGTAGAACCCAATACCAATATGAACCATCGTATCCTACGTTAGCGAACAGTCCCGCAAAATGAATCATCGCATGATGGGGTCCCCGTTGTTCTCTGGCTAAAAAAAAATCCTGAAACTGCAGATCGCCGAATAAATCAACATTGAAGTCTTGTTTTACTTCAGCCCAGCGGTAATGCAAACAAACCGGTAATGGGTCGTGATATCTGATTGCAACCTCGCTTATCAGCAGTAGCCATTCGAGCAGCTGATCAGGTATTTCGCAGCCGCACATCGTATATTGTTCAGGGTGCCGGATAAATCGTACGCCAAAACGACGAAACTGTTCCAGAATTTCTGCTTCTGGCTCTAACGAGAGGGCTTCAGTATCACCGATAGGTGAATGAAGGAACTGCTCGTTTGAGCGGGTAAACTTTTCCAGATGCTCTTCATCCGGACTGGAGCCAAACACTAGCTCAGAAGACTTGCTGCTGAGACTCCGATAGTCCGAATCAATCGCAACATCGTCGGTCGTCGTCCACGGTGACTTCAAGGATGGCGACACAATAGGTGATATCGGCGCCAAATTCAACGGTTCAATGGCCTTATGAAGATTGTTTTGGCGTCCTGTAAGCGAGCCAGATGAGTCCAAAGATGTTTTGGAATCAAAAGACGATGTTGAGCTTTCCGCAATCAGCACGTCGAGTGTGGTCGAGCAACGAGGAAGTAATAAATGGGAAAACTCTGCCATCGTGGCACAGTGTCACATTTATTAAATAACTCGCATGAAGTAATCAATATTCACTACCGTTTGCGGCTTTCCTACCAAACGCCGCAATTCGGTATCTTAAGATAACTTCATCGATGTGAACTAATACCTGAGCACTATATCGAGTTGGGCTGAATCGTTCCAGTATGTCGTTCGAAGCGTCGTCTGCTATCGTCTAGTTTCGTACGTTTTGATGTCACTACCCATTTGCTACACATCGCATGCAAAGGCTGAACGACTGATGGACTTTACTGATTCTAGCTTTATCATGCGGCTGTTTGTGTGCCGCTGTAATATCACCCTTCACTTGAATTTCGTTAAACTGTGTTTCTGTTCTGCTTTTTTCCTATGCCCTTTTTGTGAAGTAATTGCAACATTGACCTGTATGTTTATTAATCGTGCGCTGTAGTTGCAGCATAATATGTATGTATGCAAAATCTTTCTCATAGCGATCGACCACCATACGACGTCAGCTACTTTAACCTATTCTTCTTATCACCATAGTGAACGACTGAGTAGATTTAATATGACAAGGATGGAACTGTTGTATATATTTTATTAACATTCATTTAACTGTATTTTAAACGAAAAAAGATTTTGGTACTTGAAACAAATAGGTGACATGGGTTTGTCGATGCTATTAGCACGATCTTTTTTCTATTAATTTGCGTTTCTCCCAGTTAGCTAACGATATCTATAGGGTTGGAGGACAAGTAAAGATGCAGAAGAACGCTGTAAGCAGTCGCCTTTAATTTATTTGACTCGTCAGTTATATTCAAGATGGCAATCTGGTCGATAGGGTAACCTAAACCACAACTGTAACGCGTATAACTGTGTAATGCGTAACAATCTTTCCGCACAGAGGTCGCACAAGCCGCTTAAGCACCCTAAAGCGAGTACGCTTTCGCTCTACGCGGTATTAATCTCGCTTCATTTACACAACCACAGAGGCGCACATATACATACTGAAACAAATTCACCCAGAGGAGCGCAAACATTATCAAAAATCACAGCGCTCTAGTATCCATTACTCTATAGTAGGACATTACAAATCCGTTGCTATTATTGCTTTCATTTGTACTGATCGTGCTAGCATCCACTTAACTTATCTAAATTCGTTTCACGTCAATAATATTGCATTATAGAGCTATCCCATAGCATAACTGGTCTGGCTAACAGTGTGCCTATTGCTATAAAATTTGCTGCAGCCTTCTTTTTTAACTTGGCAGTTTTTGACCTAGGCTCGCCATTTAAACTTGGAACATTAACTGGCAGAGAGCTTCAACCCCACGGAAGTTTTCACTACAGTGCCAAGGGTAATGAGCAATTTTACAATGTTCATGCTAAGAGGCCTGAACCAGATTCATTCTATTCAAATTAAATTTTAAAAGATGTGTCTTGTAAGCGTAATCTGCACCAACGATTCTAAAATATGTGCCTGTAGATTTTTGTACGTTATTGCGCTAAGATGTCTTCCAGAAAAATCCACATGCCGAACAACCAAACCCATCTCATGTTAAAAACTCACAGTGTTGCCGTGTGTCACTACGCTCGTAATCCAATGATGGCAAAGCTGAATTTCAATAAATGTTCAGCTACCTCTGTCATGCCAGTGATCACTCGTTTCCAAAAGAAGCTACTAGACACGAACGGAGGTACTGTTTGGGGAGGAAGTCCCTTCGTACGCGTCGAGTGGGTCACATCAGTTTTGTTGCGCAGGTGTGCCTGCGGACTGCATATGATAGTGAATTACCATATAATGCATATGGTAGGAAGGACCGTGAATATGGTAGTGTACTACATTCCGCACTGCACTAGCCCAACAGAGTCCGATACACAAATTTACTAACGCTTCTATCGAAGGTTTTATTACCGTGGCTTGGAACAGACGCGAAGCATTGTATTGTGGTCACTGCTGCGTCCTCTCTAGCGAGATCAGGCGCAAGCACGAGAATAATATGCATCATATACCAGAGTTTCTTGCCATCATAAACAAATATGGTTTTTAATCATTTTTTATATAATAATCATTACGTAGTTGGTCAGTCTATCTCACTCTCTCCCCTTTTTGCCTCCCAATCAGAGACTCATTCGCTTTGCACTGTGCGGTTCAACATACACGTGCACTAACTGCGACTTCCGAACACAAGCTAACAATATATATATCAACGCATTATTTGAATGTATTTATGCTATCTCTACAGATTTCCTACGCCCCTGGGTAATCTCTGTGCCATATATCTCGTAATCTAACAACCCACCCAGTATCTTCCGACCACTGCTATCTTATTATTATCATTACACTCATTAATCTTACATTGGATACGTATATATAAACTCTTGCACTATTTTTCAGTGGATCGCATTACATGGTATTTTATTTGCTCGCATGCCTGTCGTTTTACTAAGTAAAATGCCAATATTGGCGGAAGTGGACTAAAAACAATAAAAATTATACATAAATCAATCAAGAACTTTTCAGCGCAGCCTGGTTAGTAATGTATACCATGTCCATGTTACATCACTGGATCGTTATTGAAATGCACTAAGTTTACTTGAGATGGATAGAGAATTAACAGAATCCCAGTAAAATTCTATAATAAAAATAATTCCAGCCCTGTTTTCGTTGCTGAGCTGCGCATTACATAGCAGATTTCACCTCGAAAAATAACTAGCTTCCATGCTAACCTCAAAAAGGTAGACAGAGATATCTTTCAAGTGCTATAATTACTGGAAGTTGTAGGGATAAGCAACGCACGTTTACTGATCATCTCATAAAATCATTTCACCTAGACAATGCTTTTAGCGTACGCAACGCTTGCTCCAAGCAGCCCCGAATGATGCAAGGATATTCTTCTCGATGCTTATTCGGAACACGTAACTACTTACAGTATCCACCGGCAGACTTGTGCGATTCGTACCGATCATTGGGTTGGTACGATGTTAGTGCTCATACCTGGTGATCATTCATTAGGTGTCGACCCGCTTGTACCATACTCTGCATGCTCATCGCACCAAATAGAATAGTCTAATGTCCATATTAAGCCACTTCAACTTTTTTAGCTCTGGGTAAAGTTACTCCGCGTGCTTTTTAGCTGACTTAGGGATGCCCGTTGTCCCTTTCTCTGCTCTATAACGTCTACGTATTTCTCTATTGCCTCCCCTGGTGCCGAGAGCTACTAATTTAATTAGTTGAGTAACTAAGTCTGACGTTGTGTGACCCTCCGAAGTCCGATTTGTTGATTGTCGTTTTAATGTAAGGGGTCAGCGGTGGAAATGATGTTCCTTGATTCTTCATGGGCTGTACGCTCGTCTATTACACTGTAGTCTTGCCTGCTTTGCTTAAAGGACCATTCATGATGGCAAAGCCTTGTTCGTAAAGCTAGATCTCGCGGAAATCTGGTGACGCGTTTCTTAAATTTACTTCTGTCTTCTAATGTATCACCGCCAAATATTACATAAGCAGTTTTCAGCCCATAAGGCAAATTACCGTATTGGCAAAATCGGAAATATCATTATTTTTGTTAATCTTGAGGAACTCGGTTTCGAGTAGGGCTGGATAGCGAGGTCGATTATCGCGATCCTTCTGCAAACTGTAAATATTTCAAACAATTAACACAAAAATAATCATGATATTACCGTCAACCGACACAAGAACTACATCTATCAACTACTGATGTGGGATGCAGGTATGCACATGTTTCATTTTAAGGCATCTTGTCATTGGAATGAGTATGTTGCCCAAAACTAAATCATACTGACGACTTACTGTTTTTTAATTTGCTTTTTAGTAAATTTAAGTTTTGTCTTTTTTGCTTGTATTAAGATCTGTTTAATAATTATAATATAATATATTAATAATAATAATATAATAATAATAATAATAATAAACATATGATAGACGTCCGAGATTACTAAGAATATGCTTAGAAGATAAATCTTCTAGAAAAATTCACACATTTATGATAAAAAAAAAGTATTTTTTTCTTATTCAATTACAGTTCGTAAAAGGTAAAACGCGATAAGTTCTTAACGTACTCAATTAGCCTAACAATTGACTAATTCAGCTTCGCGTAAGCAAGGAAACATTGTAATGCTTACCACAGCGCTATGAATTCCTCGTACTGTGGTGAAAACTGTCCTTCGGGCAGACGAGGGGGGTCGTTCTGTACAACTTGCTTTAGCTGTTCAAACACGTTTCGCGTTGCAGTGTATGGAAATCGCCCAATGGACAGCTCCACCTGAAAAAAGGTCAACACACAATTTCCATATTGGAAAAAGAATGAGCACATAACTTTAAATCTATTGTTTCAAATAAAAAAAAAAGCTGACCCAACTTGACTGATACAATTACACGCAAGAACCTAACTGATTGCTAATTTTCGCCTGAAGCAAAAAATTCATTTAGCGAATCCATTTAAGGCAACATACCATAGTTATTCCGAAGCTCCAAACATCAGAACGAACGTCGTACTTCGCGCCAATCTCTGCTTGAATACGTTCAGGCTGAAATTAAGTATCATTTTTCGCGGTAACAATTAACCACTGTTTGCCCTAACAAAATGGGCTAACTGACTAGTTCTTGAAGATTTTCAAACTCTACATACATCTGTTATTAAAAAGTGTAGCAATGCATTGTTATAGAATATTGACAAACAGGCATTCTAAGGGTTACCGGCATGTATGGTTTACAGCCAAGATTTGTCCCAGCAACGGAGTCAACCATCTGCCCAGAAATACCGAAATCACACAACTTGACATCGCCTTGCTTGTTAATCAAAACATTTGACGGTTTCACGTCCCTGAAATAGAGTAAAACCATACCGTATATTGTACTATTAAGTCTTCTTAGGAAGGTCATACGGTGACTTCGTACTCAACCGTATAGTGCGTACCGAGGAAGTTCAACATACATTTGAAAAAACCGTTTAAAATTATTCAGAGGACCTCACGACCACGAGCTCTTAATTCCTGTTTGCTTGAAAGATAGTTTCACTAATATGAAAAATTGGTCTTCTAGGCGAATTATATTTGTTTCTAGATTTTGAGTATAATATGTCTATTCGACTCCGATGTTTTGTACTTCTCGCTAGGATATAAATTGAACTATAGTAATACTAAATAAGGTAATTGCGGGCCAGCCTACGAGACAAAAGCGTTTGAGAAAAAGAGTTATGGGTCTCATCTCCAAGCAACTTTTGTTCACTTTGCGAAACAATACTATTAATAACATTATTATTTACTTCACATGTTTCTTACGAGCGCAGCCTTGAACTTCTAAAAATTTCATTTCATATTTCACCTGTGCATTATATTCCATGTGCTCTTAAGGTAATCAAGGGCCGCAACAATATTATAGGCGATTCGCCCTAATACGGGTTCCGGTATGCCTTTTCGGTGCTCAAAGGCAGCACGGTAAAATTTGTCCAGCGAAGTATCCATAACCTATAAGATTACAAGCCGCAAATATTACATTATAAACAATGATTATGTTTTTTAATTATATGAATACGACTTTTAAGACGACAAAACAATATATACATTCTAGCTGTAAGTAAAATATGTTCATGACAAAAAAAACAAAACAAAAATCCGATGCTATGCAAGGATGCGTCATTCCAGAATTGTTCAGTAGTTACGGCATGGAGTTACTTGCCAGCTTGTTTCTGGTGTTGACTAAAGTAATAAACGTGTTATATACTATATATTTTCTTTTACCTCCATACAAATCCAGATGTCGCCGTCACGAAAAAATGCCCCGTAGAAGTGAACTGTAAATGGGGACCGCGCTTTCATGTTCACGCTTAAGTCCATCAACGCACCTCGTTTTTCAGCTTCATCAAAGGTGTAAGTGATCCGCTTAAAATAGGAAGGCACATAAAACAAATAATATTACTCTCTGCTTGTATCCTAACGTGACCGTATTACTATTATTATTATTATTAATATTATTATATCTCACTCATAGGTAAATAAACGATACAATATGGAAGCGCCCCCTTTTGTTAGATATGACCGTAAATACAGACCATAAATAAACATATACTAAAGTACTTGAAAAGGAAAGATCACAGACTTGTAGAAATCCTTCCTTTTTGCATGTTTCATATATTTACATAGAACTGCTGTTACCTTAACAGCCATGTTGGTTCCGGTAGGTCGATGTCTCATCTGCTCGACGACTCCGTAAGCTCCTCTACCAAGCTCTCGAACAGCCTCAAGCTCATCTGCTTCAACTGTAACCTCCTCGCCATCCTTGAGTCGGATTCGTGCTACTGAATCAAGATTTGGAGGAGCGCTGTAGCAAACAGCAACAGAACGAAAGTCGCAATAAAAGGTTGCGATATACGAACAAACGTAGCTGTCTCCTCTAATAGCCTCGATAATTAAAAATGCATAACAATGCTCCTTATATTCTCTGGTAAGTTTGTATGCTCAGACATTTGCCTTTGTAATGAATTTGAAATCATGCTTTGAATGAATATTATGAAACCATTTCTACATCAAGCATATATCTTGTTTTACCGCAACAAACGTGAACTCGAGTCGATTACATTCGGCAGAACATCGAAATAGTTGGCGTTTTCACGCGCTACTAAAGACACACCGAGTTCAGTAGGCGCCAACAGAACGGTCACCGTTGAGCCACTATTGAGCAGCTACTACAACAACTTCAGGGCCTGTTTTTTGTATCGTCCATCTAAAGTACTTACATAGCCTCTTCAGCAGGAGGAGTCTCGACAATAGTTAATTTTGGCAAGCCAAAGTTGACCTTTTTTTTCCCGCCTGAAAGCAACAGAAACAGAAATATGATTTTGATACTAACCATAAACCTTATATTCTATTTCATAAAGCAAGTGATACAGTCTTTTACGAAACAACAAAAGAGTTCAATGCCTACCCCACTAAATTTGAATTCGTTTCTATGCATTATGATTTTTATTATTATTATAAGCAACCATATATCCTAAATAGTTTACGTAAAAGAAAACATCACATGTGCTCCCACTTTCTATATACTAAAATCAATTTGCTAGTTTTTAACAATGAAATTTTAGCTAAAATTGTTTAGACGAAGTTCGTTTCGACGAGTTCCATCATTTCGATTACCTAGTATATCTGCCTTTTTCTCCACGATTTATCTGGCAATTAGCTCTAGGTGCATGAAAAATTTACTAACAGCTCTACTTACCAGTAGATTACAGGTACCAGTGGATGCAATAGTTCAAGCTGAATTGCAGATTAACTTAGTACTTATCGGTAGCAAATAATTATCGCACATGATTGCAGAGGCAGCTCTGCATTCGCTGTTATATAACACGTTACCAGCAGCTATAGTTCAGCTAGTTGAGTGTTAGCCACTGTGCGCCACCACAGCACACGACAAAATATCTAACGTAAACAAATCTGGGACGGCTATTCTAAGAATGACTCGAGCCGATGAGAAAAACTTTACTCTACGACCTAACGATCGCCGAGCGACCCGTCAATACGTCGATGCAAGGGCCCATGTAATATTAATATTACGTTCGAGCGGGAGGTCGTCCGTTCGAACCATTTTGATCATTCTCCATATA
>NW_019211459.1:14555136-14737904 GCF_002443255.2 Varroa destructor | reverse complement strand
ATGGTATGAGATACCCCTGCACTTGAATGGTATGGACTTTTGAGCAAGTGGGACTTGATCTACAAACTAAGAAACTTCCGTCGTGTTTAGGTTTCGACGAACTAATAATTTCGATTAACCACAGCTTATCCGATTTGTTACATGTTTTTTACTCCTTAGATTCCCGGCAGGGTCTTAGGTAGCAAAGATCTAGTTGTTCCTTATAAGGCTTTCTTACTCGTGTAAGTAATATATCTCCTTTTTAAATTGTAGTTCAAACACTAGGGTTGTTCGCTCTTCGATAGACGTCTAGCCCACAGTTTTGAGGGAAATAATATTGACTGTAAGTAAGGCTTGCATATAGAGCTCGGTACGTTTCGAAAAATTACCAGGTATTAACCGTAGATAGGTAATCTAGACGGGCAAGCTTATTTAAATAAGTGTAGGCTTCAGCTATAAAATTTCAGTTAAAAAATCTGCGAATCCAAGCGAATATGTGTTACTTCGGAGCTCCTATAGATGATACACTAGGAATTTCTTGTCCCGATCAAAATGTATCACACCATCAAGACTACCCCCATAAATTCTCACATGGCCAGCCACTAACAGCGTATTCCAGTGACAACAGGAAGGTCCATGGTTCTTTCTAACAGTTTAAAGGTCGAGCGTCATTGTCAATCGCTGCTGGCAGAAGAACCATACAATTATTGGTAAATATGATGCAATATGTCACATATTAGCGGTGGTTTATTCCGCATGACATCAACTGGATACCTGCGAACCCTGATTGGTGTCAACAACAAAATGCCATGCATTTTCGCTAGCCTCTTTATGATCTACAGATCATAGAGCATTCTATTTCTAGCACTGTCGCAAATTTGATATATGTCAGCGCGTTGGTGCGACAATGCCAGCATCCCGAATTTCACAGGTGCAGTGGGCAAGGAAACTAGAATTCGCATCTTCAATAGTTTATCCAGGTCAGTATTTGCCGGTACTCATTAACCACAGCAAGTATTCAGCCCTTGTCGGGAGAAGTATCGGCAATATTCTTTAAAAGAAATTTATTATTTAAGAACTGCTTAGGCGAAGGAGGACAAGATCCCTTCTGGATGACCCTAAAAGCAAAATGGAATGTTTTTGTCTAATTCTCTTACATCGCGTGCGACCAACTCGTTTAATGAGGGCACTCGCATGTCCGATGTGTCCGTGTTGCAAAGTTCTTAATCGTCAATGTTGAATTACGTACCAACATTAAGTCGAAAGAAGAAAAATTATAACAGAAAAATCTCGCTATATGATAAGTTCAAAACCTTACATTGTTACAGAATTAATTCTGAATAAACTTGATTAACGCTACAAAACATCACGTCTATCCTGTCAGCTGTCAAGGTTCCTTGAGAAAGCGCCATCTGTCTACGGAAGTGTTTTGTATGTGAACAAGCCTGGAACAGCTTAAGCTAGCTCCTTAGTACACACTTGAATTCTGAACAGCACCTATTCGAACCACTGAGTGCACTAAATAAAATTCTGATTAACAACAGATAAACAAGTTCAAATAACCAGCAGAGATATCTATATCTAGCCAAATAAAACGTAAAGATTTGGTGAAGTGCTCGGTACTAAAAAATTTCAATACGGTACCTTTTAAAGGGAGTTCTCCTTTATATAAAAACTCTAATGATCTAGATACTAGCTGAATAAAATCCCCATATTTACGTAACTTGAATAGCACAGAACTGTCTTTGTATTAAACTGCTAATGAGAATGTGAGTCATAAAGGAGAAATATCCGATGCACATTTTCACCCAGTATCTAGATATATCGTTTTATTATGAAGTCCCATCATCCAAAAAGCACAATTAGCACCGACCAGCCCCTATATCTTCGAAATGTTCTTAGCAAGACACCAAAATGAAGCGTTTCCTTCCGAAAGTTTGCTGGTGCTCTAATCTTCTCAAAGCTCTAATGGGGAGTTGCGCTTCTACGTTCGGCCATCGCCTGTGCTATCATTATCAGTAAAATGAACGCACAAAAAAGAACGTACCATTCATTCTATATTTGACTCACCAGAATCAACGCAACTAACAAAATCGTCTCTGGTGCTGTTCGTACTCAACTCAGAAAATCACAGTCGCCTGTTATTGCCTGTCACGGTCGCTTTCGCATCAGCGGGAAGACGAGCTAGTTCGTGCGCTGCCAGTTATAAGATTAGTTTTGATGCCTCCCGAATACTCTAGGAGAAACTACTCACCTTTCGTCACCTAGAATGAGCCCGCGCAGTTATACAAGAGAGGATTTCGGGCGGACCACAAAACATGCGTGTAAAATACAGCGCGGTCGACTAGATCTTCATCGCGACCGAACACCCAATTGTTGGACGCATTATTGTAATTCATATTCGAGATGATCAAGAAGTACTACTCGAACGCAAAGGTTCAAATATTTACTTGCCGCCTGGGCACTACGACTACTAGTTTATCTGGCTTGATAGGCCATCCCGGTGTAACGTAACATCTCGTAAAAGGTCGAATGACGAACTTTACCCCTGTCTTAATTGCTTATTCCGTCAGTGGTCACTGACACCTTGTTGTTGTTGCTGTTGTTGTTTTTGTGTTTGAGGAGAACTTTACCAAACGACGATAACGACAATTAGCGCAATAAGAAAAACATTGTCGCTGTTTTCATTGCTTACGAACACAATTCTTATAGGTATAAGAACGAGATATGGTGCCTTGCTAACACCCTCTTACCTTGTCTACTCATTGTTTCTTGCGTCTCGGTGTTTCACGGTATGAGACGATCATATCGCTGATGAGGTTCACACTCGACGGTCGCTGTGTTAGAGCCTGTTTCTGTGGTTCATTGAGCCTCAGCTAGCCGGGTACACAGTAGTGTACACATATACATACATATACACAGAAATTTAGGACATTTCTTGTTATTGTTTCTGTCACAATCAGCACAAGCACCACAAATTAGTAGTTTGTGGGTAGAATCGGCCTTGAAAAAGGTACCGCGCAAGCTCCCGAGCAACCGTACGTACCCCACCGATAGCAATCTAATATATGCAATCTAATATATACTTCATAACAGTAATAACAGCATAAATAGAACAATTCCTTGCAAGCGCTCTTTGTCCCATTCCTCTCCGCACTCCCGTCAATGGCACTTCACCTGGCATTTAGTTAGAAACTACAGTCATCAGCAGTATTAACCATAAAGGCAATTATCACACCAGAGGACTTCACAAGCTGCTCATTGAATAGCTACTAACAGCAAAAACTGCGCCGCTGGGTGGCTGTTGGTAGCAAAGAAGGCCAAATTCGAATAGTAGACGTTGGTGTAAACAGACGGAAAATTCGTCTGCTTCAAAAATGCGCACCGTAGTTAGTCGTGCCTGGCGCCAATCTCCGGCAGTGAGTTATCACAACAGTATAGTAACTCTAAGTTTAAAACAAGTCTACATGCAGTCATATTGTAGTAAGATTTGCTAGATCTACATGCAGCTTAATTAATACTTTTACGGCGATAGACCTTCGAAAAGAAGTGATAAAAACGCAACGAAATGTTTGTCTCTGCAGAGCATTCATACCAAATAGCTTCTGTGTTCTAATAAAAAAAAACGTGTTTAGGTACTATGTATTGCAATAACAAAGGCCTCGCATGTGACCAAGGAAAACTTATTGTCGAAAAGTCGTTACTAAATGCTTTAGCTGTTAAGGATAACCTCGTGCGACAAGATATAATAAACACATATTTATAGTTCGACTGAAATCATGATCGCTGATTAAAAATTTGTGACCGTTTTCGCGTATTTGCACTAATCGGTAGTAGTCTACGAGCATGCGGATGCTATTTCCAGTTACCAGCCGACATGTGCTAGTAGATAACGCCATAGACCATTGGACTGATCTAATTTCACTTATGCAATAGCAATTTTCTACCGAGTGACTTTGCTAAGTAAAACGTAGCTCTTATCTCGTCCATCTAAATCTTAATACTAGAAGCTTAATTTAATAGAAGGCAAGGAAACAAGATTAGCTTTCTATAAACGGTAGCAGCTATAGCCCGATGGGTTTTTTCGATCACAGGATTACGTCATTTGAAACAATGCTTCATTTTTCATGGAAGTGCAAAACTGGCCTGAAGCTAATTCAATTTATAAAAAAGACGCAGGCCAAAAATCAAGGCGACGGAAGCATATCCTCCTTCTTATATATAACGGTTGGTTGATAAGGTTAATCTATTTCTCCTAGAGGAAACACTAACTGGAATCACTGGCTTAAAGTTTCATCAAATTTTAAGTCATAAAGAAAACCATTAAAGACATTACGTCGGGTAGTGAGTCGATTTAATTATCGTTTATTTTCCAGAACCAGATCAACATATTCTAGTGCTTAACAAACTAAAGGGAAATACCTGCTTGGTTATATCACGTTTTTAGATGAGGGGTATTAAAGAATCGCAAGTAATACGTGACACCAATTCCAACGTTCACTTTTATTGAACTAGGTATCATTTCAAATCGAAGGTGAGCTACTCTGTAAACGTCGATTACGAAGAGTGCTTCGCGGAACAAGAGATGACTGTACATGTTTGTTCCCATGTTTACTCCTCGAATTTTTAAACCTGAATTGTATTCTTTTCCTTGGTAACTTCGTAGACTAACACTCTAATACTCATCGATGATATGCAAAAAATGTTCAGCTTTCAAAGGTTTGTAGGATATTTATACGAGCAAAAAGATCTATGTAGGTCTTTTATTTTTTAGCCGAGCTAAAATCGACGGCGACTGTAAACGAGCGAACAAAATTTAACATAACACGGTTTGCAGTGCACGAGTTCTATCAGCTTATTTGGAAAACACATGAAGACCACGAACCTAATGAACTTATCAGAAAAATACAATAAACAATATCTTCCCATTAAAAGACTTCTTTTATTATATACGACTGGTATCAACATGCGCAACAGAGTTCCTGTACATTTACATATCTTTCAACGTCTGCTTCTATACATACATATTTGCCTCACTTTCTGTGCTTCTTTTTTGAAAAAATACGTCCATTAACACGCTGGCAGCTGTCCCTCCTGACTTTGCTGATGTGGGAGCCACTTGCCCTTTTGACTAGCCAAAAGAAAAATAATATCCCGCTAGAACATTTGAATATACCGGGCACGCCACAAGTGGAATATTCGGTATAAAAACGGACCGAATATATATTGAAAGGCGGAACTGGTTTGTTCTGGTCATAGAATCAAGTCAGTTCAGTCTTTATATAATTCTTAAATTCTTTCATAATATTTACGAAACTTACGAAATGTATTTATTTTTATTTTATATATTTACGAAACAGTCACAATAATTCATTACTAAATTGTTTCTACATTTCTGTATGCATAATACTACACGTGTTCCTGCTACAATTATTTCCGCATGGTGAAGTATTTCACTTTGTATATTCAGGAAGGTTATACTTTTCCTCTCTTTCTAGATAGGTGTGGCTCTTTTAACGACCTACAGATATGTATTACTGCTCTCGCATCTCGTCGAAGGTACTGACTACGTAAACAACCCTTTAGACTGTCTATACTATATAAACTGATATGACACTCGAAGGTTGCTAAAAGCCAACTGTTTCAACCAGCACCGATCAAATTTAGCCCAGTTCTCCGGTAACTTTCCAAGAAGAAGCAAGCTGTTCTGGTATGAATAAAGTTCTGCGATTTTCGCCCAAGATCAGAAAACGTAGGTAACTAGAATTAAACGAAAAATGCTAAATAAGATAGTATCATGCAAGGATCCGCTAAACGGTGTAAGAAATCCGAAATTGAATAGAAACTTTTATCGAGTCCAATAAAGTAAATAAAATAATTTCTTACATAGATCTCTTACCTCTGCGCATTTCCATAGCGCAGGTGATTTCGTAAGTAATTTGTATTTCTTTCATACGAGGAACAAACTTGTGGTCATTTTTTTTGAAGACATAAATCTGTTACGCCAAGAAAACATTATTTATAGTTGCGTAACCCGGTAGCAGGCTTATCCTTGAAAATTTTATGGAATAGGATTTCTGTTAAACAAATAATTGAGAATAAATTACTAAATATTCAGCTATTCAACGCCCATAGCTTGTGAAACAAACAGTAAAATGCCTGAAAGCAATCGAAAGAGTTAACACGTGATTTAACTTCCCAAAAAAAATAAAATGTTTGTATCGACAACGGTCATCGTGCTTTTTTGATTTATAGTTTACAAGGCCACCACCACAACCTGAGAGACCTTTCAAGTTTGACTCTCGTCGTTTTGAAACAATCTTTAATAGAATGCAAACCTAGCCCTTTTTCAGAGCCCATGCATAGGTACCTTGTGGTATCGTCCTCGCTTCCATTCAGGACTTTGGCTTCGACTTTGAAGACTTTTGCATTAATCTGTCTTCTTGTAGGCGGATTCTACATTCGCCTAGCTCGATGTTCACTTAGAAAAGAAATGAGCCGCAGGCGAGCAAAGGATACAAAGAAAATTCTTTCTTTTTACGAAATTAAGCGGAACTTCTCGTATCCCATTCATTAACGGGAAGACAAGCCCCGCTAAAGAAAATCTATTGTTATTAGAATGTTGAATAAAGAGCCTTTCCATACAAAGTCGATTGTCATTTACCATCTATATGTATATAGGGTGTATCGTTACATTATATAATATATTTGTACAAACTTCTGAAACGGAATGAACGAAGCGCTCATATACTCATAACGGTTCATATTTTGTACAGGGCTAAGCATTCGTGCCTAACCTATCATACAAGCTGCTGCATCATCATTGCGTTATCATGACGCCTGTACATAGATCTGTTACGCAACGTTATTTTGTACAAGCAGGTTTCGTCTTCCCCACATACTTCGGTTGGGTCTTTTTAGCTTTGCCGCTCTTTGCTGTCTTGGGTTTTGCCTGTAAATTCGAAATGTAAGACAATTACGATGACTGTAAACAGGAGTTAATAAATACGAGTACGCGAGGTCTGTGAATGATTGATTGTAAACTGAAACTAATACATTGAGCTTTGTTAGACCATACCTTAAAAGGATATTATCGGCCGAAAAATCACTATTGCCAGTTGACATCTAGCTACTGCATACGATTGCACAATACAAAGTTTGCATTGTTGTTGTTTAGCAAAAAAAAAATATTTGAAGATTCGTACAGTGCGTCAGGTAAATTACAAATTGACCATGTATCGCAAAAAATTTATACATTAAGGAACAACATCAAAGCAGATCATAGCTCGAGATTGGGGTGCCATTTCACTACCTGAGAAGATGGTGGGGTAAACTGGACGAGCGCTCCTTTATGACGAAGGTATGAAGCCATACAGGCGACCCGCGGCAATGGAGTCACCGGACTACGAAGAAAGCTGTAAAGCATTGTGCTTTAAACGTTTCAGTTCAACAATGTATACAATGGCACGTAAATAGACGGCAGTAGGAGGAAACAACGGATACTTTAGATTAACATAGGAATGAGTTTCTCCAGGAAGCCTCTACAGGGACGCTCCCTACCTTTTAATAGCTTTTGTACCACCAAGCACATTGGCAACTTGGGCTTTGGTGATTGGCGCTGGCAGCGGCGCATGTAGTGGGCGAAGGCCAAGAGCCAGCATGAACGCGTCTTTAGTTTCCTGAAAGGACAGAAGTTATTGCGGTTTAAAACGGTATAGATAACAACAGAATAGCCTAAGTGTAGTATTATGTCTGGTGCTCCCGTAACATAGCCCTTAAAGTAGGTCCGAGAGAAAACAATTATAGTATATAGTAACTTAAACACACAATTTATTTAAAAACGCGCGCCTTTCCCGGCAGACACCTACAAATAAACAACATATTTGTCTGCAACAAAAACCGTAGCCTTAATGTGAATATAGAAAAATAATATATGTGAAGTATTCATTTTTTCATAGCTCACCCCCTATGACATCGAGGAGCTGAAAGTGCCTAATCATTATAAGTAAACTTGTGACATATACGCAAAATAAATATCAGAAAATTATCGTCAGTGGTTAAGTCAGGAATAATTTTTGAGTATTACTGAACAGATGGCTTCTGATGATGTCAGGCGTATAGCCAGCAAATAAAAATAGCTTAAAACGACCTTGTGATCATTCCTTACGGATATTTCGAACACTTGCACGAATAAAACTTTATGCTACGTGATAGCATATTCATAGCATTTTGCCCCTCGACATTCATTTAGTAGCCATCCCCGTAAGCGGTGACATATTTGATGTCGGTGCAATGACACAAACAAAAACTACGTTATCAACGATACGCATAAAACTACGATTTTACAGCAAAACTGTGGAATCGTAGTCTTATGTATTGCAATAGTATGTGTTTGCAGTAGATGCAAATTTTGGCCTTAATAGTACCAACCTGTTCCCGACTTCTGCGTGGCACTGGCCGATATGCAAGCGCCTTAAGCTTGCTGTTAGACAACGTCGAAGGGACAGAAAATCCGGGAGGCACATTGCCGTTCTGTGAAGCGGCTAACCGCAGTTGAACGCCCCCAGGAGATAGGCGTATTTCCTGCTGAAAGAACGGAATAAGTCACGGGCAAATTCTGCGTGAATCGAGCGCATACAAGACAAGTAAATGACTGCCGAATATTATACGAATCTATTAAAAATGCACAAACAACAAATGGTAATGAATAATACATGTTTTTTTTATCGTCTATGGGTCTGGCGAAGGTGCGCCAGTATGATCAAAACTGATATACTCAGTCATAGATCTCACCCCTAGAGCCAAAGCCTTTGAACTGCTTTCTGACTTTTTCTTGAGAGACTTTGTTTTGAGAACTTCGTCGAGCGGAGTCACGCGAATGGCTCCCATCTTCTGAAACACGACAATTATACTCAGTCAGATTTAATAGCATCTACAACGTCAACGATTTTAGTAAGTGACAAAAACAGGTCAAATAATATACGCTTTTCAGATCAATCGCAGCGTTATGTGAGATGGTTTGACTAGCCAAATATCATCGGTCTCTAAAACACGAGACCGAACCAATTTTATGTGAAACAATATTTGGGTTAGAGAAAAAGAACCCAAAGAAAATGGGTGATTTTTCCCTGTTCATATGCAAAGTACTATGTGTGGCAGGCAGCTATTTCTGTTATAATGGGAGACGAAGCATCTTATTTTCGGACTTTACTTGTGCGGTTTTCAAACAATAGTTACCTAATTGAAAAAGCCAAAGGACAAAGATCGCGAAGTTAACAAACCAAAGGAAAGACTCACACATAATAGATGATAGCACGGATTTTCTAGGATTTCTGGTTTATTAGTGACCAACCTATTAAGCATAGACAAGTGCATCTAATCACAAACTATATAACCTAATGTAAGTTTCGTGGTAACGAATTAACGACGCTGTCTAGAGAAACACATTTTCACAGGAGGCTTAAACTCGATCCAACTTTCCGATCGAGATTCACACCAACTTGTGGAGTGGGCTCCATTCAGCCCAAACAATTAACCTAATGTATGGACCGCACGATCTTTGTTGAGGAATCACAAGGCCACTTTTGCAATCATATATCTTTGTGCAATCATATACAAGCTCATTCTTTAATACTAAAGATATCTTTATTTGTGTTCAGAGGTACTTCAGAGGCATCGTACTTGCTACACTAAACGAAGGACGGTGTTATGGGATGGAGGTCATTTCGCGAGCCGACAAAATGATGGCCATATGAACTGGTGCAGCTTCTCGTTCCTATCTGATATGTAAATTGAGACAACCAATAAACGTGTTTGGCCATTTCTTACCAACACCTTCTTTGCTGGTCACGTAATGTAAATCGCAGAAATGTAAGTCAAACATAATGCGCCGTCTTCGTTTAGCGTGATAAAAACCTTGCAGGTAAGAGTTCCTTTAATAACAGAAAAACGTTTCGTCTTATTTTACGTCCGATACTGCCTGACGTCGCTTAAAACAGCTCGCCTCTTCCAGTCCGTACCATGCAGGAAACATGTAGGCCATGTACGCTCACAGAGTACATAACCCCACAACGTGCTGCGTGTTCAATGTTGCGGTTACCCGCAACCCAAAAGATATACATTTTCTTAGCGAGAACCATCTACTCAACTCATTCACAGTTATTTTTAAGGGCTTTAGAAAAAAAACTAAATAACCACTCACCATGCAAAAATAATTTCTAGCAATCAAGTAGAGAATTATGATAAGTATATAGCCAAATAAAAAAAGTTCCCTCATTTTCTCTACCATACAGTTAGTACTGAACATTTCGAATTTCAGGTCGTTGTTCTTTAAACGGCTGACGGTCTCTTCCAGCATAACGCGATGTGTTTGCACCTAGTTTAGTTAGAAACTAGATCGCCTCACATACCTCGAAACTTAACCACGAAACATTATTGTTACACCATATTGATAAGCCACTAAAAACGATGTAAGATCTCGAGGGTAATTGGCGGGTTTTATCCCAGCCGATCCTAGCTTCATATGACTACCAAGCCGCCGAGATATGACAACGAACAGACGGGTACAGTAACAACTTCGTAGTCACAAATTCTAGTGAGCAAATAGACACTGCTAATTACCTTCATGAAGCACTTAAAAGGGCGGCAAATCAAAATGAAAAACGAGGAATATGCCAGCGAATCGCTAGAGTTGCACGCAACGGAACGGATACACGAGAATTCTCGAATCATAATTATTGAGTTAAGCGCGTATCTTACGCATTCCTTATTAAATTGCTATACAAGCGGTGGGAATTCTTTAGTCGCTAACTGTCTAACTTAGTTGATCGGTGAACGCGATTTGGGCCAATGACAACCTATTAACTAAGTTGTACTTCATCCATTAATGCGTTCAATGAAAATAATCAAACGTACTTCAATTAAACAAACCTTACTTTGTTAATCTGGAAATGATCGATGCAAAAATTATTACGATTAACGAGTAATAAGCAAGGATTTAGAAAGCATTCCGTGATCCATTATCATTTCTAATATTTTACGAACAAATACGCACTAAATATCTTATTGGCCTCCTGTCACCTGGTTTATATATATATTTCTTATTATTATGTACTCTTCGACGATCAGCCGTAGGAAATTAAACAAACGCGCTTTGCCGATTTTTTTTTGTTAATTACCCCTTTCTTCTTTATCGGGCTCTTTAACGTTCTTTTAATAGAAAGAAATTATATGTCGGTTATTTATGTCCAGGTCTGGAATACGCGTTCATGCACAAAACTATGAATACCGCTTGAGTCTGCATCGCGTTGAAAACTTCCAGCCCAGTGGCTCTCTCGCGCTAGTCGTTGTCCCGGGACGCGGCACATAGCAGTATGATTACTCTGTACTTCTCACATCGAATAGCAGCAACTGATCAACGATGTGTATCCAATCCGATTCGATTCGAAGGCGAACTCCAACTTCCTGCTCGGCAGCTGGCCCTTGCTGTAAGCAGCTGTTTTTTATACAGCAGTTACGTATCAGCAGGTACTCGTACGGCAAAATGACGGCAACATACGTAAGTAGAACGACAGTACTAACTTGGACAGTAGTTTCACCACCGCCATCACTAGCACCACTGCCACTCCTGCAAACTACAAACCCCCTATAGTGACACTCTTATCACGACGTAACAGCAACGACGTGTATTTAAAGGGACGGAGCGGCCCTTCCTTGGAATAGCGCAGGCCAAAGAGACAGCGAGACGCACTCCCAGGTAAGAAGCAGCGCTGCTTGATGAACACACAGGTCGTTGTATACCTAGAATATCTTCGTGTGTATTTAATTGCTTTGTCCACTGTGGGAACACCGTCAGTCGCATATACAAATCAGCGGAAGATCGCACCGATTGGGCCCATCGCTGTTATTGCTGTGGTTCATTGCGTTTGACTGAACAGCGAGATGCGCCAGTGGCAAAAGCAATCTTAATCTCCGAGTAGCGGGTGAATGCAGCTCGGTGAAACCAATCCTCGATGCGGCTTTGTCATTGGCGCCGTTTCCTTACAAGCGGTGAGAACCAAGAGGAGAGTGTGGCTAAATAGAGAGGGCTTCAAAGGGGTTTGCTCCTGTAGTTAATAATATTAGGTATAAGATAATGAATACCGAGTTGCTATTTATCATATAATATCATATCGATCAACAAGTGCTCTTGAGGCACAGGTTATCCCTAGCCACCACTGCCGATTAGGTCCCCACTTCCGCCAAAGAGCCTGGCTGCTTCGACCAGCTAGTTAAGCACACGTTCGATTTACCCGTGTGCGCGCTACAGTGAATATGCGGTGGTTCTATTACTGTTGTTAATTCAGTCTTGCTGAGTGTTTCCTATGTACACAAAGCTGGTGAAGGTGTTATGCTGGCGTCGCTCTCGCACATTTAAGCGGGCTATTCTGGCATTTGTTTCCGGTTCTGCGTAAACGCTACTGTTTACTTATAGCGTGTTCTGTTCGCTGGATATTTCTGGTGTGCTAGTTAGATACATTAGCTTGTGTCTGAGTATCGCTATCAGAGGCGGTTATCGACTCCGAACTGACGAACGTGGATATCTGTGACTATTTCTGCAGCGAGCTGAAGGCAGGCACAACAGCGAAGCTTCGATACTGAGCAGAGTAAAAAAGAAGACAAACGTTGACTTGTAGTACTGTAGAAACTGTGGGAGCTCGTTTATGGTAAATGGCCTAATTTGAATTGTCATTCACTCATTGTGTATACATAATACCAAAAGCCAGCCACGCTCCATATCGTGCGCGTATTCGTATGACGAAAATGCGTTGCATGTTCTGCCATTTTCATTTGTAATACAATACTTGATAAATAGTAGAATCGTTTGCGGTTCACTGTGTCCAGAATATATAATGCCACAGATCATGTTCCTCGTACAAGTTGGACTTTGCGCTTGCTTCCATGTTCGGGTTGAAAATAGAGCGTATCAAATCCTCCAAACGTACGGTCAACTTAACAGCGTTACCATTTAAGATCTGTTACAAATTTGTACTATAAATGCATGTGTGTTTGGGTTCTTGCGTATGTTGAAGGAAGTAAAGTAGCGTCCATGTCAGCTTTGTGCATAAAATCATTGTGGTGGTGGAGTGAAATCTAGTGTCAAATCAAAATATTGGATCATTTCAATGGGATATTCGGCTGATTATTATCGTCATGTTAGCTTCAATTAGACGCGAACGTTTCAACCTCAGCGAGGCATGCGCTTGCATTACTATCATTGTTGTTAACGTCCGTTAGCTAAAATCATTGAAACAGAGCCAAAGAAGACAGAATATAATTTAAATCTAACTGCAATGACCAAGTCATCACTAATCATGACGTTGATCGCCAAACTGAGAAAGATGTTTGGGACAAAAGTCGAAAATACAATCAAATCACTCTTTTCAGATGCTGCTGTGTTTGGGTCCCGCTAGTGAGAATGACACTAGTGGTACCTTTGGCAAACTTCTTGACTTCGAACCGATTCAGTTTGAACCTGTGGGTCGACAGTACGAAGTGCGGTTCAACTGTCGAGGACAGAAGGACTCAACAGCGGAAAGTGATAATGACGAAGAAGAGGACACTGAAATCGTGGTTGAAGAGACCCCTGAAGAAGTGAAGTACTTGCGCGGACTTGATCCAAAAGAGTGGAAACAGCAGGACCACTATCACGTCCTGGGCCTTCAGAATCGTCGCTTCTATGCTACCGAGCGCGAAATCAAGGCTGCGTTTCGGCGAAAGGTCTTATCGCACCATCCGGACAAACGAGCAGCTATGGGCGAAAAAGTTGATAACATTGATACCGATTACTTCTCTTGTATAACTCGGGCACACGACCTGCTCAGTAATCCAAAACTTCGCCGATCCTATGATTCGGTTGATGCAACGTTCGACGACTCAGTACCTATTGTCAGCGAAGAGAATAAAGCAAATTTCTTTGCCGTATTTACCCCTGTTTTCGAGCGGAACGCCCGATGGTCGATTAAACCCCATGCGCCGCCTCTCGGCGGGCCTGAAGCGACTCAGGATGAGGTTAACGAGTTCTATAATTTCTGGTACGATTTTAAATCCTGGCGCGAGTATTCTTACCTCGACGAAGAGGACAAGGAAAAAGGAGAGAACCGCGACGAACGCCGTTGGATTGAACGAGAGAATCGAGTGCAACGAGAGAAACTCAGGAAAGATGAAACGAAAAGAATCCTTCAGCTGGTCGATAATGCCATGAAATGTGATCCCCGAATTAAGAAGTTTAAAGACGAAGCAAAAAGAGCTAAAGAGGAAGCGAAGAAACGTCATTTAGATGAAGCCCGCGCGAAGCAACTCGCCGAGGAGGCAGAACGTCGTCAGCAAGAGGAGGCTGCTCGACTTGAACGGGAGCAAGAAGAGATGGCTGAAAAGGCAGCCCGAGAGAAGGAGAAAAAGGCTCGCGACGCTTTAAAGCAGGAACAAAAATTACAAAAGAAACAATTCGAATCGATGTGCGCGGAAGCGGGCAACTTTGCGGAAATAGGTTCGGCCGAATTCGTCAAGAATCTTGAACGTGTTGACCAAATTGTCCGTGTACTTCCGTTAGAAGACCTTACGAAAATCAATGAAGAGATGCACGCCAAGACGGCAATAAGTGAGCGGCGAGCTGTTTTTGATAAGGCAGTCTCAACACTCGAGGAACTACTTGAGAGAGAGAAGATGAAAACGCTGCAGGGCGCCATGAAGGGAACCAATATCAATGGAGGTCCGGGTAAGAATAGTGAAAATCAGAATGATTGGGTTAGGTCAAGGTGCTGTTTATAGGTTCAACTTAAAAGCAGCAAATTGTTTTACATATCTGTCAACAGTTATTTCACGTCGTTAAGTCATAGAGGGATCACGAATGACTAATCGAAGACAAAACAATTAGAAAATGAGGTTAATTTACCAACATTTGCAGAATCTGTTTAGAAGTGAAATCGAACAAACTTACTAACTGATAGTCCATTATCACATTTTATGTGATGCATACCAATTAGCTGGTTCAAGTGGACCTGCGAATTCGAAGGGCTGGAGTCAAGAGGAAATGAATTTACTTGTAAAAGCAGTCAATCTTTTTCCCGCTGGTACGACTGATCGATGGGAGGTAAGCCGAGTAATTTCAAACTCATATTCGTTAACAATACGATGATGAATTTCCAAATAAGTCGCACAAACAATAATTATTATAGTCTATTGGTATATATCAGTGCTTCTAATCCATGTCGATGCCTTATCTTAAAATTAAAGCAGATTATGAATGCGTCTACTGACCATGAATTTAAAATTAAATGGTGATGCGACGATTTTCGTATCACTAACATTTGTTTTTAAAATTATAGGTTGTCGCTCAATATATAGCGCAACATTCGGGCCGCGGTGTTAAGTTAAATGCCAAAGACGTTCTTAACAAAGCCAAAGAAATGCAAAAATTTGGCCTGGGAAATCGCCAAGATGGAGGAAGGTATGTAGAACAAAGTCGTACGCTAAGTATTATATACATGTTATGTTTCGAGCAAACGATGACATGTACCTTTAAAATAAGTTTCATTTCGTTTAAGTTACTTTGTGTAGCTGAGTTTACTTCTAATAAAATGAAGTATGCTATTACGGGAAAGATAATAGAGATTATACGACAGCGATGTTTGACAAATGAAGTCCTCGCTCCGCAATACACTATCATATGATGAATGATAACTTTTGAAAGTGGAGATCGCTTGTTAACTTATTATTCTACTGCTTGGATTGCAGTTGCACCGCAAATCTGAGACCAGCGCGAACAGGCGATGAAACAATTGCTGGAGTTCATCAGGAAAAACTAAGCTCAATTAGTGAGGTAAGCACTAACTGTCTCTATTCTCTATTGTTTTCGATTTTATTCCAAGAAGGACAACGCAATCATCTATTGTTAGACTGTTTAAAAACAACTTGTGAGGGCGAGATGACGAAGGACGGCCGGCCGCAAACGAACAAGATACATACTTTGGGTAACACATTCAGTCATGCACTTATTCATTGCTTACGGTCGTGACAGATTGCACGGGCGTGGTCGAATGAAGAGCAAAAATTACTGGAGCAGGCGCTAAAAACGTATCCAGCATCCCTGGGAGCTGAGAGATGGGTCAAAATTGCATCAGTTCTACCGAACAGGTTAGTTGATTGGATATTTCCACGATCATGAAGTTGTGTCAATATCTATCAATCTATTAAATCAAACCTAGCCATTGTGCATAGTATTAAGATAGAGCATGTTTACATGTGTGACATATAGAGGTTTTTAAAACTGAAGTTTATATGAAAAAGTGGATTTATTAGAAAAAAAAGGAAGGTTGTTTTATACTATTATATTTTCTGGACTAATAGTGCACTTCGTACATGAAGTTATTCTATCGTCATCATGTATACGCTCTTTGCTATGCATGCTCTTTATGAAGGACAAGCAATAACTACCGGCTAGAGTACATAAAACGAATACGCTGATGAGTATACCACTTTTCGCAGCTGCTAAAAGCGTCTTTTTTGAAGCTCCGATGTACGAGCAGTAACAAAAATCATAGTACGAACTAGCTTTTTCCCGCGTACTCGTGTGTTCAAAAATTATCATTTATGTTCTTTATTTTCGCTCGGCATTAACATTGTTTATAGTATTTAGTACGGCTTCTCAATTTTATCAATTCGATTTGCAGGAATAAAAACGAGTGCATGAAGCGTTATAGTAATTATCATGGTTTCTTCATTTTATTCATTTGATTTCAGGAGTAAAAAGGAATGTATGAAACGTTACAAGGATCTGGTCGAAACAGTGAAAGCCAAGAAGGCAGCTATTGCGGCTTCAGCGGCGGCGACGGCGGCGAAGTCGTAAAAACCAATAAAATCAAAACGACCTGTACAGCAACAATGCAGTGATAATAAGAGTTACAAATAATTATATACAAACGTATGCAGACTGAGGATGAAAACGGTTTCTAGATGCAATGCCAGCCTAGTTTACATCGTTGTTTATATTGGCCGTTACCTGATTGTTTATTAACATGCGATGAATTACTTTCGACGTTACCAAATGGTGCGTTGTCACACAAGCTATATATTCGAAGATAGAAAAACGATGACGAGAGTGATTTCTAAATAAAAATGGCCGGAGAGGGGGGAGATTGTTTTTAACACAAAGGTATGGAACAAGATGGGGAAGACAATGTGGAGTCCGTTTAATAAATGTCACTATTTATAATATAATAGTTCGCGAAGTTTTTTGTTATCGTATCGTTCGTTTTTCTGGATCTAGTTTTAAGCGTTTCATAATTATTGTATACAGACTTGATTACTCCACACTCCGAATACGTGTGTTTAGCTGTAGCTTGGAAAGGGATCTTATCATTAATAGGGCCACATGGCACCAAGCTTAATTTGAATTGCGATAGTGTATTATCGATTTAGAAGTAACTGTTTGTGGTCGAGCTACAGTAGTGAAAGAACTGTGTCCCTAAGATATGAAGAGTTAGGTACTACCCTGAATATACAATGGTTCGCGTTAGAAAATATCTATGAATATAACGTTAATTCAATATACACCCACATCTAGTTAATACATGAACCTTCTTCTTAAAAAATGTCTCTAATTTATTTACAATGGTAATAACAAGCATATATACATCATCTTCCTGTAGAAGTTGATTTCAGCACCTGTAAGACGAACAAGCAGAGAACGTCTTAAAAGATTTGAAGAAGTGATAGGAATCATAAAAGCATATTGAATTAGGATTGGCATTACCACCTGCGCTTTTTATTGCTCCGGTTAAATGTTTAAACTCAGTATCTAAATATTAATCGTTTGTAATATAACTGAACATACTGCAGAATATATACAATTCCATTACTTAAAATTCCGCTCATTTCTGTAGAGGCCTTCTGGCAATTACTGGGTCACTGTTTTTGTAGCTGGACCGGTAGTCGCAAATCGGACTTCATATGTCAGTTTCCAATCTTTGGTCCTATTTGTTCACTATCTTTAGGCGCTTTACTACGGTTTACGCTTCAGAACGAACAAGGGCTAGCATCGGTATTGGCATGGCGTCTGAAACACGCGATGATGTTGCTGTTGTTGTCTCGTAATGTGGGCAAATTCTGGAAGTGAAACGTCATTCGGCTCATCCGAGCCATCACAACAGTCACAGATTCCATCATCGACACGTGAAGATGGCACTTTGACAGTGGTATCCTGCAAAGAGAGGCAAACATTTAATACAAAAAACACATAATATCTTCTTGTGACTAAACGGGACTGCACCGGCCATCGTCCTCCAATATTCAAAGTGAGGCCATGCGAAGTTCTTGTGTAAGTTATGCATATAAAACAAAACAAACATTTCGCTTGAGAAGTGGAAGTATGCCTACTAGGATTATTAGGATCTGTGCTGTCATTTCTATCTTGGTCAATGGTATGGAAGTTTTCTTATAATAGTATGTAATAAATGTACATATAGATCTGGTAACGGATATGCAACAAAAAAAAATTAATCATGCTACTCATATTAAGTAAGCGAAAAAATATTTTCTCTAGCATGGCGCACACGATCATGTAGATCTCGAAAGAAAGAAATTTTAAGTTCTTTTCCATTACTTTAGAATAAATAACAAACGAGCAATACACAAGGTTAAATTATGCTCACACCCTTCTACAGAGAAACTAACCCGAGTGCACACAAAGTAAGTATTAGGACACGCTCCAGTGGCAGGCTCATCATTGACTTCAACGCCTGCGCCGCAGTCGCAGTAGTTATCATTTATTTTTTTCCAGTCGACCAACTTTCCATGATGTTCACGCCCACCACACTGGAAATAGTCTGTAGCGCCCTCATGCCAATAGAGATGCGCCCAATGTGGAGCCACTCCGAGGGGCATTATTTGGGGCGGCGAAGGCGGTGGGGGCAGAGGTAGTCGCCGGCGTTTCGATACCTGTGCCCCTGACTGCAGCTGACCGAGATAGTATATTTGATAGACGAGAAATATTAGTCCCGTCATGAACAGTGCCTGTAACAGTCGTCTTAACCTTAAGCTAACCATGACGATAATGGCTAGAAAGATATCCAGCACAGGATGACAACGGAGGCCGTGGTCGGCAGTAGAAAACTTCGTCTCCGTAGTAATTCGCGCTCCACTGGCCAAAAGGGAGAAAGTCAATGTGCTAACAGCATCAAAAGCGACTGGCGAAATTTTTAACGCTTGTTGTAGCTTTGTTTATTTTAACGATACGCACGCACAAGTGAACGATGCATGCATCTCACTATGTTTACACCGCTAGTTATTATCGTTGTTGGCAAATCGCTATTTCAATTCTCATGGAATATCTATAATACGTCGTTTCTATATGTTGCTAGTTGTAAAGCGTGTCTTATGCCAACAACGCTTGTCAAACATAAAACATAAAATAGAAACCACTGATGGATCCATGATTTGGACTCTAGCACAAAACCTTAAAAACTTATTCCGTAGTTGACACTTTGCTTCACAATGAGATGAATATTCGTTTAGTACGTGATAAAAGAATCAAATTGGCGAGTCATTCATTACAGTTGTGCGCCGTTTATGGTGATTACGGTATATCGCGAGATCACGCACGTAGGCGATTCATAACACATACCACCGCACATCAGCATAAATTTTCATATTCTACAACGTTTAACAGTAATCATTGGGTATGTGATTATGGGGTGAAGGTAAAACAATGTCTTATATAGGCAAATTGAAAAATACATATCAGCTATCTTGCTACTAACAGAGCTGGTCAAATCCCCACTGGCAAAAACACTACTCTGCTTATATATATATATCAACGGACGGTAGGATATGTAGTTGATCAGCTGTTTCGATTCAGTCGATGGTACTCCAGTAAAAGGGCCTCTTTGGCTCGCTCGCCGCTCACAGCAACGCGGCACCGCACTTCGACGGAGAGCTAACGATATAATATCACATCTAATAACAACAACAACAACGTCTGCCAGATGTGCGCTCATGCGGGCTACTAGGCTCCGCCACACCTCAGTTTGTATCCGTTTGCCGCAAAAAACACAACAACAAAACAAATGAACTATAAATTGATAATCAGTTAGACTTTGACCAAAAATAGATTAGCCAAAGCGAGGATCTCTCTTTTGTCTATGTACATTTATCACTCTCTAATGGCCGTGTGTGTAACGCTTTTTACGGCATCATGTAGTATCGGCATCTTACACAGGTCCTAGTGTCCAGCATTGCTTCAGATGATTGGCTTTTAGCACGAAACAAACCGTGAGTCCGGTTTCGAATCCCCAAAAATGCTAAAAAACAAGGAAAAAACATTATTTATCTCATCACTTGCAAGATTATGTGAAAAGTAGATATTATGATATATTTGCCTTTTACAAAACTAATCAGAGTATTGTTTAGCCTATTTGTGCACTTTGGTTTCTATTGGCAAACCCATGCGATATTTTTGTGATAAGAGAGGTGTAAAATAGACGGCAAATAAAAAAAAAAACTCGAAGTTTTGAAAATAGTTAGAAAATATAAACTGGGAAACTTTCTTCTATTTTCTTGATTAACCACACAGTTCCCCGTTTGCCTTTTGGCCTAACACAAAATAAAATTATTAATTATGGTTTTCGCTATTTCGTTTTAAATAAAAATTCCACTTTTTTTCAATACACCAAGCGCAATAATGTATGATTATTTGAAAAACTAGCTAAAAGTTAAATTTATTTATGCGTGCTGATTTGAAGATCTGTTCAATGAAACACAATGTGTTGAGGAGGTACAGGTTTGGGATCCTCGAAAGTATTCCGCACACTTAGCTCGTGTTGGTTTTTACTAATCAGTCTTCAAAATGCCATTCTGTGTCACCTATTTACCACGGTCCCATGAACTATTCGCTTCCCAACAGATAGACGCTTGCTTAGGTGCAGTAATGGTAATCTAGCTTACCATATAGACTCCCCGTGTCCATTTAAAAAAAATTGATCATGCGGACACGTCGTGAAAACGTTAGTGCTACTGGATAACACAAACAGACTCCAAAACGAGTGACATATACGTAGATGACATCGCCTACGTTTCCAATGGCTTCCCAAAGCCCGTTTGTCGACCCTATTTAATCCTCGGCCATCCTGTTGTCATTTTCTGTCAACTCCTCTTGCCGAGCCCGCATTCATTTCCCGCCATTTCTGTTCACAGACACTTCAATTTCCACGCACATTCGTTTTCCAGTCGTTCCACTCTCCGCCGCCATTCGCTGCCAACGCGATGATGCGCTTGATCCGTATTGATCCGAACGGATAAAGGAAGACTTGCTGTCTCTGCGGCACTCCACAGTCGCTAGTCACCGATACGAATAGGTTTGACGTCAAAGAACATCGTCACCGGAGAGGGCCACATGTTGTGGTACAACACAATAGGGTTTGTTTTTCTTGTCGTCTAACATTACTGCATATACATCGATATCTGTTGTTAACAGATCATCATTGGAAGTGAAAGAACAGCTCGTCGCACGTTTACACACACATCTAAATTGCCCTTAACACAAATTCGGCGCCAGTAACACACAAGGCCCTGTACATACACCCATCACATACACACATGCATACACACTCGCTCATATACACACACACCCACACATATACATACAAACACATACATACACATGTACACACACACAAACACATACAAACGCACACGCTCGCATGGTGGCCGTTTATCTGTGAGTGTGCTTCACGGCCCTGTGTGAGTGTGTGCCCCACTAGTGCTTTGCCTGTAACAGCAATAGTGGCAGTAGCAGCGTCGGCGGCGGCGGCGGCGTCAGTGGCGGCGGCCGCTGTAGGAACACCACTTGCCGTCGTAGAAGCAGCGGCAGCCACAATATTCAATAACACCGAGCGACACGAACCTTGTTCTGAGTTGTTTCGTGCGGTCGTATTTGTTGCAGCAAGTAATTGTACCAGTATCGAGTACTCGAATTGAGTTCATCTGGCCAGCCACAGCTGACGACATGGCAAACGCTGTCGGCCCCAACTCCAGCTGTTGTTCGCACCCATCTGGCAAGTGAAAGCTGCATCCGAACTTTACTGCACCGTATTAGCGTTTGACTATAAACTGTGTGATTGCAACTCGGGAGCTGTATGAGTGAGTTTATCTACGTGAAAGTGCGTCCAGCGGCCAGCCCGATGTGAGTTGCCGAGCAGGTAGGTTAGTCGGAAGATTTGAGACTGTGTGATTAAACGAATGGCTGTGATTTTTCCCTTCATTGAATTAGACGATGCGTTGAATAAATAGATTTTTTCGCTACGAATTACAAGTTGGCTCTATTGTAGATTGTGCGGGACGTCTCCGATAATCGAGAGGCGAAGTCCTCATTACCGTCAGTTTCTCCATCTCACCATAGGAGTCGATAAGATAAAATCGCCACGGAAAAGTGCATATCGAAATTGTTCAATGCTTGGGCTGGGCAGGGCAGGTCACTGATGTGCGGGGAGCTCCAGCTCCAGCAAATGCTGCCTAAGCCAAACCTACCAGAGCTGAGACGACATGTACTGCTGTTCGTTCATTATTCCTGCGGTAGCGGTATACAGGAATCATATATAGCCCAGTTATGTTGCCAAGTGTGCTAAAATAGCTATGATCACCAAGAAACACGAACGATGTGAAGTGATGGTTAGGAAGCTGGAGTGCCGATTTTTTAAATGTTTCCTATTTCCTACCGGTTCAGGCCGATTCGTGTTGATCAGCTGTTTCTCTGTTTGAACAGTCGGTGGATCTCGCGTCATCATGCAGATTGGGGCCTACTACTCGTACTTTAAGGTTTTATCCGGTTCTAACTAGCCGTAGCACTCTGTTGTCGGCGTGCTTAGCTGAGATGGCGCGATTTTAGCCGTTCAGGAACGATGTGGTAATTAGCTAGACATATGTAGAACTGTTTTAATAATGGAAGACGACAGAGAAGAGCAGGCAGATTGAGGTTGAATGCAGCTAGATATGATCCTTGAGAGAACATCTCAAGATATTATAGTAATAACAGAATGTGCTTTTAACAAGTTAGTAAAAATGAAGATAATTACAAAGTGATCAGGCGAACTTATTACGAGTTCACAGAAAGTGGTCGCTTGCTCTGTTTGAGGGTGAGAAGTAAGCTTCTCCCGGCGGGAGTGTAGAAATGCAATTAGGAATGGGATATGCGAACATTCCTATAGTGGGAACGCTGTGTGACGTGAAGCTGTACGAAGCTGTTGGCAAACATATATGCTTTGCCTCGTATAAAAGTTTATGAACTCGATGAAAGGGCGCTCTCAAAGTTCCGATGGTCAGTGTGAGCTACACCTTAACGAGTCCTGGTAAAGCCTGAGAAAAATAAATAACATTCAATAAACAGAAAATGTATTTCTTGCATCTATGGGTTTAGAGTTCGTTGCATTTGTCAGGAATGTCCGACGACGATAATGGTAGAGTAAATGGTTGTAATTTGCAGATTTCTTAAAGACTAACAGGCGCCAACAACACAACCGTAAAATAGTTCTAGACTTAAAATGACAAGAATGAAATTTAAAAGTATTTATGAATTTTTGCTAGCGCTGCAGAAGACTGAAAGGATGCAGTTTAAAAATATGTCGAATAATTATGAGTTACATAGAATATTAACAATTGTCATACTTATCAACGTATTTTTGCAGAGCATGTACAAAACAAAACAGTAATCTTGCAGTAGTTATATTTGTAGTAGGTTTTTGTTCTATCGCTGAATATCGTTCGTTGGTGTTAAGCCGTTGAATCCCTGAATAAATTTCTATTTAATTTTTAATTAATTCAAATATATTTTATTCAATTTTGTGAACAATTTTGTTTGATTAATTTTTTTTTATTTCGGATGACGAATTGATTCTGTTCAAAATGATTTGATTGATATTGCTTTATTTTCGTAAGTCAGCATTATTAACTGATCAAACTACCATCGTAATTATGATATTTTAGCTCTTTGTTACGTTATTTGTTGCGATATTACGTAGATGTGTTTTCGGAAACCCTTTACAGATTTAAATAAAGAAAGTCGTACAAGTATTTATTCGGGATGCGTGATGCTTCAGCTAACCTTAGACAGTTTTTAATAACTGAGAGTTTTACTAAATTGCAAAAAAAATGCGTCAGGGAGTTTGCAACATCTAAGGATTCACGATAGCCAGGCTATAACAACTATGATGCGGAGTGTCATTCTTCTTGCTCTTATTATTATTACTATTAATACTACGATTGCGTAAGTCAGTTAGGTATTGTTCTTCATTTGAAAACTAGCTGCCTATATTTTAAAGTGCTACTAATTTTTGTATTGTTCGTAACTGTTATTGCTAGTATTGTTGTTGTTGTTGTTGCTATTGGTATATTTTTTTGGTTCTGCTGTTATTACTGACCAATAGGTGGCGCGCATGCATCGCGGTGCACTGTTGCCTGCGATGGGAGGGCTGCCCCGCCGTGTGCCCCCTTCGCCCGGTATCGCTTTGCTCGTGACGCCTCCGCCACAAATTGGCCCGCCAAATGGCAACACATCCTATTCTGGCTCGACCAGCAGTGGCACCGGGACCAGCGGCGGAGGAGCGAGCGGTACAAAAAAGCAGCAGGGCAATCAAGGGGCACAAGGTGCGGCTGGAGGCGCCAACCACAAATGCTCTCGGTGCAAGGCGCGGCCCAAATCCGGATCCGGCAGCAGTTTGTGCATACGATGCAAACTGCAGCGCGAGTACTGTTCGCCGAGGGGAGGCTTTGCTGGACCCAAGAAAAAGGTCCCAATGACAGCGCTGCCAATGACGCCTTTGTCGTCAACGGCACCAGCTTTGTCGCCGACTATGGAATCACGAAACGATATATTGCAACTGACGCCGCCAACATCGCAACAGCTTACTCCAACTCCGAATACACCCAGTGGGATTTCACCGTCTACTGGGATGCATCTCGGACAGGCACCTACATTGTCGCAGAAAACGGAAATTAATAACGTCGTAAGTCCACCGTTGGACGTGAAACCGTTGATCATTCACCTTGAGGTGGCCGGGGACCTCTCAAGGAGCTTGCAGTGGGCCACCTTAGGAGATCAGGAAGACTTGACAGAAACAACGTGGCCTCAATGCATGGTAGTATTTCAAGACTGTTTATTAGCTAAACGAACGTATGTGACGGTTAAATGAAGCACAAATTTAAGAAACTCCGTATCTACGTAACACATTCTACTGTGATGTTACTTTCCATTCTTTTAAAACTTTTCAGTTTATTAACGCATAATATTATTAAGTGTTAGATAAATACAATACTTTATTTATTATTAACTTGTTTCTAAAACATTAATTTTCATTGCCTTAAATTTATATCCAATTTCATAGGAGGAATTAGAGCGCGAAACAGACGATTTTAGGCCAGAGTCATTAAATCAGGTTTTGTCTGTGAGTGAAACGAGTCCAACGCATCCAGAACGAGTTGAGCCCTGTCCAGCTAATGTAGCGCTACCTGCAGAGATCGTGGGTGCAATGAGCACCAGCGGCGGGTCTGGTAGAGCTCGACTGGGTCTTGCTCGATTACCTGCCATATTATCACTACCTGAGGGTCCGCAAAGTCCATCCGAATTGACGCGCAAGCAACCTTCCAGAACATTGCCCCCAGCCATTGCTTCACAGTCAGTCCACACGATCAACGGGATCGGACCCCCTAATCCAAAGATGTCGCCGGCGCAGGGCGTAGTGGTGACTTTGAATATTCCAGACAGAGAACTTTCGAACGACATCTCAAACAAGCACTGCACTAATTCCCTCAGGCAATCTGTTACTACCACGACCGGAACAGATTGCGTTATAGGTGACACTCACCAAATCTCACTAACGGCAACCTCTCCGAATCAACAAATATACGTCCCGATGGTTTCGGTGACGACGACAGCAGCATCTACTACACTAAGTACAGCCTCCTATGAAACGCCAATGTCATTCCATAATCACAGCGACGGCGTCCCGTGTCGAGTTGATGCTGACGTCTGGCGAAGCCACGTAAGGTAAGTTTAGTCGTTGGTTGTGAAGTTGTTTTTCAGGCATACGATATTTACACGTTGAAGATGAGCCATAAACAAAGCACTGTTTAATAGTTAGCCATTATCAGCCTAGTTTTTTTATTCTAGTGCAAATATAACCCTATGCAATGTTGGATTATTTCAGAAATTCATTTATTAGATGTGGCGAGTATGCACGCCTTGACTTATCGCCCAGGAATTAGATACGATACACAAGACAGGCGTATCCCAAGTATATAGCAAGTAACGTTGTTGTTGGTGTTTATCTTGTACTCAAGGAGAGCGGTTCGCTCCTACACAATCTATCTAGAAGAAGCTTTCTCGGCTTTGCTTGAATCTCCTTCCGAAAGCAAATGGGTCACGGTGCTTAGCGTCTTTCAAAAAAAGACTGTACTCTCCAAGATTCTTCAGCGATTATCCATTCTGCAGAGAGCCCTGCTGCCCCCCGAAGAGCACACGTCGTTGCGTCGGTGAGTAAATTAGTCTTCGAGACCATTTCGTTTCTGACTCAAGCTTGAAGAAGACTTGTTTAGCCATGTTACAGACTTGCTTAATGTAGACGAAGCTGTTGTTTCTTTCGCTTTCAATGAGGGGTCCCATTGCTTTTATACGCTATTTCCCCTGTATGTCATACAGTAGCGTGCCGTTATTCCTTCCTGGTCTAACATGGATAGACTGTCCTTGAATTTGATCGCGTTTTTCCTTCCTCAGGGTATCCCGAAGTGCTGAGCAGCTCTTCAAGGCAATGAGTCGGTTACGAGGTGAGATGGCTGCAGCACGAAATACGGAACAGCGTTTAGGTCACAGCGCCATTTATCCATTAGGCCAAGCAGCAAGTTATCCCACTTCACCTCTTGTAGGTGACTCCACCAATATCAACGATTATAGCTCGCTTACGTCCAACGGACTTTGCCCCACTGCCATCCCTTTGGATACAACCGGGGACAGTTTCAGCAGTAATACTTGCGGCATTCAGCCAGCAACTGCCAGAAGTTCGCATCTGGACGTTAACTCGTTCATCTATCAGTCAGGTAAACAGCAGCAGCAACAGATGCCGCAATTAAAATCGTCACCAATCGTGAGTAGGAACTCTCCAGTTTACAACGCCGTTCCCGCAACTAGCGCACCAGTTGATGAAAGCTTTTTTGCAAGTGGCATTTCACTGCCCGGCACCTTCATAACAACACAGAAATCTCTAACGGAGGAAGCCGATGACGAAATTTCGAAAATTCTCGCAAAGCTTAAAAAAGAAGATCGTTGCACCATACCACAGGTGATGACTACGAACAGTTCATTATCATCAACACGGACTGGCTCGTTATCTCAAGCACAACAGGTGAACACTGCTCCATCCTATCCGCTCATAACGAACGGCTCAACCGTAATGGGACACAGTTCGTCAAAGATCGATGCGCTTCCATCATGTACACGAATTACGTCGGCGTCGTCAGCGGTTCAACAACAGACCGCCACTGAAGTTGGAGTACCTGCTCAATTGATGGCAAGACTCTTATCTCCAGAGTTTTCTTCACAACCAGAAGCATTTGTAGGTTCGACAACTTCAAACGATACTCACAGTTCGATGGGCAGGTATAACGAAACATCTGTAAATCAAACTACTGAATCACTGAATCAGACATATGCGAACATCGCAGCTAGGGAAACGAACTCTACTCAACGCCCGTTTGGCCAACAGCAAGCGAGCAACGCTGGAGGCGCTTCAATAGGAAATAGGCGGTTATATTTTTACGACATATCAAGACCTCTCAGTCAAGATTCGAACCAGCAGTCCTGGGAGCTGGCACAGTCACAGCAGGCCATGGTCAAGACGGAAAACAGGACCATGTTTTCTCCATCGCTGCCAAAGAAACCTCATGTGGAAATCTCCCGGAGTGCCGTCCCTATAGTGGCAGCGCCTCAACTGCGAAGCCTTCTAGCTAGAAAATCTCCAGCTACGAATTATTTAAAGTCGACGCAAAACCAATGGTGAGGATAAAATAAAACGATAAACCATTGAGTAGAATTCCATATTTTAGTTCTCATCTATACTTGTACAGTGAGAGATCTTACTCTATTGAATTTACAATTCTGGCAAAATTCAAGTACTCCAACGATAGATGTGAAACGTGTGTAAGGTATTATAGTTATGTTTTTTTCGGGTATTGATGCATTGGCAGCTTCATGAACAGCAGAGTGCAGGCGGATTCTTTGGCAACGCCTTTGACAGTGGACGTTCTCCAGTTAAGCCAACATCAACGGCTATATCTGAGTCCCACCCAGGAGATAACAGCATACAACAATGGTAAACGCGATTTATAGCTGTTTCGTACTGACGATCGTTCCTTAAATTCACTCATTTTTTAAAGCTTCCTTGCTATATAACAGTACAATGAACTGTGGTATGAAGCACTAGTTTGATTCAAATAAATCTACTGCCAAGCTTATTCACTTCGAACCATTGCTAGGAACTTCTTTATTATCTTTAACTGGAATTGATTATATAATCAAGTTGCATAAAAAATCGTTTTAGCGAAGTTATTAAAAAGATGAGTCGGAGATACGTTGATTTAGGTGTGATTGAGATATTATCTAAAATGACTTTTCTCTTTTAGTAATCATAGCGATCTCTATATAGAAAGTGTTTTTAAAACTTAGACTTCTTTTATAACTTGCTTGTATTGCAGAAGCGCCGAAGCCTCAAAAAGTGCTGCCAAGTTTACCTGCCTTTAGCTCATCATTACAACAGAAGTCACTATATCAGCGAGGCTCAGGAGCTTCTGACTACAGCCTCGCAACGCAACTGCATGATCAGCAACAACAACATGGCCAGGTAAATTATCACAAAATCGCTACTATCATCACTGGAATGGTGGTATTTACTGAAGTACATGCTTCAAAAAGTACCGCTTGTACCTGTAGCTTTTTCCTATATTTTTTGGTATTAAATTCGTATAATCGATCCTTCAATCCTCATGTAATACCGAGATCGAATGCTCGTGATAATTTGTTTTTTTCTATTTGTTGTTAGCATAAAGTGAAATTTCCACATAGCCATTATAATTACATACGTCAATAAACACAATTATTTTTATGTTTACCTGTCCAGAAGCTGGCTCCGTAGCACGATTGAAAATGTACTGTTTGTACAAGAAAATGAAGAAAAATAAACACAACACTATCAAAGTGAAAATGAGTCGATCTAGTTGGCTAAGATTTGTCTGTAAAACTATAAGGGAAGTCCCGCAGGTTTAACACATTCTCAGCGACGTCGTACCATTTTTACTAATGAATCTTGCTGATCTGAACTGAAATTAGCCTTGTAGCAGAAGTTTTATCAGAAAATGTACTATGATTCGTATATGTGGAACACTGGCAACATCCTTACCTTTTTCCAAATCATGCCTCTGTCGGTCGATAATCTGTTGTGTAAGTTTTATGAAAACCTTTCAATTTTTTTTTCGCCAGGTGGAAAAAGTATTACCTCCGCTATCCGCAAGTACTCAGGCGGTAGATCAGGCATCGATGGCGAACGTTGAATTGCCACTTGCTCAACAGTCACGACAGGTGGTCGGTACCATCCCACCAAATACAAATGGCGTTTGCGCAGGTCTTCCCGGGCCGGTAAACGATACCGCGATGTCGAATTGTAGTGCGCTGAACGGACTCGATCTGTTCGACGCGCAGACTGACGGCTCGCCGCTAACGGGCCCATCGTCAATAACAGAAGGGCCTGGATACCCATCTTGGCCAGCTGTCCAGTGTTCTGCTCCACTTGGAGAGGCTGTACCTAATACAAAAGGCTGAGCGCCTTAGAAAGGACCTGCATTGGCGCTATATCGAGCTGCGATGTTCAGAATGCTTTGTTGCACACCGCCCACGGATCACGATGTGTGCATCGAGTGTACAGAAGACCGTCAATCCTAAACGGTGTTGCTGCGACCTTTTGTAATCGTCCAAGTTGGCAAGGTGGACGAAGTTTTGCAAAGAAGGCTCTTGGAGCCCTCGTTAAAGACAGATCACGTTCGGAGCTTCGTGTCATGGCACTTTCATTCTACAAAGCAGGCATGCAGAGTTACTCCATACAAATATGTCGTAAGAGCGATGCAGCTATTCATTGAAGCTAGTGTGCGTTCAGGCCAAGTGCAATGTTGCAACATTTGTTACGAATACGTAAAGTTAATTGGAAGGTCATTGGGTGGTCGTTTTCTCAATGGTGTCGCAAGTTAGTGCTAATTGAACTTGCTCTCGTAGAAGTTATGGTGTGCGAGACGTAACGCATTTGGCTGGAAATGACATTCTTGTCGACGGGGTAAGCTTCCTCAGTCATCGATTCTAACGTTACGCAAAAAAGAACATTCACTCTAGTAGCATTCGTACACATTTACGTTAGCCATTTATTAATATATTCATTTAGCTGGTCGGTCGATTTGTCAGTAGAAGCTGGAACAAGGCCGGCCCTCGGATCCGAGTTTAAAGGGACAGGTCTGTTGTAAATATTTGATGAGCGACTCTATTCTTAATTCTATGATTACGCTCCATCCACTACTGGTATATAATCAATATTCATATTATGTTATTATTATATTATTCAGATCGGATACAACATATTCGTAACTTTATTGTGCTTATCTAGATAAGTAAGGCTACCGATCTGGTATAAAAGCTATCACGATTATTATTATGATTAGTATCTTTAATCTCAGATCGTCCAAAGGCAACTATCGCTACAACAGTTACCTAAACAGTGGAAAATGCGGATTCACGATTCTTTTGTTTGCCAGCAGCAAGTTTGAATTAATTTTTTCGATAGGTTCACAATTTAGGAAACGACTCAGAAGTTGAGATAAAATCCAAATTAACCTGTTATCTACAAAATACGTATAAGACGAGATAGACTACCTTCTTCGCATATCCGCTCAGTAGTTGTTGCTCTGAATTGTTTGGAACGATCGCGCAAACATTGGCACCGCCCCTCGTAGTGCCCCAACGTGCCTCGTGTAGTCGTTCGGCGATGTACATACCCAGGAGTATATATATATACATACATACATGATTATATATACGTACATATATTAGTTTATACCTGCGGACGATTTTACTCATATGCATTATACATAATATATACATGCAGATCGTGTGATCTGTGATCATCACTTGACCTAGAATTGACGGCTGGCTATAGTGTGCCACCTGTGGCAACCGGAGAAATTCTGCGAGTTTACAATACTTTCGCTTGCACGCTCGGACAGCTTTCTGCGTTGATAGATTTACGCGCCTTGTTTTCGTAATATCCTACCTCATATTACCGCTAGTTATTCTCCTGTGTTCCCCGTACGATATTTATCGCAACGCCGTTCTCTTAATAACCTAACCTACTATAAATAAATTATTACTACTACTTCCGTTAACATTACGCAGCTGTTGCTCGCCTTTTTCTAACGTGGTCTCCCAAACTGTTTGTGTCCTAGTTGAGGGAACCTTAACAATAGCAGCAGTGTCCGACTTTGTTCGTGTTCAAGTACATCAGGTTTCCATTGAAACGGGACTTTGTCTCGTTTTAGGAGCAATATCGAAGCTTCAATCGCTCGTTTCGCCTGTCATCTATTGTACTTAAAATGCGGTGTACCTATATATTTGAAAGATTGTTTGTTGTGGGACGTACCAGGACAAATTAGAACTATAAGCGCGGGCTTTAATCTATGGTGTGACATCTCTGTTTATGTGACTCCAATACCTAACGGGACATTCTTGGTTAATGCTTGAACTTGTCCGAGTTTCAGCTAGTCCGGTGAATTAGAAGGCGGAGATGCGGGACTTCAACAAAAAAGTTGCAATACTCTTCGATTTCAAGTGCAAACGAATGCTTGCTTTTACCCCACCTAATATAGCAGCAGGATGATTGGAACGGCAACATAGGTATACGTAATTGTAATGATGGTTATGTCCTTTCTAACCCAGTCCAGTTAATGACACTATGTCCGAGCAACTAGTCACAATGCGAGTTTTTCAAGGGAAAAAATCGAAATGTTGTTGTTGTTATTTTAACGTTCGTGGATAGCTAGCCATAGCGACGATTTTATGTTATTACTTTTGCACGATCTGGTGTATCGCAACGCTATTCCTGGCAGCTTCCGTGCTTTGTCGCATTGTACTATGCATGTAGCTTGGTAAATTTTCTGTTTCAATTATCCACTGGTTTCGTCGCGCGTGAGATCGGCATGGCACTTGCCTTCACGTTTCAGGCTGCTCAGTCACCTCGCCTATTGACGGCCTGTCGAACTCGGTCTGCCGTAGCGGCAGACAATGACGCTATCGCTCCACTATAGAAACGGTTGCTGAAGGCGGTTATCGATATGGCGTTCTTGCGCAATGAAAGAGCGTAAGCCTTTTGTAGAAGAAGTGAGATTGAATGGCTGGAGAACAGAGCTCTGTAGCGAATGCCATTGCTTAAGAATTAATCTGTATTGCTAGTACTACTGTCGTTTACATGAAAAACACAATAAAGTTTGAGCCTAGTCGTAAGTGGAAAAGCGAACCAGAGACGGATACGGCTTTTAGTGCAGTTGTCTAACACTATCAGACTCTTCCATACGTGTCCTTTCTCCATAGTACGATTGCCTGCAAGTCAATATTGACAGCAGAGAAGGTCTTTCATCGACATCGAACAATTAGAGCAACAATGATCATGTCCTAGTGCAGCTAGTATTGTGTTGAGAAGGGCAACAAATATTTCGGGCACTCTATGAATCGAAGAAGTGATTTTGTCGTTGACACTTTGGAATGGTTTGCTTAGAGGCTCGGTGTGACGCCGTAATTCTCCCAGCCATTTATGTGAACTGGATATCAGTTATCTATTGAACCACGGCCTGTTATTTGGACTAGAGATATTGAAATTTTTAATATGCAAGCGTATTTCAATGTGCTCAGTAATGATCTCCTTCATAAAAGGCTCATATGGGAAATAAATTTTTCTAGCAATGCTCGTCTTCTTTGGCTGGATGAAAAATTTTAGCGGAACCTGCTATGATTTTTTACATTTAGCCTCAGCACGATCTTCTGTTGTGCATCATTATATAGTTTCGTGTACGAACAAGCGACAATTAATTTTGAATCAGTTAGGGCAATGCGTGTATCGTGATCGCCAGTAATATCAGATGGATGGTTCTTTGAGCATTGTGCTCACTTGCCCCCCATATCCCTGACGTCAGAACTGCTGCTGAACGCTCATAACCATCGTCGACATGTTGACGTTGGGATTTGACCCAATGCAAAACGTCTGTGCATCCTGTACAAAACTCCAACTGCTACATTCAGCTGCAGCAGTTAATTTAATTCGATAGGCGAATGGCTCGTGAACGTAAGCCAGGAGCGAAACGAAGCTGGCTGGTCGCGAGTGGTTCTATGCCGGTGTCCTGTTATGCATTGGCCGACCGGTTTGTGGTCTACCAGTTGTCCCTATACAGTACACTAAATAATCCACGCTACACACCATATATAGACTGACGCTTCAAACTCATTGAGAGCTACGAGCTCTCGATTGAAAATGGCTGCTGGATCCTCGCGTACGGATGCATGATCCCTCGGTTACAAATCAACAACTGGAAACGAACGGAAGAACGGCTTTTCGGGAAAGTAGTCCGAAAGGATGAACACGATTAGACGTACAACAGTTAGGCGAGAACGTACGAATGTCCGAATAACGTAAGCTTAACTACGGGAGACAGACTTCAAGCAACGCTATACGTTTGCTGCGCTTCTTTCTCTCTCTTCAATGATGTGAACAGCAAATGTCATCGTTAATCAATGCTCGTCCCAAACCGCCAACGTAATAATATCTATATGTTATATGTGGGGCGGGTCAGCAACGTGTTCTGTGTTCTTGCTAATAAGTAGGCGTGCGTATCCGCGGGAGTACATGCATTTATGAACACGGCTGATGGCGACTCAGTCAGGGCTACTTACGGACCTTTCATGAGGCGGCAGCGAACACGAGCAGACCTTTTGTCCTCTTTATGTTATTTATGTTTGTAGCATTTGTGTTCTTTGTAGCACAAGCGTGTGAATGCCTTTTTATGTTGCCCCAATCGGCGCGAATTCTGCATTATTCCCCTGTTGTTATTATTCTAGGTCTTGTTGTCCCAATTATTTTTGGCTACAGGCGTACTGGGTGAACAGAAAGGAATAGTGAAGTCGCCAAACGAAGCGATGGGCCAATACTTTAATCGGCAACGATCTTGTAAAGCAAAAAAGAGTAAAAGCCTTGCTTCTTTGGTCGGTTGATCGCGCTTATACGACAAACAACGTCGGATGCCTATTTCAATTAACGACTGTTCCGACATCATTTGCAGAATGCACACGTCATCTTCCTTTGCCATAAAGTCTCAGATGTACTGTTTTCCGTCTGAGTGGAACCTTTCGTTGTTGTGTAGCAATATCGTGTCGTATGGTGAAGCTGAGCTAGACTTTTGCTCTCAATTGTTATTGGTCTCAAATGAAGTAGTCATAATTATTTAGGTACACCCTTCAAATGTTCCAATGGTCACTGACATCATGTTGATTGTTACTATTTATTTGATTCAATTATGTTTTCAGTTCATTAGTCTGTATCGTTTATTTCTTCTCCTTTTGTTTTTTATTCCAGTTGTGTCTTTTTTAGCCATACCGTTGCATGTGTGCTCTGTGCAATAGTGGGGGCAAGATCATGGATCTAACCACGTAGCGTATGTTATTAGTTGTTCGAATTTGTGAACACCGTGTTTACTCATGCAGTAATGAATAATTTCTCACAGTTGTCCTTTGATTGTGCTCACCAATAACCCCTAAATGTGGTAGATGCGGCATTTAGCGTTTTGTAGCTAGAAATTCGAGTCTGCAGCTAAGCTGTAAGGTCGAAAGTGATTTGTCTCGCTTATTTTAGATGCGTTTGTTTGGCATGCGCAGCTAAGCAATGCTTACAGCCGTTCTCTGGGAGTTAGCCTCGAAATCTTAGCGGTCACAGTAATTGCTGCACCGTGCGATTTACACTTTTGTTTTTTTTCTTTACTGTGACGCCACGTTTTTTTGTTTGGATTTCCTAGTACAATCCCATTTATGCTTTATGAAATCGCAGACTGATGACCCAGTTGGCTGTGGATCAATAAGACGTTCTACGTTCTAATGGTCTAACTAACATAACGGTCATTTTCATCATCATCGCTAACTCCATGTACCTGCAAGTGTCGGACGCATGCGATTGTATTCATTTATACTTTAACATACACGTAAAAACATAAATAACCCTATATTTATCATAACAAGTATCGTCTATCATATTCTAGAATATGTGAAACGCAAAAATATTTTACAGTGGAACATATCCGTCTATGAACAGGTATCATGAAATACAATTTGAACAAAAAAATTATAGAAAATCCGAGGAAATAGGTCGATGAAACGTAGTGAAGATGAAACGAATGAGGTTTACATTTATTTGGATACCTAGGTCTGTGATGGGGGCGACGTTTGAAGACGAGATGCGTAGGAAAGCTCAAATTATAGTCAAAACTATTTGTTTATTCTACGGCCGCTACTAGATAGAAGATAAATGGGAGATTATCAACGGAGATACAAATTGTTCGGAAAAGCTCTGATTGACTTAGAAGCATTTTATAAATGAGTGCATGATTTGTTTCATCGAACTAGCAATAACTTCGGTTTTTGTGCCAATATAATGAGCGTCGTTTATTCTATAAATATAATCTCAAGCTATTACCGGATCATTATCGTTACCTCAATATATGCCCTATTTGTATGATGTTTATTACCAATATTGGGAAGGCTGTATATTTTTTTATGATTTATAGCATTTATTTTTCTCGTACAATACGCGGCTATATATACATCATGGTCATTGCTCTGTCACAAAATTACTCACACAATTAACGCTAGTGTCACAATACATATATATATATATATATATATATATATATATTCGGCCGATTATCTATATGATATTTACTCAGCATTTACACATATAAATATACGCATGTTGCTTTTTTGCCATACTTTGGCCTTATTATTAGTTATATTTTTATTAATACTATTATTATTATTATTGTTGTTATGATGCAGAAGAAAGCCTCAAAACTTTTGCATTGTAAATACAGAAGGAATAAAAGATATATAATATATATGCATACACGTTGATTGGAACAAACAAATGGCTCCTACAAGCAAGAAATAGCACGAAATACACGTAGAGATATACAATAAACATTTTGTCAACAAACGATTTAAGAGGCTAACGAGTTCATGGTTGTTCCCCCGTTGTTAACAGCTGATGAGCTATTCAGTGGAAAAAATTGTGATACGGTCTTTGATGATCCTAAATAAACTGGAAATAATAGATAATAATTAATTATAGAAGAAGTGGTATCGAGTCAAACTAGGAAAAGTAATTGACTGACTAATGTTTGCAGAGATCGACTCCATCGAGTCAAAAATGTTGAAAAAGACTGAAAACTAAAACAAACCTAATCTACCGCAGACCAGTGATTTTTTCTGTACTTCTCCGAGCTCAGTTGTGTAAAAATGCGAAATAGCTAACCTATTTTCCCCATTAATAAAATATATGTGTAGCGTACTTTACAAAAACGCCAGTGTCCAACTGTTCGAAGTGGAGCAAAGCTCATAATATCGAGGCGATCGTTAATTAGCGTCGACGACGCGTGTTTTGCTAGGTGTGTCAATCGCTCGTAGAAACAAATTGGGAAACAACCACTATTGTAAATGACATGGCATGGCATGGCATGGCATACAGTCGTCCATAGGCCGGAAAGTTATAGTTGAGTATTGTTTGCATCAGAAACACACCCATATCCAATAGACAGAATTGTCTAATACACATATGTTATTATGGGTTTCCACTCAATACGTGCAGATCGATATGCTCAGATATGGACAGCCCGTGTTACTGCTTCCTATATGACCCAGTTCGAATGAGTTGAAAATTTGCCGAATGTAGTGAACAGCAGTCTGCGTTCATTGATCCATTTGTGTACTATGCTATTTCTTCTAATTCTGACCACCTGTCGATCAGATTCTAAGGGAGATGCGTTCTAAAGCGCGACTATATAATCAAGACGGGGTTTACTCGATTTTGGCGCCGTGTCGTACGTGTTGCGCACAGCTTACAACGGCAGAGAAAAGCAGGGTTAGCAATGGCAATTAAAATAACTAACAATGGCAACATTGTTGGTTAGTTTTTAAAAATTTTATTTACTCTTATTGCCGAACCTAGCGTGCGTATTTTTCAGAGCGGACTTTTGGATTGACGCAACGGTTCGAACGTTTCGATGTATTACAACGACAAAATAAAAACACAGTTTAAAACTTGCGAAAAAACCATGTAATCGCTCAACCGCAACTGCTAAGGAGGTCCTGCGTTCATATATTTCTGGTATGTAGTGCAATCAACTGGCTCGCGGAAAAAACGTGATCATTTACGCAGGTACATAAACACACAAGGATTATAGTGGTTTACAATAACAGTGTGCCGCTTGATTACAGCTATATATAGACACATAAATGACAATTATGGACCGGATAACCGAACGATGAATGCGAAAAATATTGGAACAATGGCTGATGAATTAATACGACCGCTGTTTAGATGTCTTCAGCAAGATTATAAGAAAACAACGAAAGTAAGAAGAGTGCATGTTGTTGTGCGTTGATGAGAATGCATAGTTTATACACAGAATAAAAATGACAGCGCGATGAAGAATGGACGTAAGTGTTTTTATTACAAGTGGTGATTTTTTTTAACTAGCTATTACGCCTCATCACTCCACCTTTCGGCATCATCTTCGACCCCCAGTAATACAACAATTTTTGATTGACTATTATTGCTGTTGAAGTAACCTGGCAGGGGTCACTGTGAGCACCATATTTCGTCTTTTTTGCTCATATACATATACATAGAGAGCGAGAGAGAGAGAGAGGAAGAGCTTTGCCCGGTAATTGACGGTTCATTTAGATAATCCGTAATTAGATAATCCGATCACGATTAATAAATTGAATTGCCCCCCCGAATAAATTCGCTTTGTCCGCTCCGGGTTAACTGTGTTACCCGTCGGATATCAAACGGCTGCATTACATGTCTTCGGTGATGTGTTAAGGCAAGCACTGATCAGACACAAGGCAAACACGCTACCAACGTCACAATTTGTTTTTTTATTATTCATAAATCCGAACCGGAATTCTTTTCGTGCTCGCATTTATTTTCGCATCATTTGCAGGAATATTCAGGATAACTTTGAGGATTCGCTCGTTATCTTGCCACTTGTCTTTCTTTTCGCTACGCTGGTTTGAATTTTTATAGCGAGGCATATTTTCTCGACATTTCTAACATTTTTTCTGCAGTATGCTCTGCATTATTTTTGACTTCAGATACATTTTAATTAGACATTATATAGACAACGAACGGATCTTAAATGGGATTAGAGAAAGCACTTGCCGTGTAAACTTCAGCTTTACCGCTTTTTCACACCTAAACCACCTTCGCTGATGAGTAGACTTACCCGTTTCTCTGACGTGAAGTTCGCTTGTGTTATCGCTTGGTACCTATCAAGATTTTGTCCGAGCTCTGATTGTCTGGACATTCGAAAGTCCAAAAAGTGCCTAATGACAGCGCTTTACCTAAATGGAAGAAGTGCGACACAGAAGATCCATAATTATTTCTTTCTAAAAAGCTGACTGTTTCACATTGAGCATTCAAGACATTAAATAGATTTTGTTATAATTCTACTTCTAGTGAATAAGAAATAACTAGCACAGGTTGTTTTGACGATGAAGAACCAATAATACGCGTCTATCTATCGTCAAAATGGATGACTTCTAGTCACTGTAAGTACATAACCGAGGCAAAGGCGGACTAGCTTGTCGTAACTGTTTGAAAGATGCCACTTTTTACACTGCACCGGGTCATCAAACTTGGATGTTATCCGCGTACTGGCATCACCCCTTACAGCCAAAATTGAACGAACTGTCAATCAGTGAAACTGGCAGAAAAATTAAGTTTAGCATTTTTGCCGTAGCTGCTTAAGGTATGTTGTGCCTATTAAGTTATTCATTGTTTTTCAATAGTGCGATGCTCTGCACCAGGTGAAATAAGTGCAGCTATGAAGATTTTTTCTTCAGTAATTAAACTTTACAAGTTGAACAAATTTGATATAGTTAAAAGTATTGCTCAGTAGTCTTGTACTCATAGTATTACTCCATAATAATGTTTGCTACACCGCTATATGTGTAGCTAACTGTTCGTCTAATTATGAATGTGTGAAAACAAAAACGCCAGAAAAGAGTTGCCGAAGGGCCCATTACTGCCGGAAGCGTATGTGAAACACAGAGATTACTTTGAGGGTTCCGCCATCAGTAACTCCCGACGAGGTACAAACACCTTTGTACCCCAATAACTGCTGCTGATGATTGCATAAAATGCTGTTCAGAGTAAAATCAAACGTTTAAATAACATGCTCTATCCTAAAATAAGACTTTCCATGTTTATATACTTGAATAGAGCCTACTGTGGTACGGTGCCTGTGTGTGGTCATTCCCGCAATTACTATTCTGATGTTGATATTTATCAAATAGCGACTTTCGGATTCTCAACGATATTTGAGATTGGAACAGCGGAGGATGTCGAACTTCAAAAAAAAGGACAACACTATTTCTATGGATGGGCCGGCATTTATTGGCGAATTGCAAAAATTTACAACTGAATCTGAGAAAACGCACAGGGGTCCGTGCTATAATGCTCATGCTCTTACATGTTGTCACATCAACTGGTGTATGTTCCACAATATGGATACAAATACAAATCTTTAAATAATACAATTTGTATCTTATATATTAACGACTTATATTTAGCGCTACCCGTCTTGCGGCGATATATACGCACTATAAAAAACAAGTAATTGAAAAGTAAAGACATGTGAGTAAATACGCGTAATGGTTGAAACATAGATGGCGAAAATCTGAGTTAACAATTGCTCGTACGCCCGTGAAAGAGGTGGTCTATCGTTACGATGAAGAAAGCTAACCGCGCTTGAATTACGTCTATCGGAAAATTCTACGGGGCCTTCGGTAGATAAGGTACATGCGATCGTACCTTCTCGAAAAAGGCCCCGAGCAGGAAAAAGTGTGTGAAGTAATTTCGTTGCACAATGAAATGCAATTTTATTCTTAACTAAATTACGAGATTTCCAATCCTTCGGTCACAAAAAACAACTTATTTTACTAGGCTTGTGATGTAAACCTCACTCCAAAGATATTATCGCCCGTTCAGAACCTTAGCATGGCTTGGAAAGTAAGAGAGACAGAAATAAAATATTAATGAGCGGATCACTTTATGGAAGTCTTCTTCTTTTGATGGAGGGTCTATCGATTACGCAAATATGTAAGGCGTTAGCGTAATCGAACGGCAAAGAGATGATTTTGAGAAAAGACGATTGGTCTTTTTATCAATTTCCGTTAACAGATACGGTAGATCGACTTTTTACAGTTAAAGATCTATCTTGTTCGAATCAATAAAAAAATTATTAAATAAATTACTAGTCGCCTTAGCACCACATTATACGAATTCGACACCTTTCTCTTCCTGCGTCTAGCTCAGAGCCTTCTATAACAAATAGGTTTAGTATGCAGCACTCTAATCATAAAATCTCTAGCTGACCTAGCAAGACACCTAAGTCACTATAATAGGCCAATCAAACGGGCACCGTCGTACACTGGGCTGAACCAGCTTGAAGAGGAAGTCTTTAACCCATGCCACTGTCCTTGTTAACTAAATTCTATATTAACGCGAAATTTCAAAGAAGTAATGTAAAAGATAAATATAGTTTGGATGTAAAGTATAACAATTTTACATCTGTGGTGTCATTATCACTACGAGGGTCCCCAACGTCCGTCATTGATGAAGGTCATCAAAACTCTGTCGGTTATTTTTCTAATCGCAATCAAAAAAAATAGTTTGTTTCAAGCTCGACAGTCATTAGAACTAGTTAAATGTCAGAGGGCCTATAATACACGATGTATTTTGTGTTGAACTGGTACCATTATTTCTGTATTCGGAGTTCCGATATGGGAATAGCATGAATAGATATTTGTAATCACGGTGAAAAATACTAATTCAAATGGTATAACATGGATCAAATAGATTTTACAAACTCGACAGTATTTTATAGCTTAGTTTATGAGCTTTTTTATCATATACTGTTTTTTTTTTTATTTATACTTTTTATCATATACATTTGCTGGTTAAAATCAGTAGCGCTGATGATAACTGTCGTTTGTTGTATCGAGGTGTACAAATTATCACTGCAGGTAATCGGGTTAGTAATTAAACGTTAGTTGTTCTTCCAAATTTTCCCGTTACTTAATGTAAAAAATTTCAGTCATTTTATTGAAGGTTTATTTATGTTAGCTTGAATACCCAACACTGGCAAATATAATAGGTTTATTCTTGCATTTGTCAGACAGGTCACGTAAAGCGCTGTTGAAATGATAACCGCGCCCCCGTTCACAAAATGCATTACCATACACGCCTCAGATCATCCAGCAGTGACGTCCGCTCCGCCAGAGCTATGAAAGATCGCTAAAATGAATAGAGCACTCTAAATAGTGAACTATTTTGAAATATATTTTGGATAACAAGGTCAAGATAGGCATCTTACGATAAAGGCAGGTTCGATAAATAGAGATTAAGTGAACGCAGTTTATCTCTTTGATTTTTTGATCCTCTAGTAAATATCCTAACAGCAATAGGAATGGTGGTAAAACAGTAAGCCACCTACCTTCGTACAGGCAAGTGATTAACCTCGAAAAGTGACTACTAGGTAACACTAATTAACCCTCTTTACGATTTTCATAGGTAGTCGGTTTGATTTGAGGTTGGCCTCAATGCTGCGTACAGAAATTCAAGGCTACTGAATTACGTGTCACTCGGTGGTCAACGGATTAAATGAATTATTTTCGTACTCTTACCGCAAAGGTTACAACTTCGAAAAAACAAATATTTACAGCTACCGCCGGTAAGTTCAGAGTCAATGGCGTACGCTGGGAGAAATGACAAATTGGCGCAGTAGAGGATACGACAGGGTCTGTAGTTTCAATGAAGGCAGCTTCGCACCTGAACGGAAATGTAAGTGAGCACTCGATACTGCCTGCACTTGCGCTATCAAAACTGCTCTCACACATATATTTTTATAATCCTTTTTATTCACAGGTAACAGTAGATTCCAGGTAGTGTACAATCACATGAGCTGACACTACGTGTCTGCCCCAAAAGACGCGGTTCACGCAATGAGTAATATAGTTTAGATTCGGAGTGCGGTTGGTATCGACGGCGTTTTAGCTCAATCAATGACCCTGTAACAGAAGTCTATTGTTGGGCATATATAGGGAAATATTCATCCTGCCTTTAATCCTTTCGGCCTACCTGCTTCGACAAGCACGAACCTTTGGAACGCACTTTTCCGTAAATCACTGCAAACTTGTTGAAGTAAAACGTAGCTTGCGTCCATTTACATCAGTTAAACAGAACGGCCTAAAAACCTGGAACTTGTTTACAGTAGTTCATCATTGAGATTCGAGCACAATATGGTACGTACTTTGTTCCCGATCAGATATCGAAAGTTGTTAAAGACGAATTAGAAGCTGGTAAGAAAAAAATACGATTTGGATCTACAAGAGCCTTTTAGAAAAACGTTCACTAGTTGTAGCCTAGATACTTCAAATAATAAACCAACCTAAGACGCCTAAATATATATTGTGTAATGAAAAATTATGCAAGAAATCTAAGGAAAAGAAAACTATATCTTTGCAACGTTTGAAAAAGAAGATGTTCTAGTACGAACGCAGAAGAAACGAAGCAAGCAAAACAATATCTGTATCCAATGTCGTGTAAACTGCACACATGAGGTATTGATTTGACTGAAGATATTCAGCACCCCGATATTTACTTGCCTGACGGTACTTGTTATTATCACACGTTGTTTTCGCCGATAGCTTCATAGATATTTGACGTATACATGTAAGTGTGCAGCTTCCATTTTCAGGACAATATTCCTGTGTACAGTTTAATCAGGCTTTTGCCAGCATAGTAACATTATCTGGGGTGATCATCGTATTTTCTGGGATATTCATATCGACTGGCGAGTGAAGCTAACTCTGTCTGTCGAGTCCGTTAATTGTATCTAACCCTAAAAGCGAAATAATTACTTGAGCCTAACAATAGCCATTGCTTGATGGCTGGCTCCAAATGCTATTATAGTAATTGACGTTCGCTGACAAATATAGAACATCTATCGAAGATCGTCGACGACTTGATCGCGTCATGCATAGCGATTAACGACCAACACAGAGTCAAATTCAGCCTCATTAATAGTACAGAGTTTCTAGCATTTTGCATGATTGTTTGAAGTTGAAAACTTGGCCGTTACAGCATATACGAACACTCGATAGAAATATAAATAGCCACAGGCTTTATCCGCGCGGCACTAAATCGATGACACAGGTATTTACCAGACAGCGCCTATCGAGCGGACTCGACGCTTTTAGATCCCTGATAGGTCCTAAATAGAAAATGCAACTACTGAGTTGTAATTGGTAATTCTTATGCATGAAATAATGTAAATACTTTTCTCGAACACTTACGCTTTCGTGTATAAATAGAACTCGTGATACGGTAATAACACCTTGATAGCCCTGTTGTTTTTAAGGAACGAATACAACAACGAAGGTAACACGATCACAAGTGAATATACAGTCAATTATGAACAATGTTGCTTTAAATAGATCGCATTAAAATGGTCTATGTCAAGCATTAACGTAAACCATTCTTAAAGTCATTAGGCTTTTATAGATTTGCTAGACTTATCAGCGGTTTTTTCAGTGATTTGTTATTTCATTATTCTACTCTCAGACGGTAAAGACAATGCTTTGTTTCCTTTTCACCTCATGACCTCTGTCGTAACAATTTATTTACAGTCTTATATATACACTACAGCGTAGTTCAATACAGAACCCTCGTCGGCCTTCCTAGCATCACATCTTGTCAGTACAATATAATAATAATAATTTCCATAGTATATAATTTCTTCGCTTCGTTTCTACCTTTCGCAAGCTCATTCGCTCGATCTTCGTTATCCTTTGCGCTTTCCACCTGACACTCGTACCTCCGCATTGACTCACAGATTTCGAAAGAGCCGTGGCAGCGAATTATCGATCCGATACTTTGTTTTGGCCTCCTTGGTAATCTGCGAACAAACAGACCCGCGTACGCTCACAAACAACACAGTCCTCATCCACCCGCCCAAAGCAGATGTCACGGTCTATAAATGTCGCTTTAATATTCCCCGTTTCTAGCAGTTCTTTTCTACTATATTCGAGCATCAGAATAATTCTTGAAGAGATGATGTTTACATTCAGGACACTTATTCTTGATCGTTGGCAATTTTTTTTTGCTTGTTCCTATGTTCATGACGAAAAACGGCCCACAAATTTAACTCGCATTCTGAGCATGAACGCAAAATGGCTTATTCAATCGAGAGATTTTTAGCTTCCTCTACAGGTAAAAGGCTAACCTATATTTTTTCTTTCTAAGAACCATTAATTTCGAGCCTTTACCAAAGGTTTCGTATGCCAATAAAATCGTCATGTGTGAACAGTATACAATTAACTGGGTTAAACGGATTATAATTTTACTCCCGTTGTTACGCCGAAGTCCATTGTTACTTAATTTCTATGTGGCACCCAATGGTCAACTTATATCACATGGCTATATATTTATTAGCTCACTGTTGTTGGTTGATATAATCAAATGCCACAGGTTAGAATGTTTTAAGATAAGCTACCGCATTGCTTCAACCAAAATGGCCAATAACGAGTTATTGAAGATTAGGTCTTCATAGGCAACAATATTGGAGGTAAAAAGAATAATTATAAATTGGAGTTATTTCTAATATTAATATTGATAACAACGCATCTAACATGGAATCCAATGATCATTATCGAGAACATCAATTTTTGAATGAATTTCCCAATACCTATCATGCTGTTACGCGGTAATAACCTCTAAATCGATTAAAGAATCAATAATAATGAACAGACAAAATTTACGTTCAATCGCCATGACTCAATGATGAGCCATTCGTCTGTGCGACGAAAAAGTTTTTTCGACTGAAACCTGTAACGACCGTATGTATAAATGAGCATTGACCTCACAGTATAAATTCTCCGTCTAAGCTAGGAGAAGAGGGCAGATATTTGCCCTGCTGCTATTATCTTTTTTGCTACCCGCAATTATAACACTAACCCATAAACTATAAATTATTATTCACAATAATCAGCTCGCTCGTTGCAATCATACATCCTAACACCGATTAATTGCTCAAACAACTTTAGGTTCTATATAGCATCCTGTTCTCATTTCGTTTGTCGTCTCTATTCAAACATCATGCAAATCGTTCACCCGAAAAAAAAAAAAAAAAAAGCAGTAAATTTTTACACGTTCACCTTTATCTCTATCTGTACACTGTGTTATTGAGCGCTTTTTCTAGAACAAACACATCTACACTATCAAGAGTTCTCTATACAGTGCTTTATATCTTGTTAACTATAAACAAACGTCTCCGGCAAATCTGACTAAACCCAATTACCCTCGCAGACAACTGTTCCGATAACCCATTGCAGTACCACTTTAATGGCAAAAGAAAACAAAGTTACATAGGAACTATTATAGGAAAATATGCAAGCTGAACACAATGTATACATTACGGTGCCAGCAAAATGAATCGAGCGTGCTAGGGAAAATCCATTGTTCAACTGCACAAATGTCCTACGAATTGAAAAAGTTATTTGAGAGTGATTCATTTTTGTACGAAAACTTACTTTTTTTCTTTGTCCGAATTTGTTGAACATACATAAATCACTTTATGCTATATTTATATTATATAGTAGTAAACGACTATAAGCGGTGCAGGATTTTCGTAACACAATCAAAACCCATCGAAACGATCAATTCAATTTCAGCAATCTGTTTTATCGAAGTTAATATTAATACTGGCAAATTCAAGTTTTCGTAAAAGTTGAAAAATATTTTACGAGTTCTGCTTTAATTAATTACCTTTGAAGAAGCCGTACCAACTTGCACGTTTGTCTGCTTTTTCTCAGCGAAGCATACGGTAGTCGTGCAGTTGTTTATTTAATTAGCAGGACCTATAGTAGGCATCGCAAGCCGACTGTCAAGTAGCACGGTGGCGAGCACATGCTTTACTAGTTACTATGAAAGAGGCACTGAAAGCAAGCGAAACGACAGTGACACAAATCAAAGAAAATCTCGAAAATACTACATACGACATTACTAAACACAAACATATACACACACACACACACACACACTCACACACACATGTACACGCGCGCTAGTTTTTAAGAGAGGTCTCACCAAACAACCGATCGGTGCCGAACCCTTTTAGCACAAACCGTAAAGGCCAAACATTTTCAACAGATGGAACTTGCGAACGTTGTTAGGGCTTCCGGATCGTACATAGTAACTACTTCCTTTTTTGTTTCGATTCGGGGACACAGCCGCATTTTGTGACCAGCACTGTAGTACCAGCCTACTTTTGTTTCTTAATGCTTGATCTCCTGTTCTTGACACGCCTAACCCCCGCTCTTTGTCTAGTCTCTTGCCTGATATCGTCATCGCCAAGTTACCTCTGGGCGTTAACACTTTCGTCTTGTTGATGCCGTCGACATCTGCTTGCCTACCTGCCTCTTACAGCAGTAACAGCTACATCACCTTTCGCTGCTGCTGCTGCTGCTGCTGCTGCTGCCGCCGTTACCGCTATCGCCGCCATAGCCAGCGCTAGTTTGCCGTACTCATCTCCCGCACTTGATAGCTCAAGTTCAATATGTTTTGAACTTGGCACGACTAAGCCCGCCGTCGCACTTACGTCTTGCCTGATTGCCACTCCGCCAACACAGCCACCACTCTTGAAATCACCACAAATCTTATCTCGATTTTCGAACGCCTTCGATCCTGCTATAGCCCCAGCAGCAACCTCGCGCCCAGCCTGCTCGGCTAATCGTCACCGAGCGAAACCAACAACCGGCTCGTGCTTAAAGCAGAGCTCCCGGTCCGAACGGAGCTGAAAAATAGGGTCGACTCCGCTGAGATAAGTCTGCTGGCGTCCAAATTCACCTATATTTCACCCCATACCCCCCTTCCTCCCTCTTTGTTTCAGTTTTTTTTTTGTTTGCGTCCCTTAATCGCTACAGCAGCGTCAACCAGTTCGACTAAATTCTACAGAGATGTACACAGCTTTTCGTAATCTCTCACTGGAACGCTTTTTCCCATTCAGAGCATCTACAAACGCTCGAAGATACAATAATAACCAACAGTTCCTCCCTTAATACTCCCCAACCCGATGTGGGATCTGTTCGTAAACTGGTACATAGACGTAAGCACACCGATCGATCAAAACGAATCTTCTATTTTTTCAACAGTGTTGTCTATTACTAGCCACCCCTCGCGTATCTGTCATAGCTTGAATTCTTTTGTGTGCATGTACCTGGCTATCGCGAGTATCGACTTCTTTTAAATCCTACAATTTTTTAAATCCATAGGTTTGTTTGTAGACCAACCCACTGCCGCATTAGCTAAGCAATCTTCTTCCTAACGGATTTTTTTAACTCTTATCTGAAACCACCAAATATTTACGCCATTTTACCCCCATAAACATTTTTTGTCCAGCTCCATTCAAAAGTCAACACGTTTAAGCCATGCGAGGACGGTCTGTAGCACGCCATAGTACAGGTTGCGTCGCTCGTTAAGTCGGTACTGGTCCTACGAAGGACACCTTTCGTTGAGTTCATTATTTGCCTATCAACCACAGACCACAAACCAGCTCATTCTTTCGTCTGTACTCTATTTCACGGAATAATTAATTCGCTATTCTCTCTTTGTTTGAATTGTCTATGATGTACGATGGCACCCACGATCATTCATAACTCAACAGTACTGGTTAACCCTATCGATGGAAATCTTCTCACGGAAAAGACTCTAATCATCCCATTATTCTGTCGCCTAACTCAGCCTCTCATCTGGGTGATAATCACCTCGCGCAAACTTTTGAAATCGGACATGACTTAGGGCTATACCTTTCTTCTACCACAGGAGTTGTACTGACTAATATCATAAAATTAACTGCAATAGATTCTTTTTCTTGCGGATATACCACTGAAAAACAGCTTTTCATCTTCCCACACGTCTGTTGTTTCGTAGCTTCCTTGACGTGCCATTTTCCTCGATTCGACTAATTATTGTTGTACGTTCAATATATTATTATCATAATTGTCATTATGTCTGTGAAAATTACATTTATGTTCGGGTTTCCTAGCTAATTTTAAAGATGTTGTATGGCCAGGTATCCAGACTTTTCAGCCCCGTTTAGTTGGTTTATTAACACGATCGTGGTTACAGCTTTAGCGGAGAAAATTTTTTCACTAAGATTATTAAGTAAAAACATTAACTACAATAAAATTTAGAGAGCATATAAGAGGCGAGACCGGCTAATTATGACTGAGGTTCGTTGTATGCGATGGCTTTTGTTTCAATTAAGTCAATTTACATTCCGCCTACGTAAAATGCCTGAACATTTAAGCCCATACTTCACACCGTTTTTAAACGCCGACCAGTATGGTCCATTACCGTATAACTGAGGAACTTGCGCGTTAACTGGCGTCAAAACCTTACTAAAACCAGAAGCACCAAAAGCACCAGCATACTTCGTATGGATGTTTCGAACATTCTTCACCAGCACGTAACTTTCACGACTCATTGCGCACCCCTCTATCAGTTAATCAATATGGCAGTGTTTGTGAGATGGTTTTGTTGCGATCTTGCCAGTGGCGCGTCATGGATCCGCTGGGTCAGTAGTCAGTGCGCACGATACCTGTGGAAGTGCAGTCACGCTTTTGCGAATGAGAAAAGAAAATAATTTGTTCATTTTTTTACGCACTAGGCCTTCGTGCTTTAATCGGCTCCATAGTTTATAAGTTTTGCCCTCGAAGGCTAATTCGAAAGGCGAAAGAAGAAGAGATCGCTCAACGATTTTCAAAAAACCGAAGGTTATCTACAAAGAAGGTGATACGGCTCCTCAAAGTTCAATTGACTGTGACCCTCAGATTAATCTACCAAAGTAATCTACGATACTTAGGGCTATTGCCCTACACCGGTTTCGTATACTCACCAAGCATTAACACACAAACATTAAAATTACTTAAACAAGTTACATGGAGAAACCCAATGATCCTAGAACTGCAAGCCTTTATGCAATTGATCGGATCCAAAATATGTCACATATCAATGCAACACGGTCAAACACGGTTAAGCGCGGCATCTAAAAACCGTCCATATGTTGAATACTGAACGTCTCAGCATTACGTTGCTGACGTTGCGACAAGCAAAAGGCCTTGTTGCTCAAATCTTACTAAAACAATCCCAAATTTTCCCCAGCGTGCGTCCACCGGTAAGTCGTCTACTTTCACACGCTGATTTTGCTTTCAATGCAAACAAAACCTATGAGAGCACTATCTGCCTATTTTGCCCCTACACGTTGTGATAGTATGCAATCATTGGTATAATCCTCACTTTTTGCTCTTTTCTTAAAACGTGTTCTTTTTAGTTATCCTATCTACAGTCTCGTTCTTCTTACTGCCGTAATCATGGTCATAATCATCGCCAGATGCAGCAACTCTCTTAAAAACCGTAATTGTTGGATAAGAAAAAATCATGAAAATCAAAGGAACACGAAGGCGCTGACTTTTGGAGGCTAGCGGTCCCGCTCGCGTTTGGTGAGATCGATGTTAATCGAGTATGTGCCAACAATCAACCGGATACGCTTCGCCTGGCTCAGGTTCCCCGACGAAAAAGCGCGACGCGCGCGCGTTAACGGTGACCGATCGCTCCCAACTTTTCGACCAGTTGCGTTTTTTCCAGTAACCCCGCCAGCGGCACCAGCCGCTACAGTAGGTGCTGCTGCCGTCTGCCTGTGTGTATGGCCTACGCCGACGGCTCCGCCTACCTGACGGATATTCGGACGCACCTTCTCGGACGACGGGTACACCTGGTACAGGTGATTGGCATCCATCTTGATCGTCAGCTTCAACGGGCTATGGTCGCGCGACGAGGGGCGATGCAACGAGTTTGCAGCGCTATCCACCTGCTGCTGTTGTTGTTGTGGCTGCTGCTGGCCGCCAAGTTGACGGCGGCGGTGGCCAATAAACTGCTCCGGTGGTTCCCCATCAGGACCGCTTTGACTACTTACTTTGTGAACCTGCAGTTGGCCTGGCCGCGTTCGTGGCTTTGGTTTCTCACCGCTATCAGTTACGACCTGGTTAGTATGATTATGGCCTGCGACTGAGTTTACACTGCTTCCGGCATCGACGCCTCGACCACCGCTAACAGCTGCTGCTGCTGCTGCCGCTTGCGTGGCCTCGCGTGAACCGCTGATCGGCATGAGTCCACCGGAGGCAGCTGTCGCTGACCCTCTAGCCAGGCCCATTCCCAGGCCCGCTGCCGATTTTCGTAATCTAACCCCCCCATGTTCATGGTTCTCGGTGTTACTGTTATTAGTATGATTATGGCTGCCGTGATTTCCTTTAAGAGTACTTTTGCCTGAAGCTGTACTCGTAGTCGTCGTCGTCGTGGTGGTCTGCGACTTGATTCGCGCAGATCGAGTAATGTGCGTTTGAATCTGGTTTTGCGTTCTTTGCAGCGGCTGCTGCTGCCGTTGCTGTTGTTGTTGTTGTTGTGGTGATGATGGATGACTCTGAGGTAGTTGCTGTTGATGACTTTTCTGTTCTTGTTGTTGTCGTTGTTGTTGTTGTTGTGAGTTGGATTCTTCTGTTTTTAACTGGTGTTGTTGTAGCTGTTGTTGCTTCTGGCGGCAATTCTGCGTCAACTGAGAAGCACAATTAACTACATCGAGCGAACTCGTCAACCGTTGACTCGTCGATGAGGGTAACATTACCGAAGACAAAGTTATCCTTGAATTAGAATTATCGACTATTTTGTGACTGCTCGTTTTTGTGACTGCTGAAACACTGCGGTTGTCAGTCACACATGTGGCAGTAACCGCTGTGGCATTAATTCCCTGTTGAGATTTGTCCCCTTTTTTCAGAGAGGTTGTGGAAGATGCATTTTTTACCTCGTAAGACGCCGCCGACGCTGCCGTCATCGGAGTCACAGCTACAGACGTTGACGAATGCGAGGAACTTGTTCTTCGAGCAGATGGTTTTCGAAAACCTGCGACAATTTGAACCCCGCTTGTAGCACTGCTGTGCGTATTTCCATTGCAATTGTTTTCGCTACTGCTGTTGCTGTTATTCGCAACAGTAGCAGCGTGTAGTACGCCGCTTAACGAAACTGGCTGGTCGGCTACGGCCAGTTGTTGTTGTTGCTGTTGAACTATTTGTTGTTGTTCAACAAAAGAAACAATGCCGGGCGACCGTACGTCAGCATGCCCGTTTACGCTAAGAATACGTTTCAGCCTATTGTCGGTTTCTCGGAACGAGTATTTGCGCGCTGTCGGAAGCATCGACATCACTCCGTTCATGGTGACACAGCCACCTGCCTTGCTGTTGCCAATTCCCAGCGCCCCCGGGGCATCCGTCGTATCCGAATCTTCGGTAAGACGAAATGCACCGGCAGCTCTCCTCTCGCATGTGTGGCACTCGCACAGCGAATTCGCATCGCCAAAGAAGTCTTCCCCGTAAAAGCACGTAATCTCTTCACCGGCCTCAATATCTCGAAGGACTTTGACACAGGCGCTATCTCGTCCCGTAGAGACAAACCGACAATTAGCTCGGCAGTCGTGATTGATAAAGGCTGCAGGGCCGAGCCATAGCTGGGCACAGTTCTTGCGCGTCGAGTACATCACGCTGAAGTCGTTACGGCCAGCTACAAGCATTTGCCGTTCCTCCAGCGCACTTAACTCGGCAATGCACCCGACTAGATTTGGGATCTTGTCATTTTTCTGCCAACGTCGGGTGGCGCATAACCGCGCACCCATGTGACCTTCCATGGAGTAACGATCACATGGCAGAATCTCGAAGCCGCTCTCCTTGTCAAACAACCTAAGGTACCGATAAATCTGGAAACAGAATAAGATAGCAAAAAAAGAATTATGGTATGTGTGGAATATAGTTATAAAGAAAAGTCTTTTTATATACAGGCTTTCGCGAAACACTATTAAAATAGGATAATGTAATATAAAAAGAACAAATAGTAGATCATTATAGAAAAGAACAGCTTAAATTATTCTAAGTAATTATTGGAACTACTACTTTGGTCCGCAGAAAATTTGAGATCTATCATATCATATGAAGGTTTCTTCTGCGAGACGCCTACATGCACTCGAAGGGCTTCCCGACGTGCTTTTGAAACATAGGCTGGTGGCAGCCATCCGCCTTTGAGTAGTTTCTCGAAAGCCAATTCGTAGTTGAGGTCGTTGCGAAAATTTTCCACGATTGTACGAAGTTGACCTCGCTGGTTTGCTCGGGTTGGTCGAAATCTGAAATACAAAACATGCATTTATATTTCGGCAAACAAATGCTATTCTGTCATAACGTTGTTCTTATCAGTTTGTAAGGTGATATCTTTAAAAGGAACAAAAATGTCTACCATGACTAGAACAGTACGTTACAGCCGACTATTATCGTGTAAATGATAAGGATCTGTCAAAGGTTATCATCTACAACGTTAACTAGCAATTTGTTCAGTGAAAAACAAAACAGGAAAATCACATATATCAAGAAAAAAAACGCGTGCAATGTTTACTTTGATCTTCCTTTTGATAATCTTCACTAGCTCTAGGTTTCAATTAAAACGCATAGTTCGTACACAATCCACCTTAAGCGATATCATCTGACCTCATTGACGCTCAAGGTCTAAACAGTGCCGCAAAGACGTTCCTCACAACGTCTTTAGCTACGAAATGACTAAAAATTAATTGCACGCATATCCAGAGGCCTTCGTCGTAATGAATTTCCTGATGTAAGCCCAAAATCTTATCTTGCACATCGGCACACAATATAGCACCCTCTTCTCCCCTTGTTTTAGCGCCCATCCAATTTCCAGCTTCCCTTCAATGCCATCTGAGGCGTACGCACAAGCGTCACCCAGCGGCGATGTGCAAACACAAACAGACAACGAACAAGTGACCAATCGCAGACGCCAACAAGAAAATCCTGTTGCGTGTGGTGCACCGTATAATGACCGTCGGAATGTTAGGGCTGGCCATTAGCAGCCGCCTAGAAATCAATCCCCAGGCTACTGTTGCTTGAAAGTATAGCGATAAAACACGAAATGCGCGAAAATTGAAAGAGATATAGGAATTTAAAAAGCGGCCTTTTTATGCTTCCAACCCCAGTCTGTCATTGCGACAACACAACCACAGCATCGAATGCGGAAAAGACACTAAATGGGCAAATATTCCACCATCATCGTTTGCAGGAGTCGACGGCTGATACAGAGACAAGGCGAATGCACACAAGGCTATACAAAATTGCACACAAATCCCCAGGACGTACAGCTTCCCTTGTACGGGTTCACAGATTTGAGCGTACGATGCATTAAACGATAACGGCGCGTTCTGACAAGTGGATGTTTAACGCAACAGCTGGGGATGGCGATCAGTCCGTAAAGGTAGCAGCAATTGCACCAGAGTATATCGACAGTGAGTGACCCGTCTAGTCTCTCGTACGATGACGAGCTATTTGTTCCGTAATTATTTGAATTTATTCATTACTTTCATGTCTGTTTGCTTAGCTGGTTGGTAGCAAGTTAAATTGCTCAACTCGTCGCCATGTACACATAACGTGGCAATGCTGTTACGACGGAGCTGCTGCTTATCCGAAAGTACATAATCAAAGTTTTCTATAGTATGCTAATGCTACGAACAGCTATGAACAGTAGCTGTTCAGAAAAAGAAGGCAAATATAACACAGATCAGAGAAGTGAATATTGTTGATGAAGTTTTTTTTTTTAACAAATTGCCACCGACATTTGCCGTACGTTTCATTCGAACGAGCAGGCGCGTTATAAGCTGTCACATTGCTGATTAATTAACAGCACAAAAAACAAGTCAGGGATATCTAGCAATAAGCCAGAGGTGTTACAGAATCACCTTAATAGTAGATTTATTCAGTGTTTTATCAGTATCAATTGACGTTGAACTCAAAGTTAGTCACCATTATCCAGCTCAGTACGCGCACGCGATATATTCACAGACAAACGTTTCAAGAATCGCTTCAAATATCCGCAGTCAACTATCTGACTATCGCTTTTTGTCGTTGAAGTCTACCACTTTGAAAGGACGTCTGCGCGGTATAACCTAAAAGGTATAACATTATACAGATAGATGTAGATGATATACGAATGTTTTTCCGCTAGCGCCTGCATTCATCTGACGTCTGCTGCCAATTCGCCTTTCATTAGCTCGTCGTCTCGACAAATTATACCTGTTACTCCCGCGTTATTGCCCCTGTAGATGTTCCTACCTGAGGTTCATTTTGTGCGTCTGGAAGCCCAGCCACGAATCCAGTACGAGGCTGGTGGCCAAATCGTCGTTTTCGGCGAGTTCGCGTGCAGTCATACTCAGCTGAAGTTTGTTCGGCGCTCCACCGGCACCTCGACCAGCGGCTGTTTCCGAGCCCATCGTCGCTCCAACGAAACGAACGCCAAAGCAAGCTCGTCTCGCTGCTCACAACGGGCTCAATTACCACTACCGCCTCCACTTCGGGAACGATTGCTGCGGTTCGTACCGCGGCCGTGGTCGAGCAAGCAGGAACCAAAAGAAATCCTACCCTCGTCTTGGGGGCACTGTTGGCTCTCAGCCGTACGAGCTTTATTGGGCTACTCGTCGTAGCCCGACTAAATCATGGACCAGCTCATGTTCAATATTGGCAACATTATAGGCTCGCGCTTTTGCCACACGTGCCTGCCGCTGCTCTTTCTAAGTCTCGTCTGCGTAACTCGTCGACGACTGAATGAAGGTGAAAAAGAAGTAAACAAGGCTGAATGGTAGTAGCAGCTGACGTGTTCCCTTTCGCGAGCTATAATGGCGCTACCCACAATCACTCGTTGATTCACTTGTTGGCGAGAATAGACAGGACGACTAAAGCCTCTAGTACTAATACTTTTAGCGCTGCGGCGACAAACAGCATCATCATCGCTTGACAATTCAGGCAACGTCGCCGACGAACAGCCTCCTCACGCAGTACCACAATTGCCGGCGGACCTTCGTGTCCTGCTCCAACGCAACCGTATTGTCGAACTCGTTGCTTCGTAGTTACCTTTCAATTGTTTCGTTTTACTTCCCTCCCACTATGAACAGTATCTGCAAGGCACTACCACTAACCAACAGAACCACGACTCTCACAGCCTGTTCGCCTTCACACTGTCATTAGTAGCAGTGGAAGTACTTATAGCGAATTCTTGGTCGCTGGGATTCGCACGAAAGTGCCAGCTCAAGTAGTCAAAGTCTTCATTCAATCGATCGTTCATTCGTAGGTTTCGTTTGTTTTGCTGTTCCTTGTTGTTAGTCGTCAACACCTGCATATACACTTCCCCTATCTTAGCTGTTGCCGACTGTCTCTGCTCCTACTGACTGCTGGTCTACCAAATGATGACTTGTTCTGATTTTGTTTCGCCGTAGCTAATCTGTCTGTTGTCCACCGACAATCCAACTTCGACAGACAGAATCAAACACACGCACCGAACTCATAATACACAACATACATAGCACTCAAATACAATAGAGGGAGAGCTAGTAAGTGGGTCTGCGTATGTGTGCCCGTGTATCTCTCTGGGTGCACTGAATGGTTATCGAAACACACGCATGGCGAGAGAGAGAAGGCGGGTAGCTCGTCGGGCTTTCTGGTGTCGCGATGCCCAACTCTTTGACTCGTGCTGCTGATTGACCACTATCCGTCGTCTATGCTCTGTTGTGTTAGATACCTTCGATATGGGCCTACTGCTCGCACAGCGCTATCGTCCAATAGATCAACTAGTGTTGACGGTCGGGGGTCTCTGCTACTTGCACGACTACTGCTGCTGCTGCGGCCGTGTTTATAACAATAACAATATTGCTCGTCTGCCCAGTTCAGTAGATAGAAACAATGCTACCAGTAAATGGAATGGAACTGCTGTTGAGAAGAGAAAACATTCCCTCCCACTTCTGTGCCAGCCGCAATGAAACGAACAGTATACAGTAGCGCAAACCATGTTGACGGCGAGCTGAGAAGAAGGTTCGTTCTGGAGATGGTGGGAAGACTGCTCGACATCGATATGTAATTCGCAGGACTTTGTTTCGTTTATATCCACTTGGCCCGAGGACGTTGGCCTGGATGTAATTGAAGGCACGTACGTTTATTAAAGGAAACTTTCAAAGAAATAATGAACAGTAAAGATTTGGATTTCTTAGCATTTACGAAATTCTCAAATATTATGATATACGCTAAAGTAGGTGCTGGACAAAGCTTACCCCGGGCCTTTATTTCAAACAATTAGCAAAGAAGACGGCTAGAAATCGTGCTGGTCGTCTCTAGGGCTAGAAAGAAGACGCAGGCCTAACAGCACCTTCACACATGGTCGGAATTACAGCGGTCGACGAATCAAAAAAGTCTCATATCGTTTATCATACATGTGCAAATGCATACAAACACATATACTTAAATTATTCATGTGGTTTTATGTTAAGCAAGGATAAAGGAGATCTTTTAATCCACTAATGCGATCGACTAATTACGGTATAAAACACTGGAATAGAACAACTAATCTTTTTTTTTTTTTGCATATATGCGACATTATTTTTGGTCAAGCCTCACGACAATCGGTACATTCCAAGTTTCGGGCAGCGTCCTGTTTTGCAGATTGATAATGCATAGTCTGCATACAAACTAACCATATTTCACGTATGTGCAACTAGTGGTGTGTAAAAAAACGGGGCATTTATCAAAATATCTACAAAATATTTGCAACAGGCCCTAAATTGACTGCCACAGTTTCTGTTTAGACGATCCGAATATAAACATTTTGATTAGAAGTTAGTTCGAGATTAATTCAGAAGACCAGTAACATTACACAAGCCCGCCTTCTAGATGAAGGAACGGTTATACAGTTTGCAGGCAGCTCTGTACTTGGGGGGTTCGAAACAGCGAATAACAGAAGATATTAAGGTAGGCTGACTCACTGATTTAATACAAATGCATTTAGTATTTATTATATTTATTATATATATTATTATATTTAGTATCGTTATTAGGATACGCATTGACCGAAAAAAAAAAAACAGAAGCAAAAAAAAAAACAGAAAAGACCAAACTTCAAACCTTTTTGTAGTTAGGTCGAATGTACCCTGAAAATCAAATTTGTGTAAGAAACTCTTAGAATCCTAACACTGAGATTAAAATCCTCGAGAATCTGTCTGATTATTTATTTTTTGTCTTACTTTAATACTGAATTCTCGACAATTATGTGTACTTCGTCTACATCAGTCTGACGTTATACTTGCACATTAAACGGTTATAAATTACGTCGTTCTGCTTTGCGCAATGCAGTTTTCGATAAATGTATAAATAAAAATTTTCTAAAGAACTATGCAAAAATAAAAACATGCAAATGCTGTCTCCACAGTAATTACAGTTTTATTTGAATAGGGCATCAGCTTGCTCCAGGCTGATGATGACGAAAAATGTCCATCTTCGACCCTCAACCTTGATTGATTGATTACTTGTTCTACAAGAATCAATAAAAAAAAATTTGCGGCAACGCTTTTATTTGTGTCACTCGTCTCTTTAGGATACTAAACTGTTGACACGGTAGCCATTTAATGACAGATCCCCGAATTGTATAATACAGCAACGATGTCTAAAAAAGGCTTCGATATGTGTGCTTCTTGCAGCGCTAACCGGGGTCATCCATACTAACGTGGACAAGATTCTAGATTTACTTCATGGTAAAATCCACAAAAGTAAGAAGACAGTTGTCGAGGATCCGGCCATTGGAAAAGCTGTACACGTAGTTCAATTTGTACATGTTCTCGTCGAAGTTCAAGTACCTCAGCTAGTACTAGTGTACACAGACGTTCCAGTGAAACAGCTGGTGTCTGGCTTCGAAAAGATTAACGTTACAGAAGAAACGATCAAACAAGTGAAAGTCATCAAAGAAGTTCTGCTTCCGTACAGCGTCCTCGTTAAAAAGCCCTATGAAGTGCTTGTTGAAGTACACGTTCCGAAAGCATATATTGTACACCTTGTTTACAGGCATGTCCCGCAGCTGTATAAATCAGCATCCCAAAACCCTATGAAGTGTCTATTCATAAATTTTTGCCGGTAGTTTGACAGGTCCCGATGCTATCTTAATACCAGCAGTGTCCTTGTACGGTAAAAAAAGACAACACTACATTTGTCTGAAATTCTTGAAATTTTGTGCATAAAAGCTGCGCGGCTTGCGAGTCTACGCCAATATGTGAGTAATCTGTCTATATGTAGTGATGTAAGGAAAACCATCTTCTCGACATTCCGCAGTTGCGCAGCAGACACAACTGCAGACGAATACAACTACATTGCATATAGGGAAGGTAATTAGGAGCTAGTATCAGCAACACTCCGCAATGACGCCTCTCACTATATAGTTAGTCTTCGCTATACCTTCGATTTGGGTGAGCAAAGCCAACTCCAAAGATAGTTTTCGTTGATTTGATAACTTCACCTGATGTTCGCTACGATAAGAACACGCCCTTTAATAAGCTCGAGGCCAGAGCTAAATGCGAGTGAAGATCTTACGTTCTAGACAAACTTTTACACAAAATTATACTCGTATGATGAACAATTACTTCCCGAACATAACTCGCCATTTTTCTAAAAGCTTACAAAAACTTTCAAGCGCTTCATATACCTAAACACAAAAATCAAGCTATTAGAGAGCCAGATTTTTATTTTATTTTTAACGACATCCTGAGTAAAGTGCCTTCTCTATCTAATAATAATTACTTTAATAGTGTATGAGATACAGACCAACAAGCGAAAGATACATTCAACGAGATACATGCCAATATCGCGACATATCCAACGTGAAATAGTTCGTCAGTATTAACCAATGACCTACCTATGTAGTAAATTTCGTTTGGTGATCTTTTCTACTGTATATAGATTTTGTATGTACGAATTAAGTCTAATCATATGATTACATAGTCTCAGTTAGATACGTTTTTGATAACCAAAAGATTCGTTTTGCTAGTGGCTTATATACTTCGGACCAAGAAAAAGGCGAAAAGTTTGCGCGGATATTTCATCAAATACGCCTGTTCAGGTAAAAAGACGCAATGTTGAATCTGCGCCTGCGCTTATTAGCCAAGGCTGTGTCGGATGGAACGTGCAATCCAGAACTCCCAGATTATCATGTTGATTGTGTCCGCGCAGGACCTTTACAGGTACAATTAACGGATTCTGCATGAAGTCACTTAAATGCAAAGAAAAAATAAAACGAAGCGACGTAAGCACTTTGATAATTTAACAATAATGCGCACTATATTTGTCAAAGCGACCCTTTGACTGAATATCTCAGTGTTTGCCTAATTTGCACCACTAAAACCTAACTAACTGCATTGTCTCACGTTTACCGCTGTGTGCATCAAGAAACGCTTCAGGTTTCGTGTCCAGTAATGTCTCACTTAATTTGATGGCTTGAGACGGCTGATGGCCCCTTCCATCATGGAACCAAGTGTGTGTACCACTCTGTTTCGAATATGGACAACCCCGCATGTCCCTATGTAAACGAGGTACTGCTGCACCATCATCTAGATAACAATTTCACGTATAAAGTTTGCTAAAATGGATGTCTCATTCGTGAGCGGAGTCACCCTAATATAATAACATAATATGATAACTTGGCGATTTCATACATGCCTGTATAACAATAATGGTTATGTAAAATACACTGTTTGTAGGCGGGGCTTACTTGTAGACCATGCCGTGGCTGACGATTACGGATCCATCATCAGATGCAGAGGCGAATAAAGGATATTTTCGATGGAAGGTAACCGCCCGAATCGCTCCCTTGTGATACTTCATCGCCTTGTACGGCTTTGTCGATAGATCCATATCGAACCATGACAAACGAGCTTCGTAGCTTCCAGCAATTACATTATCGCCTGTTACACATACAGTATAAGATAAAAAATTAGCACGATTCGCCAAACGTCTCTACAAAAAAAAAACATGATGTCTACTGCCGTTTCTACAAGCCGACCGGACGTTTTAAAAGTAAATATAAAAATTTATTTTACCTTTTGGATGAACAGCGATACTCGATACGTATTTGCAATTGGTTAAAAGCTTCTTTTGCAGTTCTTGCTTAACGAGATTATAAACACGAATGACCGTTTGAGTGGCAACAAACAAATGCGGCCGCGTCGGATGGAATAGGACGCGGGAGATCACGCTGCCAAATTTGCTAAACGGATTCTGCAAATTCGGGATATAAACATAGGTAGAACAGTGTTAAGCGATGCCTTGGATAGCTAGTTTCATTTTATGTTAAGGTACTTTGACTTTACCTGACTTCTGCGAAGCGATAACTGATGAATGATAAGTGCAGTGGTCGACGCACTTCCATAAACAACAGCAATATAATCTCCTTTTGCATGCCAAGACACTTGGGCTACATCCTGATGGTGAGCCACCTTTAAACGTTGACCCTGGCTGCGTAACGTCTGATCGTCTACCAATGACCAGTTCGATGAGCTGTTCTCTACAGGACAATGAAATGAAAAAGTTATGCGTAGAGATTAGTCATTTTTCTCTACGCATTTAGGTATTGTTAATAGTACCTGCTTTAGTAGGGGGCTTCTTGGTCTAAAAATAAAGCTATCGACTTCGAGGGCATGTTTGATTTCATACACGGTTTAATTAGCGTAATTTATATTTCGCAACGTATTTATCAATCACTGTGTTCATAACAAAAGCTCAATGAGCACAGTGATTGAGCGCTCGTTATAATTATTTTCGCTATTCGAAAATTACCTTCAGTAGCTTCAGGCAGAGCGTCTAAGATGGCGTCAGTATTTGACATTATAACCTTGTCACCTACGCCTGGATTAATAAAATAGATAAAAGGCCCCGCAGCCACTGCTAAGAGAGAAATCGCTTTATTAGGGCACCACTGGACACAGCGCACGCTTGACTCAAGCACAATCGTACGTAGACACCGCCCAGTTAATGTTTCCCACACGCGTACTGTGCAATCATCGCTACCTACAAAAGTAACAGCAAGAAAAGCAAAGATAGTCAATGCAAAAGGAATTGTCACTACTGCGGAGACATTGTGGTAAAACGTCATAATAATATTTGTATATTAGGAAATGAAACATCTTGTCAGGTTGTACCTTTGATGAGCTCGAAATTCGCACGCGTACGAATAGTTTGAAGAAACTAACAGTATTTATCGCTTTGTGTACCTACACACCTTATGCCTTAATAGTCTCTTTTCTCTAGATATCTAATCTGAATAACCGCATCCTACCTGACGCAAAGAACTGCCCTAGAGGTCCCATAGACACAGATCGTACTGGTGCCGTGTGTCCTCTATAGACGATCGCACACTGTGCTGGGAACGGATGAAGATCTTTAGGCTTGGGCAGCTGTGGAATCAGATCCTCAGGATTGACGTTCATACGCATCTTTCTCTGTCGGGGACAGAGATACAAATCGAGACAACGTTCGAATCGTTCCTGTACGAAATTCGCGTAACCTGGAACCTGTCGCAATGAAGTGAACTTTCGAGGAATAAAGTTCAGTCGCCGCTCTTCCGGATCCTGATTGTGCCATTCAGCTTCTTCCTCGGGTGTAAAGAGATACTCTTCAGGAGGGTTGTATGACTCCTCGTGGCCTGGTAGTTTAAGTTTTGGTGCAGGAATAAATGACCTTAAGCGACGTACTAGTGCTGGGTCTTCCTCATCCTTCCAGATGTTGTAGTATCTAAGGGATTAATGAATAAAAAAGTGCGCAAATGCATCAAAATAACATTACCTCAGCGGGCATTCAAAAAGATTTGAAGGCCTTTTTTAGATTGAAACCTGCGATGAGGCCCATGAGCTTTGTGATAACTTTTTCCTACACGTCAACAACTCTCATGCCTGAAGCATATCGGGCGACAAATCAATGTTAACATTTAAAGAACATCTACCTGGGTCCTTCGTCTTTGGGTTTCGGCTTCCAGCATTTTGCGTAAATGCCACTTTTAATTAGATGGACCATGCGTCCTACAAGTCGTTTTTCGTGCAGCGAAGGTATGAAGCTCCTCTTAGCTTCTGGAGTTGCTCTGAGCGGATGAATCATAACCTCGTGCGAGTAAAGATCCTCAAACTTAGGATACATCTCCATCGTGGGATCGGGGTTTTGGCCTTTTTGTAGCCTCGAAATAAGATCTATATCGGCATCCGATAACACCACGTTCTGCCCGGTCATGCGATCCTTTACAGTTCGCCTACAGTGAAATGAAACATGCATTAAAATACGACTTCTATATTTGCCTTTTATCAAACACCTCGTGAACTATAAAAAAAAAACTCCGAGACCTTTTTTATTAAAGAAAAAAAAAGCGCACAAGTCAACTTACCAGAACGTTGGGTCGTCCATACGTTTGAGAAAGTAGTCCAGTTGATCTTCGCGAACAGGCTTAAGGACGCGCTTACCACCGACATCGTATCCAATATGTGGGTAATTGTCGTACCATTCAATCGGCACGTTGCCAATAGTGTTGCGTAGATCTTCTTCGTCTGACGAATCCACCGCATACTCATCTTCATCATTTTCACTAATAGTTTGCTTATCTTGGCCCTTACCTGAAGACGGAGCAGCGGCAGATGACGATGATTGAGGTGATGCTGTTCGTTTATGATTAGCCTTTATCCGAGCTTCATGTTTGTCAAGATTTCTGCGTTGCTTGATTTTTGTCACCAGAGACGAAACTCTGCCTCCAGCTATGGGATGAAAATCCTCTTGCTTACCAACATCGAATGATACTGTGACTGTATCATCTTTCGCCTCCTGAGAAATCATTGAGGCATAATAATTAAAGATATCCCAGTGCTCAGATCTTCGCTTATATTCGTATAAATAGCCTCATAGTTCTGGGGAATGTAGCACAGGTAAATAGCAGGTAAGAGAGGCACAAGGGTAGAGCACCACTAGTCAAAATTGGATATACAGGAAAGCACATCCTAGTAAATAAAAACTTGCAGAATATATTATATTTTTTTGCATGCTCAGTAACTCGTATACAGTTGTCTTGTTTAAATGATGTATGCCATGCTATATTACCTGGTCAGCATTTTCCTCAACTTCGGCATCATTTCCCGTCGCAAGGATGTCCTCAATCGAATCGCCCTCGTCTAGTTCCTCTTGGCCGGATTCGTCACTTTGTTTATTGTCTGAATCTGGTTCATTAAGGCCGTTCTCATCTGACATTTCTTCCTCTATATCGATTTCCCCCTCTGATGATGTCGGGTCGTCGCTGTCCTCAAGAACTGATGAGTCATCAGAATCGCTGTCTTCAAATAGGGGCCTCTCCAGAGATAGCTTTACGCTCCGCTGAGAATCTCCAGATGCCAATCTGTCTTTGGTTTTTCCATGTCCCTACGGATAGGAGGAAAATAAACGATATTGAGCCAAGAGTTTAGTACCTTGTAGAAGTGTTTTTCTGTTTTTGTCTTTTTCATGACTATATCATAGAGGTCAAACTTCATATCAATTTAATATCAAAAAAAAAGGTTCATAACACTATCGCAAAATAGAGATTCTACGAGAAACGGCACTGAACGGTACCATGGCATGCCGCGGGTATTGAATTATCATATATACATATGTACTCATGTTGTAAGACCATGCCTTTGATCTAACCTGGTAATTATTTTAATTTAATTATTAACTAATTTTATTAATTTAACCTAGAACAGGTCCTTTCCTTCACGAACTGACAAGTTATAATATGAGTTACACTTAAAAAGTGAAATGCACACGTCACGTTTATCACACAATAAGCATCAAAAGTCAACTTCGCAGCGCTGCTATTACGCAACCTATGTGTAATTTATGGAACATTCTAACTTTACGCGGTAAACTAAGCAGCGTGCAAGCAAAAATGTGTGCTGTAATAAAAACCAGCACGAAAAATTTAATCACCAGACTTATTTCAGTACAGTTGTTTAGCCCACAGATTTTTTTCTGTTTATTCCGCATCAGAGCGTCGTACGTATCAACAATTTAGTCACAATGTTAGAAAAAGCGACGGGAAAAATCTATCGCTAAGTCAATTTACAGTCACAATACCTGTGGGGCAGTCTGTCGTTTGGCGTGCGAGCCCTTATCCGAACTGCGTTTTGTACCCATCGTAGCCTAAACTATTGCTATGTGCGTATTCTAACCTAGACCACTACAATGCGACAATAGACGGACACAAGATGTTACAGAACTGCATTGGCCCCACCAGCAATCGATTCTCACGAGTCCACGTGCCTAGAATGTTTACACGCTAAGATCTGACCTTTGTCAACATTCTCATGCCGGTCGACTCGTCGGAGTTTTGTAAAATTTGTACGCAAAAATTGTACTAATTCGAAGTGTTCGGGCACAACAGCACTGCAGTTTCTTAATAATTAAACAAATCTCATAATTTTCACGCCTTGACCATCATGTGATGCCTGCAGTGGTATCAATATGACCGCTCACATATTCCTAATAGAAACTCTCGTAGGGCCAGACAGTTAATAGACGATAAACCAACTCAGATGTTAGCGCAACAGCAGTAGCTACAATAGCAGTATCATGCAAGTCTTTTCGTTATCATTGAGGGCCAACAGCGCGCCGTGTAGTTCGTAGAGCTTCAGACACTGCGGTGGCAGTGACGAAGCTTTCCATAGAGTTGTTTTAAAGACAGCTGATTCATCTGGCCGTTGTTGACTGTGTGTCGATCCGTGAGCTTCAGGTTAGTATCTTTTTGAAGCCGGTTGAGGCGTGAGCATGAAGCATTGAAGCCTTAACGAACGTCTGATTTTGTAGCGGTATTGCCGTTGTGAGCGCCATGGTAGCTGATATCTTGACGGCGTCGAAATCACCATATGGTCTACCATTATGCGTGGTACTCATTTTTTAGTCAAGATGTTGCATACAATGACGGCTCGAAACTACTACTAGATATAGTGCCTCATATATATATGTATATATATATATATTGTTGTGATGTGGAAATGAGGCACGAATCGTCGTTACTGATTCACATCAGGATGATCATTCCAAGTCATATTCTTCATTGCTTTGAACAGACCTCTCTTCAGCTCTAATAACTCAGAGATAAGCACGTGCGCTTCACTAAACCGTTATTACGACTGGACTCTCGTATCTTAGATGCGGTTCAAGGCTTCGAAGAGGTGGTTTTTGTTGCGGCTTGTAATCATTAGATGATGTATGGCAGGAGCGCATGACTCATTAACAGCCGCCTCCGGTTTTCATTGTTACGCCTAAGATTCTGTTGTTCGTAAACGTTTCGTGGCTATGATAGCGCCAAGAAGGGTATTAAGCGCGCATATGATGTTTTTATTAGAAATGAAAAGATCGGCGCAGAGGGGACAGCTGCATCGCGCCGCGCCGATATAAATCCTTTTACGCTATACCACGAACAACCCTTATTAAAAATTAAACGAAAATGCTACATTCTCTAAAAATAGCTTGCTTGCTCGTAATTTTCCATTGTGCGCAATTCTGCATCATAAGGTTGTTTTCGCATATACCATACGTGGATTTATCATTAATTCAACCTTTTTCTTTTGAGACTTTTGTCACGTTTTGGGATTCAGTCTTGGATTCATCAAAATCTACTCAAAGTGATATTCTTGTCTCCTCAATATGTGGTTTCTATATAACCTCTGAAACAATGTTTAAATGTTTGTAAAAAACAATAACCATAATATTAATTCTCAAACAATAAATAAGTGGGAGCGGAATAGACTTGACTGTACATGCGAGGGGCGCTTGTGTGCGATTGGCATCGTAAGACATTTTAGCAACATGTCAATTCTCCTGTAGCTGTAATGGCCGATCTAGCTATTGACGTTAGCAGAGCAGGCCTTCCCGAATTGTGGCGAAGAGCCAAGACGCAGTACTGCCGTGTTTACGGTAGACCGGTGACTGTCCATTTAGACCCTTTAACTCAGCTGTTGGCTGATCCGCCGATGATTATCGATAGAGTTAAAGATGTAGCTTGGCATCTATGTAAAACACTTCAATCATACACAAGGCGCAGCTGAAAACTACTGAAATAGGGAATAGCAACATCGTGATGCCGATCAGGTTTATTTAAAAATATATCAGTACTTTTAGCAACTGGCTTCGTGTTGACTAGGCAGGTTCATTGTGTTTGAGTTTTCAAGCATGAATCAAGGGTTCGACATGTCGTTGCCGATGTCAGACCACTGTGTGTTTCTAAATTTCATTAGATGCATGAGAATCTATGCTTACTGCATTTGAATTTATTCCTATCCTCTCTGATTATCATATTCAGAAGGAGTCCATACTTAATCTTGTCCTCCGACTTTTCGTGGTGGAATGCAGATCTTTGTTAAAACCCTGACCGGCAGAACAATCACACTTGAAGTCGAACCCAGCGAGACAATTGCAACTGTCAAGGAAAAGATCTGCGACAAGCTACTCACCGGTAAATCTTAATTTTGCACTAACTAGAGGATGCGTTGTATTGGTTTCTTTCCTCGAAGCGCAGGCCGCACCTTATTGGTACACATACCAGCTATCGTTATGGACGCCGATATAAATACAAATGTCTGTGTTATGATTGAAAATGCTCACGGCAGCGCGTTGCGTTGAGCGTTTTTATAATTTTATTTTAGCCAATTTAAGCTTGTATTATTCTTTACTAATAATTTGTTACGGCTTTTCTTTTATTATTACAGAGACTAAAAGGATGAGCTCGGCCAAAGAGATCCGTTCCAAGTTTATCGCATTTTTCCGGGACAAATACGCACATACAGAGGTTCCGTCATCGTGCGTTATTCCACATGACGACCCCACGCTGCTATTCACAAATGCTGGCATGAACCAGTTCAAGCCGATTTTTCTTGGTACTGTTGATCCTTCGACTGAGGCTGCTAAGTGGAAGCGCACTGTCGACACCCAGAAATGTATACGTGCCGGTGGTAAACACAACGACCTTGATGATGTTGGCAAGGACGTATACCATCACACTTTTTTCGAGATGCTTGGAAATTGGTCGTTTGGTGACTACTTCAAAAAAGAGATCTGCGCATGGGCTTGGGAGTTGCTGACGAAAGAATACGGCTTAGCCGAGGATCGCTTATATGTAACTTACTTCGGTGGCAATAAGGACGCCGACCTTGAGCCTGATGAGGAGTGCAAGAACATCTGGAAGGCACTCGGCCTTCCTGAAAATCGCATACTTCCAGGTAATATGAAAGACAATTTTTGGGAAATGGGTGAGACGGGTCCATGCGGGCCGTGCTCGGAGATCCACTACGATCGCCTTGGTGGACGTAATGCCGCCCATCTGGTCAACATGGACGACCCTGATGTGCTCGAGATTTGGAACCTCGTGTTCATTCAGTTCAATCGTGAAAGCGACGGTAAGCTTAAGCCTTTGCCAAAAAAGCACGTCGACACAGGCATGGGCCTCGAACGTCTTGTCTCAGTTATTCAGAACAAGCGTGCCAACTACGACACCGATCTATTCGTGCCTATATTCGAAGCTATCCAAAAGGCTACGGGGGTGCGAGCTTATACGGGTAAGGTTGGCGATGATGATACGGATGGCATTGACATGGCTTATCGCGTACTGGCTGACCACGCACGCACGCTTTCCATCGCCCTCAGCGACGGAGGTCATCCCGATAACGTGGGCCGGGGCTATGTACTACGTCGCATTCTCAGACGTGCCGTTCGTTATGCCACAGAGAAGATGGGAGCTCAGCCGGGTATGTTCGCTGGTTTAGTGCCCGTTGTGGTCGAGATTCTGGGAGACGTTTTCCCGGAATTACGTAAAGATCCCGAAGGAATCATGGAAATCATCAACGAGGAAGAAGCTCAGTTTCTCAAGACTCTGTCGAGAGGTCGTCGCCTGCTGGAAAAATCCATATCGAAGCTGGAAAGAAAAGCTTTGCTGCCGGGAGAAGTGGCATGGCGTTTGTATGATACGTACGGTTTTCCGGTCGATCTTACCCAGTTGATGGTAGAAGAAAAGGGCATCTTCGTTGACATGGTTGCCTACGAAAAAGCCAAACAAGCAGCTCAACTGGCTTCGCAGGGAGGCGGAGATAGAGCTGACGACACGTCCAAGCTGGATGTGCATGCAATCGCTGAGTTACAGGACCAGAAGAAAGTCCCTGCTACTGATGATTCACCTAAATATAACTATTCGTCGAAATATATGGGCAGAGAAGCTCTGTATGAGTTTGAGTCGTGCAAAGGTAAGTAGGACAAAGACTGTTTTGTTAGTATGCACTACTTCTATAATTAGCTAGAGCATATCAGTAATTGGCAATCGGCAGGCAGTTCTACATTTGAATGTTAAGGTTTATTTACTAATATTCTGTGCTAATGGAAAATGACTGTTGCGGTTCAGTACGGCTGTAATTGTTAGATCCAGAAGCTGCGGTCAAAAATCTATGCTGTCTTTATCTCGTATATCTTTCTAGGAAAGGTCGTGGCGATTCGAATGAATAAACAGTTTGTGGACGAAGCCCATTCTGGCAGCCTATGCGGTCTGATTCTAGATCGTACCAGCTTCTATGCAGAGCAGGGAGGCCAAATCTACGATACAGGTTTCATGCAAGCAGTATGCGCCGATGATGATGTGGAGTTTGCCGTCAACGAAGTCCACCTTCAGGGAGGATATGTTGTGCACATCGGCCGTATTGTGGAAGGTATGGTTACATAGCTAAGTATTTTCATGACAAGGAAATAATTCAATTATCCCCTCTTGATTCATCTCTAATGCCGACTACGGTTTTATCGTATTGCTTTCCACTATTATTATTTACTTGATTTATGAATGATGGAATGTCTTCAGTATATAGTTCGCTGCAAAGGTTAGTATGACTTTTAGTGTTACAAAACAGAGTTTCAAAATGGTTACTAGTATAATTATATCCTGCAAATGATGACCAAGCACTCCGACATATCTGCGACTTCTCTGAGCAAAACCTCATCTGGCTTTGGTGATTGCAGGAACTGTAAAGGTTGGCGACGAGTTACGTTTGCTGATTGACGAGATGCGTCGCTTATCAATCATGCGGAACCATACTGGAACCCACGTCCTCAATTACGCCTTGCGCAGGGTCTTGTCGGCAGATGCTGATCAGCGAGGCTCTCTTGTCGCCCCCGAGAGGATGCGATTCGATTTTACCTCGAATCGACCCATGACCGCTGCCGAAATCCGCCAGGCCGAAGAGGCCGCCTCTGAACTAATATGGAAGAATGGCAATGTGTTTGCCAAGGACAGCTCGCTGGCTCAGGCCAAGGCCGTTAAGGTACTTAGCACGTCCTTATTGATTCAGCATTTCCGAGTTTGATTACTATAGCTGCTTTTCGTATAACTCGGTCTTATGCTAGCTTATTAGTTGACACTCGAGCATCCCTGACTCGAAATAAACCATGTAAAGGTGTGCAGAACTTGTAAAAAAGTAACGAAATATATTTATTAGTACATGATTTCAAGGATTTGTTCACACAGCGGTAATAAGCAAAGCGAATAAAAATAAATTGAAAAATTAAAAAAAATAAAGGATATACACTCCTTGTAAGTGCTTCCAGATATCAGGGCTTAGTGTTCCAACCACCTTAACTCTCAGTTAAATGTATGCAACTTGATTTCAGGGGTTGCGTGCGGTGTTCAACGAAACGTATCCAGATCCCGTTCGGGTAGTATCTATCGGAGTACCTGTAGATGAGTTGCTTGCCAATCCGGATCGAGGAGACGCCTTGAACACATCCGTTGAGTTCTGCGGCGGAACCCATCTCGTAAACGTCAGCCATATCGGTTAGTTTTAGAAGAATAGAAAAGTTGCTCTTGTTATTGTTTCTCACCTTTGTTATTTATTCGCTTTCAATGCGTTCATTGTAGCGAAACTATTCAAACTCGGTGTATTTGTAATTAGAAAGAAAAGGCCGTATTCACCAAGAGCGCTTTTGAAGTATTCGTAAATATGTATGTTTGTGATTTTTGCAGCCGATTTCGTAATTTCTCAGGAGGAGGCCATTGCCAAGGGTATTCGGCGAGTTGTCGCTCTTACTGGACTTGAAGCTGCTAAGGCAGTGAAACGTGCTGAGCTATTCGAAGCTAAAGTGAATTGCATTAAAGAAGACCTCTCTAAGAACAAGGTTATTACCTACCAAACGGGCCTCTATTTACCCCCTGTTTAACAATGTAAACAATTGCGCTTCAAAATCTTCATGCTTTCTGGATTTTATGTTAACGATGGCAGTCAGCGTAATTTTGTCATCCCACCCTGAGTCCACAAATCGGTTGTGGAAAAGCCACTTATTGTATTCCAGGGGGTCTGTTTTTTTTATCTTGCTGCTGTTCAGATTCACTCAAACTGAACTTGAAGGTCAATCATTAACATGTTTTCATCTAATAGTCTCTAGCGAAACGAATTGCTGAACTGTCTGAGGAGATTTCGCAGAGCACCATTAGTTGCTGGCGCAAAGACGATTTGCGAAACGAGCTCAAGAAGGTTAAGAAGGTTCTGGACGATCAGGACAAGCAGAACAAGGCCGCTGCCCAAATGGAAGCGCTTGAGGAGATCAAGCGCGAACTAACTGATCGTGGTAAGATACCACACAATCAGAGTTTGCTCCGACGCCATTACTAACTAACAGCCTATTCGCACCAAAAGAGCTAGACAGTGCCAGGACAATGCGGGGCCATTCATATCATACTATTTTACTATTATTTCTGATTTCTATCACATCGTTGTACGCTACATACATTGGTGCCACGTGTTGAGTGCGTGTCTAATATTCGGACTACCATATACATTGGCATTATTATCTGTGTTCTCATGTAGCAAACAAAGTGTTTTAATGGAAGTTTGCAAGGTGGCTCAAAATTATCACCACAGCATATTAGTAACCTGAAATTATGCCATTCCAGGACGCGCGCCACAATTTCTTGTCAAACAGTTGCAGGTCGGCAATAACGCAAAGGCTTTGGACATCGTTTTGAAACAGATCCGTGCACTTGCACCGTCAGCAGCCGCTATGCTGTTCTCTGTCGACGAAGAAAGAGGCCGATTGATTTGTCTATGTGGTGTACCCAAGCAGGTAGTGGCTGACAAGGGGCTATCAGCCGTCGAGTGGGTACGTCAGGTGGCTGAGGTTATCGGTGGCAAGGGCGGTGGCAAGGATGAATCCGCCCAAGCATCAGGCACTAACCCTCACGCCCTTAACAGAGCAATGGAACTGGCCAAGGAGTTCGCGCGCCTGAAGTTCGTCTGAATAAATCTATTGCGCATCGCCACACTTACTGATATGCATCGGCACTTATTGGTGCTGAAAAGGAAAATAGAGACAATCTGTGATCTGTAAGAACCAACTTTCCGAGTATAACGTAACATATTGAAGTCCATGTGAGGTCATAACATAGCGTATCAGATTACGGAGTGTTCCGTTTTTGAAAGAAAATGCAGTACTTTGTGTTTACGTGTGCTAATAGCAATTATGTTGCACAATGGATTTAGCTTCCCATCAACGAATAACGGTGCGTAAGGAGTACCAGTCGCTACTACAAAGTAACGAGGAAATGATCAGTGAGCGAACTGACGGCAGCCTTTATTTCATAGCTTAAAGAAAAAGAAAACTTCTCCAGCTCTGTTTGAACTTGTTTCGTTCTATTTGTTTGCTTTTTTCTATTAAAGTGCACACTACAAAGATTCATGTCCAGACTGAATCCCAGATACAAATGGACATTCCCAACACACATTTTAGATAGCACCACCATATGAATAGTTACAGAAAGGTTCAATATTAATCATCATTTGTTTGCTGAGGGTAAATGAACATTTTCACGCTTACCGTTAATTGACAGTCCTGTAACCTCTACGAAACCCTTGTTCCCGCCAATAGATATCATAACTTAACTAAAGGAGCGATCTAACCTTCTGTAGGTATCCGGTAAGTAAAAACATGACAGGTTATCGAAATGCTTATATATTTATGGCTATTTTGTATGGAGAGAGGAAGTTTAATAAAAACAATATATCCAACGAAGGAATTCGGCGCGTTCTTTACATGGCGTTACAGTTTCTTTTTCTAGATTCTCTAATATATACCCATTATTAAATTATATGATTATAGACTTTAAATATACCCTGCAATACGCCACATGCCCATAATTCTGTTCAAGCTGTTAAAAGGTAATTAAATTTGTCCTCTGCTTTGGGTACTATGGGTGGGCTTTAGACCGTTAACTTGATGTTCTGGCATCTACTGCTAGGATACTAGCACTTTTCGCGGCCTTCTAGCTTTACGAAAGTCGTTAGTGAATGAATAAAGCAATGATTTTTTTGCTTTTGTTTTTTTTTTCTTTAAATACACATTTTTAAAACAAGAAATCGTTTGCTACACAGTTCGCAAACTCCGCTCCGATCCAACATAATTCCTTCTACAACTTTTGCCCCGGAATGAATTTCTACTTTACATATTCACTATGAATGAATATATACTGTTTACAGTATAAATGTGCCTACAAATATCGTCATGTATAAGAATAGACAAGTAGGTAAGATGATGCATAACATGGACTACTATTTTGTTTCTTGGGTGTTAAGAGATGGTCCTGCTTTCCTGACCAATGCAATTATAGACGGGGGGGCTCAGTTGTCAAACGCGTAGAGCTCTAATACGTTGCCAGCCAAGCGGTTTATGAGTTCGACGAGATCTGGCCACGTGTCGTATTTTATTTTATCATGTGTAAGTATAACTTACCTCTAGATAAAACGTTGGATGGAATGCTTAACGGCAATACCGAACGTGAAACTTGAAACATACGGTAAAGGATCTTGCAGATCTTGCAATGGATCTTGCAGAGGAGAACCACAAGTGTCTTGAAACGTTCAGCTCTTTTCAAACATCAAAGGTTTTCAAAGATCAACTCGTTAGTGAAATTCACAGAAATTTCGTGAAATCCTCAGATGCAATTTAACCAGTGGACATAAAGAGCAGTTTAGGCAACGGTAACGGTTCAAGCATTTCGGCATTTGGCTGCGAGGTCTACAATGGGACTGTAGTTACAACTAACGAATAAACTCAAAAGGCGGAGGAAGTTTACAAGTACGGCATAGCGATGGCGCGAAGTTATAATATCACTACTATACTTTCCTTTAAAGTAAAGAGTCATAAGAATACAGTTTTCGTTATGAATCATATTGATATTAATCAGAAAGTATTATTAAAATACTAACTTATATTATTATACGAACCAATCCGTATGTAAATGCATGATGGCTCGCTCCGATTCCAATTGCGCCTGTTCTGTGCGTAAGTTATCGTATTATGATTGACTTTTGACAGGCACTGCATTAAACCTCGAGCCTGACATCCGCTCTGCGAATAAGTATTTATACCTTTCTGAGCATAAACATGTCTTTTCTTGAGCCCTAAATAGAAGCTAGGCCCTAGAATAAAAATTAGGGCATTGTTAGAATTCTATATCATGTCACGTAGAACTTGACATAGCTGCCGAAAAAAATCAGTGAAATATATAATTCACGGCGATACAATGTAGAGGTCAAATATCTAACAAAGATCTGTTAAGAAACTTAGGTCCTAGATAGTCTAAATCCTAAAAACAGATCACTAATAAAATATAAGTAGACCTCTGCAAAAAAAAATATGCGATATCTCTAAGTGTACCTAATGAAACATTGCAGAGTTTGGTATCCAATTGTAAAAAGCCAACCAAATACTTTTGATTCATATGTATGCTAACTGCGAACAATGCTTCGTAGACACACGCCTTTAGGATCAGAGATAACGGCTCGAAACAGAAGAGATCCTAACCTTGCGCAAAACGTCTGATATTCGGACCTAAGTTGGAAGTTGCGCAGTTAAGGTTAGAAAAATACAGCCATATGAACGGTGGATGAAGAAATGCGATGAAGACTGAACACCTTATACAGTCACTGTGAGTTAGAAGGAAGGAAAATTTGATTGACTAAAGATTTTATTTGCCAAATAGCAAAGACCTTTAATGAAACCTGACACGGAAAAGTTCGAAGTTTTATATAGTCGGCTGTGCGAGCCCAGTACTTATTTACGATGGAATTGTTCCAACTGGGTTATAATATTGATCACACATTCAGAATTCTACATTAGCATACTCCAAATCATGATCAAGATTCAATATCATAAGACGGGTCGGCAGTCATTGCCCCAGTCTGCTCAGATGAGCTTACAAAATATTTTGAGAGCAAACGTGGAAAAGCTTTTCAACGTTTGCTGTTATCTGTTTTCTCTATTTTGAATCGTTTTACCGACGATTCACTATCTCGTTCGGAAAAAAAACGACTGGTCAACAAGGTCTGTTGTGTATTTTATAATCATATTTTATACTTAAAATTAAGTATATATAATTATATAAAAGTACTATTAAACATGATACGATTTAGTAAAGTCAAGTCAACTGAAAACAAGCAGTATTCCAGAATTGGCAGTTGCACGTTCATGTGCAGAAGCAGCACGTTATTACGTTTCTGTAAGTTGCCTTTCAAACTTCCTACCGTCGACACTGCTAAGTTTCAGATATGACGCACCCACAGTACTAATTGCACGACCCATTCTCATATACAAATCGTATGTTTATGCTGAGATCGTTCACGTTTTAAGCATTCAAAGACGGACTCTGCGGTGAAGCTCCGATGCGAGAAAAGTTGACGATGGCATCCCTATATCGTATGCTTTCGCGTCAATGTAAACATCTGTTTTTCGTTTAACATACTGAAAATGTGTGTGAAATGTTCCCATCCTCGGTAGCTTTCTTGCAATAAATTACGATTCGAGCGGATATTAGTTCGCAGAAAACGCAGTCGTTATCCTCGTATTACTAAAACTACCAGCCAATAATAATGCACCGTATGATGTGAATGCCCCCTTCTTCCCAGTTCTGACGTACTGTGTCTTCCCAAAACAGCTTCCATGTTTAGTATGCTTCAGCTAATAAAGTAATAAGCACACCCTATGCTTCGTTATTGAGGTCCAGTCAACACGAAAAGAGGTGCAGACAGAGCGGTCCGTCTGCAGTGTGGCGACTTCGGGCCCGCGTTCATGCCCAATGGACAAACGGCTTTCAATGCTAAAATTTTCGCCGGTGCTAATACTTTTCGTAGCGGTCAATAGTGCCGAATGCGTGCCAGTATCCGCCTGTCGTCCTGCCGACGCTACTGCTACTCGTCAATTGCCTTCGTTGACGGACACAATCAGCTGCCTCCGTCTCTTTCTCCGGCGGCTGAACTAAACGAGAACGTTTGCGCGTTCGTACTCGATTATTGGAGACCTTGTCGGGTTCGTCCAGCGAAGACGACAAGCGATTATCAATAGCTGTCGTCGCCGCCACGGCCGAATTGAGCAAATAACAGAATCACCCCTATAAACGCCGCTGGCAACAAAGGCGGCGGCAGCTGCGGCAACAATAAGGCGAGGCGAACATCGGTTAAGTTCCGGTATGGCACCAGCATTGCAAAAACCGGCCACCCTTTGATTCCGAGATAACGAACGCGGTCAGGAGGCGGCATCGCGGAACGGACGTAGCAGGCACGTACTGTAAATTGTCAGTTTGCTGGTTTATCGCTCAGCCAAGCCAGGCTAGCATCTCGTTCGAAATTGTTTCATAACGAAGATGCACATACAAATTTGTCTACACGACAGCAACAAAAGGATCCATCTATCTATTATAGTAGATAAATTCAACGGAGACAGCGCAGGCGCTTGCTGCCACAGATAACATCGTTCTATATATCACCAGAAGCTGCTACACCCGCACGCACCAACAATTCGAGAAGGCGTAAAAGCAGGCCTATTACGAACTAAGCCGCCACTAGAATGGCGAAAAGGCTGGCACAAATTTACCAGACGTATCCGTTGCGAAACACCATATCAATACAATAGAGCCTCATTTACATGAGTGTCTAAGTATGTCCAGTGCGCTGTTCCGTTTGATTGGTGTCGTTGCTATTGGACTGGTTTATTAGCTTACTTGTGACGCATCGTGCAGGATTTGTTTCTGCTGCTGCTGCTGCTGCTGCTGTTGTTGGGACGCCGCATGGGCAGAAGTACAGTTCGGTTAATTGTATAGTGAAGGACTCCCTCCTCCGATGTGGAGACTGCTAAGCTGTTGAAGCGGCGCTAAAAACGGAGTCAAGCTTCAACGCATAGAGGAACGTTGATGATAAGGGCTTGTGAGTCGGTCGCCGTCCCACATCGACTATATCGTAGCAGAGTAAAGAGCTAGAAGTGGATGCGCACACATTGTAGGAGATCGACCGTTCGGCAGAAGATTTGAATCACTCCAATTTTGTATCGGTTGTGGACTACGAAAAGGGTAAAAACAGCAGGCCAACAAACTTCGTTTTTCATCGGCGACTTAATGGGTTTGGTGACGGCTGACTGGTGTGTCGGCTGCGTCACCCGTAGAAGAACAAAAATGCGCTGCTAATTGCTCACACAGATATGGATCGTGAAGATTTTGGCTGGGCAACCTAGCCGGTAACTAAATGATCACCACAAACATAGATTTTATCTCAGTCAAATCGTGCGATAATAGGGAGGGTATGTCAAAGCCGATTTTTTGACTTGGAGCCTAAGCAATCGGTGTCCTGCGCGGCACCTACGATACTTTCAAATGAACTTGGATTTTGTGGCGCAGCTAACCGGATAGCGCTAAACTTTACTTCGATCATTGCACTATTGGAAAGCCGATGAAACTATTAGTACATACTGAACATGTAGCAAGTTGAAATTATCAATAATTCGACCGGTCCAGTTCGACTAGGACGAAGGTGCCGATGGTAGGTACAGGTTGGAGCTGCGCGAGGTCACACCGCGACTCCCGCTATTCAACGAAATTCAGCGACGCTAGAACCAAAGAAGCAGCTTGTGACTTCACTGAATCTGTTTCTTTCTAGACTCCCCCTCTAGATTAGGTGGTTTTTGCAGGTGACAATAGCATATTATAATGAGCTACTACGAACTCGATAATACTAATAATGGAAAACCTGTAATTGCGGAATCTTCTTTCATCCAGGAGTATCTCAGGTTTCGCAATGCCATCATCGTTTTACCGGCTATTTCGAAAAGTAATAACTCATAATATGAATGAATAATAAGAATTTTCCAGGTCAAACTAAGGCGAGCTGTTATCTCGTGAATGTTCTAGTATCTCATCAGTTCGTGTTGCATGTGGATGTTTGTGTGCAGGTCACGTGCGCGTGCATTATGTTGAGGGGTGTCAACAGCAAACCACCAGCCGTGGGTAAACACACATACATATAAGGTAGGTAAGCCATCTGACATTTGTCAACCAATAGAGGATAAGGAAGTGATGACAACAAACAGAAAATGAAGCTACGAGAAGCTTTCTGTAACACTATATTATTATAATTCCATATCAGTCAGTTTGTATATACTGTGATTACTCAGACAGTTTCTTCGGCCGATATCAGACTAGCCTGTAACGTAGCATGACATGAAGATCTGAGTGGTATCACGGTGTCGCTATCGCGAATGTATTGCACGATTAAAGTCGCGCTTAATTCAAATAATTCGCCCACCATTTGGTAATCTAGCATAAATAGAATAAGGCCACCTCAACCGCCAAGAGACATGTTCCCCGTATGTGTATATATATCAGAATAAGTAGTTATTAGGGTGCAGTTCATTGTTAGCGCATGCGCTTCTAATACTTTTGCAGGTTTACGTAGCAACTTTTGCTTCGCTTTAAGCTTGACTGAAAAAGTTCCCCTTGCTAGTTTAACCGCCAGCCGCCTTTGCCGGGCATGCAAGACAGATGGAGCTTTGGCACTGAGGTTGCCGTGTTTATCTCGTTGCCTCAAGCTAGGCCACATTACATGTTTAGCGGGCCAAAGTTGACGTGATGTCCATAGAAAACTCCAACAGCATCAAGCGAGCCTTAACAGAGTATTATTTTGTAGTTTCGAACAGGTTCACTGTTGGAGACAAATTGTTTGTCATTGGGACGACGACATTGGTCGCACCTGCGAATGCCGGCAACGTCGAAAGGGAACAGCCTGTTACAGATACTGTCGTTCTGTCTATGTAATTCATGGTTATATAAACAGTGCCTGCTACTGTTGGGGCCCACGAAGATCTTATGATAGTTTTTTCTATTAACTTCATTCCTTTTACGGGTTAACAAATGAGAATTTTAGCTTCTGCAAGGTCAGAAGTTCGATGCCGAGGAAAAATCAAGAAACATGATACAGGTCGATCGAACTTACAGCAACTTCCTACGGCACATATGCACGGTACTGTTGAAAAACCCTCCTTTAGCTGCCACGCGCAGCTTTTTCAAACAAGGACACGCTCCTTAACCGCAAGTAGCGGCTACTGACATTACAAGTCAAGCATTGCCAGCCATTAATGCAATCGCCAATTTTTGCCACCGTCCCAGTGTGAGTCGTACACGGTTGTTGTTACTTCTACAAATAGAAACGTCCCGAGCAGTTATGTTAAAGATTGATGGCTTGCGATATATTAATTGTCCTTTACATATATTTTTTTAGTTTGTTCACACTCGCAACGGCATCAGATTGCCCTGATGGCTAAGCTATCAAAGCTTTAAAACCTGCGAGGACTAAATCCGTTTGCATCGGTCGACATCACCCGCTACGGCTGTGTGCACCTTTAAGCTGCCTTGTTCAAGCCGCTCAATAGCGAAGGTAAGCGGTGACTTGTGATGCCAGCATTGATGACTTCAATCACCAGCACGGCTTCAATCAGGATTAGTCTCGACGATGTGTGACTCATCACATTCTCAATGTCGCTGTATAGGTATTGTGAAAAACACATGCGATAATACAATGTGTGATGTGGGGTCTCATGCTGCTGAGTGGGAGGAGCCACATAATGCGGTGCTGATGCTGATGATAGTAGTCGTCGTGGTGCCGCCGCAGCAGCAGCAGCAGCAGCAGCAACAGTACCCTGCGTTCTTCTACTATGCTAGCTCCCTTTATGGATTGTACCCCTGGTTACCTCCGATTTTTACTGCACGATTTCCTGCCCCATTCTTCCGACCGGCGAGAGACCCCCATTTTACCATCCAAAACACTGCCCGCTACAGCAGCTTCCTTCGACCATTTGTTCGTACAGCCCCAACAAGTCAACTCGTAAGTCGCATAACACCCGGGCAAACGCGCGCGCGCACACACACACACACACACATACACACACACACACACACACACGCACACACACACATACACACACACACGTAGACGCTTTCAGACGCATCGATAGACTCAAAGACGCACCCAAGTGGACACCCAACAAAGGTGGCTGACAATGCTGGAACTAGACTACGGCCCAGGAGATTTATGTGGCGACCGAACGCTGCTACAAACTATTCGATAGAGAGACAACATTTGTTCGAATGTTACGGTCGTTATTGTCGGCTAACAACGACGCTGAAGCCAGATCAACTCTTGATCGCACAATTTTATATTGAGGTGTATGTAAAAAGTTGAGGTTAGCTCCAACCAGCAGACTATCGAACTGTTGGCGCGAGGCATTGAAGTAGAAATGATCATATAATGAAATTGAAGGCAATCTTATTTCTCTTATTTAAGTGGGTGATGCAACAAGGCCAAACTGAAGTTTTTTGTCGAAAAAGTGTATTATTTATTAGGGAACAAACGCAACAACGAACGATGCCACGCGTGCACAGCTTAATTTTTACCAATGACCAACGCAGATTTGTTCGTCCCTTTCCGTGATGTATCGAACACGAAGTCTGTCGTAGAAGTCCTGTACCCGATATCAATTACTGTCCATAGCCACTCGAATTCACTTGACCCGCTATTTCCTTGTGGGGTATTCTAGTATTTCGAGATGAGGACGCCCACGATAAGTTTTGTAAATACTATACTAAAACATCAGGTAAGCACGCAATGGGAGAAGGTTGTTCACAGATGATCGACTTTTTCCTCAAAGTAAATGCATACAACATTATATCTCGTTCGATGTGACAGAATCAATTTTCCAGGAAATACAGCTTTCTAGCTATTGTGTAGAGCTGAATATAAGGGCTGCCTTAAGAAACCCATTGAGAAGAAACGTCTTCCCCATGGTGAGTTTTTTGACAATCCAGCATAAGAGCGATTATTTTTGAAGATGTCGTTCTCAATCTAATCTGTTTTTTCTTCGCCATGAGAAGCCTACGAACAAAAAATCACTAAAATCGATTTCTAGCCACGTAAAAAAAAATACTACTGATTATTAGTATATAGAAATATGTACAGTCAGCCATTTTAACAGTTAATCTATTATATCTACATCCAGTTATAATACAAACATAGTAGTTGGCTGTTACAAGCGAGTGCGGTAGACGGTCAGATTGCATTACGCGCTTCTTCTAAATGAGGATTGTCTAATATATATATATATATATATATACGCTTTTACAAATCTGTAGCGGAAACCGGTTAAGTTCATTCTAGAAGAAAGTAAAATGTATCGTTTCGAAGGGATCTCGAAAATTAGCGCTCAGTGAATATTGTAGTTCTGAGGACCAGCGAGGTGTCTGGATCCGAGGGATAGAAACACATTTGAAGGGGCTTTTCAAGCAGAACTGGGAGTCGGCCAAAGCTGCCACTCCATATGCAATTATTATATGTACAAAACTATACAATGAAAATGCGGAAACTGGTTAAAAACGCGTGTGCTGTGGAACCTAGGTGCATGCAGGCGTTGATTAGCCTCGGCCGAAGCGGCGACAAGCGAGAGAATGGCGTCGCCCTGGAGAGAAATCGCGTTCAGGAGCACGTTTGAATAAGCTCACAGGTAAGGTGGCAGTAGGAGTATTTACTATGGAAAGATAATCTGCCGAAAATGAAATGATCAGTGCAACCCGGTATTTCGAGTTCCCCAAGAGACTTCTAAGCCGTTGGCATGGCAATCGAAAGGACGCAGTTTGGTTACCTGGTGACAAAGCCATGATCATCTTCAGTCTCCATTACTTCTCCGATTGGGCAAGGAAATATCGGCTTTAACCAGCCTACCATGCCGAGCTAGGCCCGCTTGATTAGGAGGTTCTTTATGCCTTAAAAAGCGCATCTAGTGGGTAAACATATCTTACTATCGATTTAACGTTGAGAAATAGAAAAATCACATAGACGATTAGTAGGTTTAGGGGCTACCACAACGCCAACGGTTCTGTGCAAAAGGTTAAAAGGGAAATCATCATTCTAGCCCATCAACTAGCTCGCTCATAACGGCCTAGCAAGAACTTTGCTTGAAAGTAAAAACATTACTGCTTTATTAACGTGACTTCTCGTTCTAGTGGCCAGTCACAGAATTCCGTAGTTAGAACACAAAATCATCGTAACTTTAGCATGGACTTAGAGCCTGTCCCGGAACGTCAATGACGGAACTTTGCAGCGCGTACATTTTCCAAGGAGATTTCCTTAACCTTCCACCAGCTAAAAGGATTTGAATCCCTTAACTGGAGTTGAATAATTAGCGAACGTGTATTTTGAATTGTGTTCAACAGGAGAACTGCTCTTTATCATTCACAACGTTGGCGACAAAATCATAGTGGAGGTAACAGATGTATTGTCACATTTGTATTACATTTACTTAGTGGTTTTCAGTATATAGAACCGCTCGGTTCATGCGACCTTAAACATCTAGCCACTTTTCTCTACTATCAGTTGATGCCTAAAAGTAATGCCTGAGGTGCGTCACATACATTCACAGTATGGGACATCCTTCGTTCGCCGCATAGGATACGGATGACCGACTGGAGATTATGTTCAGAATTTAAGAACGTGGCAACGATCGCGTGAGTTAGGATATTATGTCGCCAGTTTTTTGGTCCTCAATTGTAAATTTTGATGAGCGACTCGAGAGGACATACGGCGAAGGTTGTCCAGGTTCAAAAAAACTTGGATGTGGTTAACGTGCATTGCCTAGGGAGTAGATCAAAAGCTATGAATTGAGACATTCTAACGTAACAATCAATTTATATACTCAACATTATTGGTATATTGATATAAACAAAATTTCATCCAGGAAAAAACTGCGACGTAAATCGTGCGTATCGGTAATCGTCGATGACTGGTCTAGCTTTTTTTTTTTGTTCTTTTTATGCCAATAGCATACATTGTTGAGCTACTAAATGAATTAGTCAGCCAATGTTTGCTAGAAAATGAACAATCGCGTTTTTCTATTGACTCCAGGATCATTCGTAGTATTCAATTTTTGATAGAGTCTCATAATTTTTTCTGTTATGAACGCTAGAGGCGCCATTTTTTCATGAAATGGTCAGGTGTTGAACGAGCGTTACGCTGAACGAGTATGGTTCAGCTTGTTTGCTGAGGTGCGACTGGCAAGCAAAACCTGTGACGGGTAAGTTCACTTCACGATCGAACGGAATGACATAAAAAATTATTGAAGCTAGTTGTCTTTCTTCCGAAGTTCCAGTTTCTTCATCAATTAGCAAGAATGCGCTCCTGCGACATACATCTGATCTAAATTGGCTTTGACTTTAGACCTGACGAGAAGACTACGAGAAATAGATTTCGACATCAGTATCTTCATGGCACGTCGTCCACCCTGATTCGCACACCTTATGTGTTTCATAACAGATATAGTCTTCACGGATGTACAGGATACTAAGCAGCTTAATAAAAACATTTAAGCAAATCATGAACTAGCTTAACTTTTGACGCACTCGATTGCATCGGTACTAGCTCGTGTGAAAATTATGGATACAAACCTTAAGTAGACAATAGATACTAGAATAGACTGTGAAGATCTACAGAGGTCATCGTTTTTTTGCAGTTAAGGATCAACTTGTTGTCCTAAAGCGGCGTCGCCTTTTGGACTGGAGACGCGCTGATCTAATAAGTAAGTAAAACCATGATACTATTTACTTTATGTATTTTTAGTTTCTTATTCGTCCCGCACGTTTCCGTCCCTCCACAACTATTGCTCTTACTAATCGTCATTTTTACATATATACTAGAGTTCGCCGTTGGTTCTAACCTCTGCTAAGCAAGAACGAAGAAGTAGAAGAATTTCCTTTGCGTGCGTTTATGTCCCTTACCGGTATCGGTACGCATTTGTTTATGCGCCGTTGTCATCTGTGCATGTCCAGTCAACAGACATATCAGCGTAGTCCCCAAATCGATCTCGGCCCCGCTAATGGTCGAGGGCAAGTGACTTCATCATGAAATGTAATGCTCTGTCCATTTGTGCACCGCAGCCTCCATGTGCCCTTATCTAGCTTACCTTTTGTTGGTGTGAATGCCAGAAAACAAACCACTTCAACGGAACTACAGTGGGGATCTTTTTTTCGGTCCGAGTTCTGCTCTTGTCGCCGCCATGGCTGCCGTAGAGGTAGCCCAACCCAAACGTCACTAAGAATTGGTTCGCTTTTCTTCCAAGCGAGCACTTACTGTACCAGGTCCGCAGTTGATTCGTGTCGGTACGAATTCTATTAGCCGCGGCAGACGTGACCATAGAGGCACTCATCATGCAGTCATCGTCAGTACTAGCATGACGGTCACTACAGTATTTATGGCTGTTACAGCGGCGTTCGCTAGCGCAATGGAGGAGGTGCCAGCGAGCAGAAGAGGGGCTCAGCCAACAGTTACGAGGGATCTATGGTAGCTTTTACAGCAGTACAGTCCGACCTAGTTCAGAACGGCAGCCCCGTTGTTAGCGGCGTCGACATCGCTGTTCTCGCACTGCATAATGACATAACAACTCGTTTAACGACGGCATAGAAAAAAACAACGATCCGAGGTGTGTGCTGGCTAGCGGCAGACTGCTTAGGGAAAATTCAGTTTTGCTTTTACTATTACTGCTCAGCGAGCTATAAGTGGTACGCAAGGACTGAATGACTATCTGTTTATTCAAATTCTAGTGCTAGGATGTCCACTAGTTGTAAGGATAAATTAATATTAATACACTCTTCTTATGACACAAGGATTTCTCGATGAGGCCTTAGCTCACCAGCATTAAGCCTTTCAGCCTAGGGGGCTCAGGGTTTCATTTTGTAAATCGTGACGTGATTAGCTAAGAGTGAAAATGTGTGAATATGTTGGCGTGAAATCAATGGCACAGTATGAAGTCGCTGCATTAGATGATGAAAGACTCAAACATCGTCATTAGGCATAGGTACTTCAAAGATTCATTCGATAAATGTGCGGTGTAGAAACCCGCGAAGGTCTGCCTAGGCCACTTAATACACATAGGACATCCCATTTGTTGTCTTTTGAGCACACGTTTCGTTTTCTCGAAATCCCAAATTCAAAATTGGGATTCTAAGCCTTTTTGTAAGCTAAATTTTTTGTCGCCGTAGAATTTGCAAAAGGGCAAATTCTCATGTTGACTGTCCCCGTTGTTGCCAGCAGGTCTGAATGAAGGATATAAACCTTGTCAACTTTGTCACCGTTCTCCGCCAGCGATGTTTGCTGTCCGGATCTGATATTTACCGAGAACACCATCATAATTAGTCGATGGGCTGCTTTGTTAATCGGATCTGCGAGAAATATGTATTGTTTCTTCAAATCTATTTCGAAAGTGGTTTTCCCGCTTAGCCGTTGGCTTACTTCACTCATATATCAGTATAATTAATCCATGAACAATTTTGCAAGGGCCGAAAGTTTCACCTTTGTAGCTTGTAGTGGTTCCTTTTATCACTACACTGGCGTCTGCATTCTGTTTGCCGAGAAACGTCCTCTGTTCACTTCACGATCTAGTACTGCAGATCGATCCTTATTCACCACAGCTCGTCAGCTATTCATTGTATTAGCGGCGCTTCAACCTCCACGCGAAGCTTTTATTGTTGCCTTCACAGTACGTCCTTTATATTATTGTTTGTTGTCGCCACCGCTGCTGCTACCAGCGACGCAAGTGGATTATTCAAAAAAGCGCGTTACTGTTAATGTTTGTTGCGATATGTCGTCAGCACATACATGCATACGGCCGTGTCACCCCGGTGACAAGAAGGCTCTAATAAGGTGACATGGTAGTAGCAATCTGACCGCTCGCTATTTCGCATCTATTCATCTGTTATCGATGCTGCTCGCTCGGTACCTTCATTTCAGTATCCCGACCACGTAATACAGCCTAGCTTTTACGCCATCAGCCGAAACCGTTACTTATTGGCCCTCTGACTGCTTGCAATGATGGCTTATTATTCGTTGCGGCATCGTGTCGCTTGGCTAGCAAACAGCCTGCTGAAGAGCCAGTTACGTACGAACTTGACGCCGTCCGACTGCCTCAACGAAACCAACGTAACACACGTCCAGACGTTCACAACGCCGACTGCCGCAGCAGTAGAGAAACCGTTGTTACTGTCATCGAAACAGGACGGGGTGCAGCCGGACGCGAGTAAGTCGTCTACTATTAACGGACAATCAAATGAAATCGTTATTACAACTTTGTATATGCATATATTACATTACAGATGGTAGCAGACAACAATGAAGCAGCCTTGTAAATGACGCGCGATCTGCTGACTATGGATCGGCGGCCAGTTCTATGATGACAGCTGTTATTCTTCTTTCCGCGGTTGTCATGTACCGCAAAAGCCGTCAAATAGAATTACCTCATTTTCGGGCGGGCGGGCGGGGGGTCGCGGGCCGCAGACGCCACTAGAACGGCGAGGAAACGCGAGAGCTTGCCATGGCTAGAGGACGAGTGAACCGATACACGCGTGTTTAACGTGATAATGCTAGTTTAAGTGTAAGTAATTTAGAGACCGGACCGTGCGACGAGAAACTTGTGGAGTCTCCGAATAGCACTAGTCTGTCGAAGGGGTATCAAATGGTTTTCTAGCTCTATGGTATATCAATTGCGTCGGGTAGGAAGCAATGTTATTTTGAGGCCAAGATGTGGCAGCAGTAGATGGGCTAAAACCATTGGGATGCGCCCATTTAAACATGGTATAGATCGTTTTGAATTTGGGCGCAATTCATAGGAAAATTCGCTTATTACGGTTTCTCATAATATACCGGTGTTACCTAGTCTCAAAAAAGCTGTGCTGCCTACGTGTTATCCAAGGTGCACTATTGGGGATGACGGTTTAGTTCTGGAGATTTGCATGTAAAATATGCTTCCCCCAGGTGGCCGATACAAAAAAAAAGCTGACAATATATCGCGAAGTTTGAGCGGGATAAACACGTAAGTAGTTACCATGTCATCAAGGAACTAGATATCTAGAACAAAAGGCTTTCATCCATTTGAAGAGAGCTGGTTACGAACAAAAGCTCGACGTTCGGGTGCTAGACGAATTAATGCAAGATCATTTACTCAATCGTATTTACGCCTGCGGAACTTTACAGGAACATTACGAAATCGAGCGCTCCCTCTCTGAAGCGGTCGATTACGAGCGATAAGAAACCTCACAAACGACAATCAAATGTTTGTAGCAAAGCCCGGACTGACGTCAACGACAGTGATGCGATGTGTGCGATATAGCGAGGTTCGGAAGGAATCGTAGCTGCTCCCGCCTACCAAAACGGATGATTCAGACGTTCACGGTCTGAACAACTAATCAGATTATAGAAAATAGAGAAAAATGGTAAACAAAGGGCGCCATCTTTCACCAGAGAAAAATTCTGAGAACTGAATAACATAATGCATCTGTATATGATGCCATTAAATCAAAATCATCTACTTCATTCTCTTTAGAATTGTTTTAATGGCGCTTCCTTTGTTTGGACGAAGAGATGCAAAGGTCATTTGTTACGCCTAGAAATTCTACAGTGACGGGATACGTGTAGCGTAGGGCCGTCGATCGAAATGGCGCATATTAGTTTGCTTCTATTGTTTTCTAATGTAGAAGGTTGGTGTTTTTGTAAATAAACCGCGTGAATTATCAATAAGATTTGTTCTGGTCTGTTATTACGACAGTTTTTAGATGTCAGTATTAGTGGCCTTTTTAGTTTGCTCTCGCAAATTACCTAGTGTGTCGTCATCTGATAGACCCTAGAAGACTCGTCGATATCGAACGAAAACGTGTGAGGCAGACAACCAACAAACAAACGATCTCTTCTTGTCAACAACCGAGAATCTCATTAGTAAATCGCATACAAACAAACAGAGTCCCATAGTTACCGCGAGCTCAAATACTCAAAGGTAATAAGGTCGACGAATGCTTATATATACATATATAGAACAATAAAAGTTTATCAGTAAGATGCAGCGCGAACGAATCGATAACGAGATGGAAAGAAAAATAGTTTTTAATGTGTTTTATTCAATTAACGCTAACGTAATACGCCATTTTCACTATGTGCACAATAGTAGAACAGGTAACTATTAAATAGGACCAACGAGCGATACCAGCGAAGCTGCCAGGAGTGGAGCGGGGCGCATTTTCCTAACAATCCAACTTTGGTTTCTGCTTTAATTTCAATTAGAACGTAAATTTTTCATGTACGCAAAGTTGGCCACGAAACGTTTGCTCGTTGATGGTCGACGTTCGTTGCCGTCAGAAATATAAATAGGTAATAAGCGTACATACCATACCGATCGATAAAAAAAAAATCTAAAATTACATTTTTCAAAAGTCATCCGAATTCAAAAGAGCTCTGTGAATTTGAAACAGTGTGTAATGCTTATGTGATATTGTAAAGGTAGCGGTACAAGGGTGCGGGTGGCTCGATTGCTCGTAAAGCTCTAATTGTATCGTAACCAGTCTGTATAGATCCAGGCAGCTCCTATGGTAATGTACAGTTGTTATACAGCTGTTCCAAATGCGTCCTAATTTTGATACCTATCTAACGAGCAGATCACGGTATTGTTTATTAGGATCGACTTTCGAATACGAACAAAAAACTGGTATTAACAAGTATTCGTTTGTCTTACATAAGATCGCGCCCATGGCCAAACGAGTCGCACTATGTTGGCTTCATCCGTTAATTGAAGTTGGAAGTTGAAAGATTTACTTTTAGTAATAGACGTACATTTTTGGTCACAGGAACTAGGCTTTGCATTCAACTCTACGTCGTCATACTAATGAGTACGTTTTTTCTTAATGCTATGATACCATCCCGACAGCTTGTAGGGGACAGATTCTACTAATTTCTGGGCACTATGGTAAATCCCGTATACGGCCCTACGCTGCTAAAATCAGACTGCAATGCGGGTAATTTTATGTTCAAGTAGGAAAACACATAGGACAAAATCAGGTCGAGAGGAACTTAAGAACCACCGACCACGAGGACGACGAATCCTTTTATTTTCATTATACAAACTGTCGGCTTGTTTGAATTCTATTACTATTGAATCTGTTATAATGGCCATCTTTTTCAAGCAAAGTTCTAAGGTTAACCACCCATTTTTCAAACTGCGAATGTATTATGAAGCCGCAAATGAATCTGCCCGCTGAAGGTCCAACGATGAAGGTTCTCGACTAAATCGGTTGGCCATAAGAAACCACAAGACATCTTCGTTTGTGTTTAGTCGGTTAATCCTGTCTCGTCACGATCTTGTTTATACTTCGACCCCTTGTTATAGCTATAACATACATTTTTTACGTTCGACACCGTGCTATTGGGCGCGCTACCATGTTGGCTTTCCGTCTTTTCCCTACGTTGGCTGGAGTGGTTATTAGAAACAACGATGATGATAACCGTGGTTCGCAGTGGTAACAGATGAAGCGTAATGTCCACCCAGACAATGTCTGGACAAACAGGCAGACACAGTCATAGACTGACGCACACGCCCAAATACACACAAACCATTGCTAGTGACAGAGGCTCACCACAGAAACATGTGGCCGGCTAACTAGTAGCCGCGACCATCAACACCGCAAAGGCCAGCGATGAAACGGCATCTCGACCCGGCTCACAACAAGGCATTCGATGTTCCGTTCCTTAAAGCATTTTGCTTTTTGTCAGACTGCTCTTCAACTACTCTTTCAACATCGTCGGCCGCACCAGTACCGACATTAACAGCAACAGTTGCCGCCGTAATTTTGCTAGTAGCAGTCGCAGCAAAAGCGACAGTCGTTTTCGACTGTCGTCTGCGAGAAAACCCATCGCTTGTTTCGTCCCCTCCAATGATAACTCTATTAGTAGCTCCTGCTGGTTTTCGCTATGGTGCGTCGATCTCGCCGACAACCGGTTACCATCCACGCACCGCACCGCACCGCACCGCACCGCACCGAATCACATAGCTTCGACAAGCGACACTAAATCACATATGGGGTCTCTGAATTGGCGACGGTGCCTCGACAAATGACCAGTGACACGGACAGCTATGCGATATGATAGTATCCGCTGGGCACTAAGCAGCGGCAACGGCAGTAACCGTAGTCCTGCAATCATACACACATACATCCGCGCGTCCAATCAGAAACACCGTGTCACAAAGTGGACATCATCAAGTAAAGTGGATACAAATCGTCGACAAAACAACAACACGCGAGACGACACGGAACGAAAAACTTGCGATAGAAAAGACGACAGCAACAACATCCCACTGTGGTGATTGTACCGTTTTCGGTGCTTACAGCCGTTCCGTCCCGAAGCAGCAGCGTCTGTGCCACAACCGCCGTCGCTAAGTGACGTCTGTAGGTGACCGCGTTCACTATGAGTGTTCGCGGCGACGGTACCGCCCTGGCGGTCCCGCGTAGTCGCAAACCCCAGCTAACTACCTCCGTACCCCAAAGTTAGCGAGGAAAAGTGGCTTCGATGGCAACCACTGGAGACAGGTTAGTTTTGCTGTCGTCTTATCTTCGTACGTTTTGATGAACCCAACGATGAGGTAGCTTGTTATGGGAGATGCGGCAGCACGATGAGTATGACCGCGTAAGCGTGTGTCTGTGAAGGTTAGCCATTTGAGGTCATTGCGTGGCATCAGTACTCACAAACTTCTGCATTTGTGAAGAAGCGATTGGTTGCCGGTGGAATGTCGAGGGGCGTACGGGAAAGAGCTCAAAGGGGCACACACAATCAGTGGAGAAGTGATCACTTTACCGCCGTTGGTTAGTGGCGATATTAGGTGAGAAAAACTATTTTGAACAGACCGCTTTCTACGTTGACGACCTACGTCGGTTAAACGTAGCCAATATACCAATAATAAGCTGAGACAAAGTTGATGCGACCAAAATTCGAAAGGGGTTCTCGTTAACATACTTTGCTAATTACCCGAATTACAGAATGAGCTGTATTATAGAAAGTGACGCTCATTGAATCTATACCCTCGTAGATGGTCTTCTCAATGAAAAAATAATTAGCAGTGATAATAATGTTGTTGGATATGCACATATCAGCCCCGTCTAACTCTGGCAACATAGACTCCCGAAGAATCAGTTATTCTAGAAGTTCATAAAAACAAGCTCAGACCTTCGATACAAACTAGGTAATATTTCATAACAACTCAATCTAGCGAATCTTCATCGGTCCTACCGTCCAGCAGTGGCATTAGGGAATACGTCTTCTGTACGACGTCATGCGAATATCAGAGACTATGCATGTATGCACCGCTCAGGAGAAAATGGCCGCTGTCCAGTAGGCAGAACTGGTCAGATCGCTTATTTAATTTTAAGGTGCCCCACGTTGGCTTGCTTAGCATCACGTTGTTACGTATCGGATGTAATTTTCATACGAAGTCTCAGCTATGGTTGGCGCTCACGCATCTGGGTCGAGTACGTTTCTCTCGGTCGCCGACTACGTCATCCGTTTAAAACAACGATTTATCCAAAGAAAAAAAAGATGAGACTGCTTCGCCCGCCCGTTTCCTCTTTGATCGCCGACTTGTGCCTCGACTTTTCGACTATTGAAATACTGCCACCTGTGACAAAATCAAACGATATAAACAGCACAGAAAAACAATTACGAAGAATAAACAATCCCCGCTGATGAGTAATAACAGCTCAGTTAAGCGCCAGAAGCGGGCCGCGGCTCGAAGACAAAGTCGTTCAGGAGGAACGCGGCCACAGAGCACTCTGTCGCCGACAATGGGAAAAACGACAGAAATAAGGGACATGCGCGATTCTTTTCGTAATTGTGCGATCTGATGGCACGACAAGTCAACCAGGGGAGGTCTGATTTGCAGACATCTTCTGCTGACACGAACAGTATAGGTAGACTTGGTACAGAAATCTTGTCGCCTAAATAATAACGGAATGACAAGTAGCGTTTGTTTATCGGAGGGCTCGTTATCTTTACGTATGCTTTTTTTTTTGTGTGTGTGTCTCCTTATGCGTCTCGCGCGAACTCATTAACGTGACTCCGTCAATGACAATGAACGGGTTGATTCTTGATAGCGATAATTCTCAATCTCTCGCAATGATCAACTCTCTCAGCCTGTGAGTTTGACAACGATGACAAATGCCGACGCTTACCGCTTATACGTCCGGAATAGTGTTGTCCGTAATGCCGGTGCTGTGTCGTTCCAGGTTTATTACGAGTTCCCTCTCTAGAAATTCGAACTATATATGTATACATATATATGTTGCTATAAGGAAGTACCTTGGTAATGGACTTAAACACTATTCATGCCCTAAATGAATCGAAAGGCTTCCAGCAATCCGCTTTACTACAGGACAAAGAAAAACAGTGGCGTTTTATTAGAAGATACTATATACGGTAAAGCTCTTATTCGCTTTTCATTGACTCGGCAAGACATACAATGAATTAAAAAAAACCCTCCACCGCCCCATTTGTTTGCCCTCTGGCATAAAAATCGCCCACTTATGAATCTATTTACCATTAGTCGTTTGTGCGCATATAAACAAATACAACGTACTTTCGGACAATTAATTCGCAATACCGACCCACTAAGTATAGATCGCTCTGGGAAAGGCGTAAACACCAACGCCTGGTTACAGTCCATTTTTATTTGACAAAGGCGATGCGCAGGACCCTGCTTGAGGGTCGCCTTACAGGCCTTGTTCATGGCAGCTGAGTTATTCAAATTTACGATAAATTGCTTCGACGATCTTTTTATGACGATTTACTGCGATCAATAAATATGATCTAACGATAAAGCGAATTTTGTACTCTATCAAACAATTTAGTCGGGAGTAGCTACGGCCGCAATTGAAGCTACGCTAGGTGAACCTATTAGATACTTTTTTCGCTCAAACGTAAGGATGTCGCCTCAAGCTCAGGCCTCAGCAATGTACTAATCGTGGATGTTTCTCCTTTTTCGCTATTGGTCTAATCTAAAAACGAAAGTGGCCTTTCTTGACCTCTCTGCCTAGTGAGTGCTCAGTACACAGCCCATTCAGAGATAGGTGTTCAGGCTTAATTTTCTATACCGACAGACTAAATGGTAATCATTTCCTGTAATGTTTACGCCTGACAGGTTAACTTTTATTTCCTTCTACGCGCTATACCTGCTTTAACGGGCATAAATGTAATGTTTCAGAACCGTTGTTAAATTCGAATAGTATAGTTGAACATTCGTAGCTCATGTCCAGGCGGAGCCCATGGCCACTAACAATATATTCAGCGTCCCAGCACAGCCATATTCAACTGTCCAAGATGGACTTCAATGGAAGACCCATCAGGTTACGTTGCGTGTGAAACACTCGGGCCGCTCCGTGTCCACATACGGAATACAACAGACATGTAAGCTATAACCTATACATCCTCCAGATAAATATGTATCCCAGCATTGACAGCATATGAAGACTTATGCATGCGTGCAAGGTACGCTGTGACTAGTAAAATTGTAAATTGTGGGTTCGGTGTTCCTCTCAAGCTGGCACCGGCAGCAGTTAACGGAGTTACACAAAGAAGAACAAGCATCAAAAACAACGACGTCGCCATCATGTAAACAAAGCAATATTAAAACACTGAACACATAGGCCAATGTAAAACAGATAGAATTTTTTGTTCTAATACGATCATTATAATGATGATAAAGGCGGCGCGGGTAAACGTTACTCAGACGAGGACTACTGCAATGCTTTGCTACCATAACGGACATGACTAGTGACAACCGACATGTTAGGCCAGAGCTCGAGTAATCAGGCTGATGATGGCGGGAGAAACCAGGTGATTATAGGATCGTCTAGATAGTGTGGTTGATTTTATCTGTTATCACGATCAGTCCTATTACTAATACCACTATCTTGACTAGAATGAACTACGAGTGCTGCCTTCATAACGACATAGTGGTTCGTCATTTTTAAGGAGAAAGACGGACCCGCTGTAGCAAGATTAGTATCTAGTTAGTGTAAACATACGGTTATGCTGCATTTACCGAGCGCGTCGATTCGTCGTCACGGTGCTAGCAGTTTTCTCGAAGTGTTTTTCTTTTCTGCTCTTTTTCTTCAGCTAAACTAGGCAAAAACAGCCATGTATAATGGAAGTTACAGCGTCATATCACTCTATTTGGTGATTAACTGCCCGCATATATAAGCTATGGTTTAGCGTTCGATTAAAATTCTTATATATATATATATATATATATATATATATATATATATATATATACGTATGTGTATAGTTAGCTTCTTATACTAATGTGCATTTACTTATGAACAATTTCCATTGAACGTATTCACTACGAGTGTTATGTGGTTATGCATGAATTGAACTGAGAACAAATATATGACTAGTTAGGCCTAAACAATGCGCCAGTTCGGCCTGACGAGCACAATAGATACCTCTGAGTCATTCGTTCAAGATATTGAACCTTTTCTCTTTTCAACATAATTCAATCAGGAGATCCAGCTAGAAATCAGAGGTATAGTGATCGGTCGGCTTGTTGGCGCCGCAACAGAATCAAAACAATATCTGATAAGGAAGGGACGCCGGCATTGAAAATGAAGACTCCGACGAAAAGTCGCTCGAAAATGATCGTCGTGCCTGCACCGGCAAACCTTCAAAGGTTCCTGCCTTTCATTGCCGCCTGCGAACGGATTGATGCGCGGACTTATCAAATCGTCTATCCTCTCAGATCATTGTGATCTCAGTAATACCTCCTTCGCCAATGTATCCTGTGCCCGAGCCTAGTAAACATCACGATATTGCGATCGAGTCAACAACTGTATTATCTTTCTACGGCAAGCTAAAGCGACTAGTGATTCGGCTGGTCGAGAGCTTCAGTCAGACCAGAAATTCAAAAGAACGAGCCTAAGGATGAAGCTTGGGGACGCGGGGCAACATTTAGGAAATCGGAGCGTACGTGACATCCCGAATACTACCTGCTTTTTAGCCCCGACTCAGTTCCGGTCCACTGAAGTTGTCGTTGTGTGCCAATATAATATGGGTTTTGCGCACTTGTGGAAATGGCTCGACTTTCGGATCACTTCGGAGTTTCTTGTGACCTTTTATTCGGCCAACAAATCTCGAACAGGAACAATATGATGCTTCGACGAAAGTGCATCTTCTCGAGTGCTCTACAGAATACTGCTGCTCTGCCCTCGTCTGGGCTGACTTACCCGAAGTATTAGACAGTCGAAGGATCGAATGGGCTATGTGGGACAATTCAACGATTTGTATAAATACATATGGGGTCTGACGGCGCCTCAGGAACTCCGGTTGACTTCGGAGGATGATCGCATCATATGGTCAGTCGTCTCGATAAACTTGAGGGGGCCTTCGGAAGGCTGTCTGACTCTCTACATGACTACTGTGATGGGATCGGTGGCGGTTTGCCCGGCGACTCATGTCACCGAAAGTCATCTTTACAGTCAATAGTTAAACCTTACTTATAATGTTGCATTTTATTTAGATTTCGCTGAAAGGAAAGAGGTCGTTGGGCCGCCGATGTCGTGAAAAAGCGATAACCCATCTTGGCGACCGTCGGCACGTCCCGTGTCGTCTAACCGACTAAACTGCACTGTCTGGACACTACGGGCCTGAAAACAGCTGCGCAGGTCGAAGAAATTCTCCCAAATTATGGAAAACAAAGATTTTACTTAGCCTGACCGTGTTTTTCCACAATTAGTTTTCGGAGAAGGCAACATTGGCGAGACTTGTGTAAGGTCCAGTGTGACCTAACCTAACCTAACCTAACCTGGCTCATACGGACGGTAGGAGGAGTGTAAGATTACTGACACTTGATTTACAGACATCAGTTAAAGGAAAATATCATTATGCGTTAGTATTATAAATAAAATCACATGGAAAATAAAAATTTTGCTTTTTTCCACACAACGCAAGCTAAAACTGGCAACAATATATCAGTTCAGCGGTTTTGTCAAATCAATAGAGCTCTCGCTGTCGTCGCTTGGGCGAAACCCTAAACGGAATCCGTGAAGTCTAGCTATAAAATATGGATGTATACAAATCAAACTGTACAGACGGTCTGACTACGGGTCGAGTTGATTGTTAATGAATCCTAGGATCCGCTGTTAGCATTGGAACCCAATAAGTACTTTCATTGGCCTTTCCTATGGATATATTCGGTTAAATTCGGTAAGTGCTTGTATATTAGCTGGTTTTTGTATTTTCTTATATCAATGGACTAAATTGAACTCATACACAATAGCGTGCGGTGAGTGGCAAAATTCGATGATACATATCAATTGCGCGACAAGCCAAATGGTACCCCTGCAAAATATAGATAGATGTGTGGTTGGATGTGCAAGCTTCGTATATGCTGCGTTGCCTATTTAAAGATAAAAAGAGTGCCGGCTGGTTCAAATATCTTTCATTTATATATACATACACATCAGAAGAAGGTCTTCAAGTGTTTTCGTTCACCGGGTCCATGTGCTGTGTGGAGCATTGTCGAATGGCGCTAAGCTTAACATTGAAACGCATAAAAAGGCTCACCTCCGCCTCCTTGGCGAAGTCTGAAAGCCAACTCATGAACCGCTCTCAGGCTCTATTGCTATTGTTAGTTGGACCAACGATGAGGACACACTAAACAGTCTGTGAACCTCAATCTTCGTTCGGTTCTACCCGCAGCCCCCTGGCATAGCTGAGGTTGTCATTGTTATCGTGGATCATAATGATGACGATGATGATACCAGCCTCCGATTCATAGGCGGGAGGAGAATCCTCCTGCGAGCCTTCCTACTTTCTTGAGCCGGCCCACGAAGCTCTTCTCGACAGTACTTCAATGGTTCGTCATCGTATTTGTGACTTCTCTGCATCCGCATACTCTCTAGATATTTGAAGCGATTCTCCTGAAAGGAAAAATCTAGGGGAACATGAGGCGCGCGCGAAGGTAGGTAGAACTCGAACTCCGCTTTGCTGCATTCTGCTCTGCTAAAATTCGGTAGACTCACTAAGTACTGGAGTCACAGTAGGGGCGGAAGCATTCAGTAGCTTATTGTGGCGTCAGCCCCACATAGTAACGAAGTCGCAATCACATCCGAATCCTGGTGAAGCTGACTCATTTGGCATCAGGCTCCAACCATACAACAGGCACGAGACGTGAGACCGGAGACAATCCGTCGCGATTTTAGGGCCACCCATATGCGAACACTAGCGATGGTTGGCACCAGGTATGATGGCAGGACAGATACTCATTTCACATAATGTCAACTCCCAAGAGCTGTGTCGTTCTGACATGGCTGTGGGTCTGCTCAGTAATAATCCTCGAATCTCATGAGGCGTGTGTGTCCAAGAGACTGCAAAGCCGTTTGGTATAGACGCGCGTCATCGCACCCCCTTGGAGCAATGCTATTGCTGAAGTGCTGATGTCCTCGTAGAGAGACAACAAGAGATCGAGGGGGAGAAAAGCTGCTTCAAAGACTAGACTCTATCTCAGCGAAGTTTCGTTTGTGATGCTAGCTGCTAGTTTCTTTCCCTCACGTTCTCCTCTTTCCTATCCAATGACATGATGATTCTGCTAAATGCAGACCCGTGTATGGTGGAATTGACTGTGAGTAGCGATACGGTCCTTTGTGTGAACTAAAACGAGTGACAAATTCTGAGATGACTCCCATGCTGTATGCACGAAAGTCACAACTGGCGTGGCCAACCTAAATAAGGCTCTGGCGGGTCATCGATGCGGGTCTATGCACACAGCAGTGCCGTTGTGCACAATACCTACTGCGGGATTTACAGGCGGTATGCATAATGTGAACATTGAATAGCAGACTAGAATCTGTGATATCAGTGGGTAAATGCAACGCTAATAAAGAAACCCAGCTAAGCTTGGACGGGATGCTTCAAGCGCAAAAGAAAGCCCTCGAATATGTAGCTTGTATTTGCATTTTGGGTTGTATTGATATTTTTTAGATAGAACGAGTTACTTAGAAGGATTAGAATAAATTTTCTTAGGTGTGGGACGAGTTTCTATTCTTCGTTGCAATTGGAATAGTAAAGAAAAAAGGAAATGCTATAAGGATCGTGTGTTCACCAGCCGTTTGCCTTTTCCTTACATTTCCTATATACCTATTTCCTTACACAGACGATTCAAAGAAATAGAATTTCGTATTGCTAGGATATCATTATAGAATTGGAAAAAAAACGGTTTGAGCATGTTTTAACAGTAAATTCTAGATATTTTTTTCCTAGTCGGGATAGATGCACTCATTCAATATCGCCTATTTTGTCTGTGATTGCACATCGTAGGGTCTTTCAGCAGAACACCACAAACAAGTATACAGGTAAAAAGCACTACAACGTAATATAATGCACTTTAATAGCTAACAAAAAACGTTCCATACGAAGAAGCACGTTTTGTTTGGTTGCTGTTGGCTCAAGGGATCGAATCAAGCCCACAACCTAATCGGTAAGATAAAAATCATTTAAGGCTAAAATGCCAGTCCTTTAGTGGAGCTATCTTTCCTCAAAGATATTAACCTTTGAAAAATATCGTCATATAATTATCAGGACACTATTATAGGACGTTGTCACATTAAAAACGTCCAAATTATGTTATCGATCGGCAACAGGAATACTTTATTTTCTTATTATTATATTAATTAAGTGGCAGCACTTAAGAATAAGCGGAGAACAACTGCCACCTTCCATATGAGCATATCCATTCGTTTTACGTAGTATTTGCGTGATCTGCGTCAACCGTGCGAGGAAAAGTGAGCGTGAAATAGACGCCGTTAATATTTCACTTCGAAACACGCAAGTTTTCTTTAGCTTAATGAGTCCATCCGAGCATAGACGTGTTCTATTATACCATACTTTGATACGGACCACCCCCAAGCCATGGCGACTCTCTCGTAGATCTGCACAGTTAGTGATGGCGGCGTCAATGATGCAACGCCGTGACTGGATTCATTATGATAAGTGAGTGTCTCACTAACGAACCTTTTGAGCTGTAGAGAAGGTTCAATAAGTAACTGTACGCAGAAACTGGGGGAAAGATCATATCGGGCATAGTATTGCAGTTCCACGTATGTAATTGAAAGTAAGTACCTCTCTGACGTCGATATAAAACATTTCGAGGATGCCATCTTGATAGTAATCTCTCTTAGAGACGAATATGGGTAGAATATAATTCTATAGATAAGTAACGATATTTGGTGGGCTTGACTTTAATCTAGAGGTATACATTCGAGTGGCATTACGTTGGGCATTTTTTCTATTTTTGACATGTACACACACATATATATATACATTCGATATCGAAATAAGAGTCTTTGGTCTTGGCATCACCCATAAGCGAGATTTATTAAGTTTCAAGTTATTATAGCCACCGTTTCTGAATCCTCTGAGGCAAATTGTTTATCATATTTTTGGGAATAGCTATCTTTTACTTTCCGTCATGTTAGATGAGGGTAGGTCATCCCCGTCAATCATGGGGCTAACCAGGGCGCAATTTTTTTTACTGAGGGTTTCTGGGACCAAAATCTTGCAACAGGTCTCGAGCAATGAAAGCGAAGCGCATTTCGAACCGCGTAATTTTCAAGGACGTGGGGTTGGTTTATAATCTTGTCTGCAAAACTTAACATTGTAATGCAGCAGCATAAGTTAACTTCTACGGAACGAAAGTTGCAGCGATGGACAAAGAGATAACTACTGGTAAAACGAAAACAGGATAAGCCACTGTCATCCGTTGTTTGTTCCTAATCCGACTAGTCAAATCTGACCATTTTATATATTTTGCAGTGCTAACTCCAAGGCACTTTATGACGAGGTTAAATCTTGCGGTGAATTTCTTGGGAACATTTCTTTATCATTGATACAGGCGTTTGACTGAGGTAACTGAAGCGTCGCCAATTCGTATAGAACTTCTTTATGTTTCCTCAAAGTATCAATAACTCAAGCAGCAAAAGCATACGGCGCAAGACTCAGCCATAGCGTAGTACGCACCCGATGTTTCTATTGCGGTATAATAACAAATTGAATTTAACTTAGTTTTGTTTTGTAGCGGTGGTATAAATGAAATAAATATCTTTCTCAGAAGAAAGTAAAAGATAAATTATGAACTTCTTCCAAAGATGTAGGGCATCCATCCAATAATCAACCGTTTTCCGAGTCTACGTTACAATATCTGGGTTGTAGTTTGAAACCTTCTTCTTTTCTTTTCTTGCAGATTTCTAAAGTTGTAATGGTGCCGGAGCGAAGTCGTAGTTCATCTTTGTATAGCTCGAACATGAAAAGTAAAATATTAGACGTATATCCTAGTTATTGAACATTCTCAACCAGTCGTCTTAATACCCTACACTAGAAGTGCCCAGATAATTCACATGGGGATTGAGATAGACTTCCGGCTCCCAACACGATAATATTAGCATAATGAGATGACTGCCTGAAATGTCTAGTATCTTAGAAGATTATTTAGGCTTAGATGAATCCGTAGGCCTAGTAACAACCTAGGTGCCTAGTTCCAGTCATTAAGTGATGGCTGCAAGTAGTATGATAAAGAGTTGCCGCCACTGCAGTATAGAAGTGAGATCGAGACCCCTATAGGACGAATTTGCGCGCTCACATGGAGTCTGCTTCAAAAAAAAGTGGGGCAGCATCGTCGTAAAGGTCTCCTGCGAATATATTGATAAGAGCCACAAGTCGCTCGTTCGACTACTTATCGGTTCGCTTATCAAAGTGGATCTGGGTCAATAACTGTAAACTAGTAGTTCGTGATATTTCAAGTTATCGAAAAATTTATGTTAATTTTCTAGTGTTCACTTGTGGTTGGCAAGATTTGAAGTGAAGTTAAAAACACAAAACCTTCAGACAAACCGTTAGCACAGGATATATATATATCAATGTAATGAGTACAAGCATCGCTACAAGTAGTGAGAAATAATACAAGTTACTACTTTGTTTAGTAATTAATGAGTTTCGTATTCCTTCGACTGGATAAAATTTTTATTGAATGCTCGCTTGTAGTGGACGTTTGCCTTGGTAAAAAGAACAGGGCTTCTATTATACATAAGGTAACAATTTAATGCGATTTCAAGTTTTCTCATTGAGTAACTTTATATATTGGGCGTTCCGCGATCTTTCTCAGATAGAGTAACAAGCGTGTAAGAGGTTTATCGTGTGGAGATACGTAAAGTCAACTGCATAGGTACTATGTGGAGTCTGCAGTACAAAAATGGAAATCAGGCACCGAGTAAATAAGTGGGTACAGTATTTCCACGTACGATTCTTATTCTGGAAGGCCTGTGACAGCGATCACGTGCGAGGACATGGTGCCCTTCATGGCTTGCTTCGACCATACGAGAATCCTTCACCTTGAGTTCATGCTGTGCCGCTCTAGGGGGTACTACCAATAAGTTTTAAGATGACCGCGCAGGTGTGACTGACGCAGGAGAAAAGAACCGCAGCATAACAAATTTTAGGTTTTCTATCATGACAACACACTGGCTCGTAGCTCACTACTCAACAGCGTTTTTTGGTGAGGAAAAATCAATATGTATGCCCCCGTGTTCGCTAGATCTAAACCGTAAAGCTAAAAGACTTTTCCCTTTCCTATAACTGAAAAAAGTTTTGAGGGAAAGCGTCTCTACATCACATTTGGCCTAATAGTGAAATCACTAATCGAGCTGAGGGCTATCCCGTCGATCGAACTTGAAGGGTGTTTTGAGAGCTGGAAAAAGCGTGCTTCGTTTGGCGGAAATTACTTTGGTGGGCACAATTTAGATTTAGACGATTAAATAAATTCATACCAATTTGGCAAAGGTTTGAATTTTAACGAGAATTATGTTTTATAATAATAATTTATAGCTATAGTAGCTTGACATTGATCAACTGCGCTTTGCTTAATCTGAACGATCGATGTTTTATCATCTACCCAATATACTATAAATTTATTTTGTTAAATAACACGTACGACTTTTAAAACATTAAGCTAGTTAAGCTATTAGTAGAGCTTTATTACCAATGGGTAAACTTGCAAAGTCTCCGCTTAAGGTTCAAAATACAGTAAGACTTTTCTCGGTGCAAGTCTCATACTTCGTTACTGCTGGAGCTTCGCTTTTACAGCAAGTTTTCACCACTCGCAACCCCCTGATGTTAAAGACCTTAGGTTTATTAAGGCCCCGATTTGGTTGAAACATCAAGCCGAGCCTCATCGTCTGCCGGGACGCGTAGAAAATGAATTTTGAAGTCGTCTAATTAAGACAATGTCCTGCGCATATTGTGTAGGTAGTTCAGGATGAATGACAGGAGCTTCGATACTAGCGTCAACCCCGTCTAGGCGGCTTAATATCTATCTAATCCGCAAATCATTCGAGGTCAAGTGTTGTGGAGGTTTCAATATTTGGAGAATTTTATTTGCTTTTGGAATCGTGCCACTCGATGTGGCGTAAACCTAAGGCGGTTTGCCCCCAGTATTGGAAAGAAAATTCGGCTGCATTTGCAGTCTGGCTGTTTCTTATACCGTGCTTTTTGTACCGGCTAGCTTACTCAAAAGATTCAACGTGTTTTTGCAACGCATTGCTACTATTCAGAATTAGGTTGAATTGACACGTGTGTCACGCCTTGTCATACATAAACCTCTGTAAATTTTTCCACTGCTTTTTTAACCTGTGCTTGCGACTTGAGTAGAAGCGTTGCTGATAAATAGCAATTTCCTGTTACTCTAACGTGTGTAGGTTTCACATCATTTGTATTGATTAGAGCCTATCGAGCGACGCCTGTCGAATAGGCTGAAGTTAGGTGCTTTAGGTAAATACACATCCGTTCAATTCTATGGGTGGGATAGAATCGCAAAACAAAGTTGAGATGTATATCTTCGCCAGGCGACCGGTAGCAATAGAAGTTTTTTAATTTAGGCGGCTTTGCAAGAAAATGAAAAGGTCGTGAACTAATCCTAGGTCAATGGCTATGACAACATCTTTATTTCGTTAAGTTTTTAACGAAGATGGAGTTAGACTCACTAGTTTACAAAAGGGATAAAATATGTCTTTTTTTGCCGATAAAATTTCGCTCTAGATGGCTGAGCAACGATCTAAACTGGCCTACGAATAACCGAGCCAAGCAAATGCTACTATATTTAGATGATGGTAGATAATTTTACTGTAGGTGTAAAATTAGGGTGTGGTCTGTTAATCAAATATGCTTCATCAAAATATACGAAAAAAAAGCCACGATTAGTTTTTTTTTCTTAATTAATTCTTCTTAATTAATTTTTCTTAATTAAGCATTTCGTGATTCATTAGAGATATTGGACTACTGTAATACGCAGAAGGACAATTGACCTATGAATAGGTACTGTAGCCTTCTATTTACTTAAATAATCCTGGCCATGTCTGCCATCATACAACCTGGCATTACCTCTACATGCGATAACATGCGATCTACGTGCATTACGCATTCTGTTTTTCGCAGTTGATATTACGCGAGATTTTCTCACAGAGATCAACTCTACCAAAAATATCGGAGGGGCACGCGTCAGTAAGTTTAATGCGTGATTACACCACCAAGACGATCCAGTATGCAAATGATAAAATTTTCCAGAAGTTAGCCTATTTCCAGATAGTTCAGCAAGATGCAGGCTTTAGTTCAAACCTAGGTACAGATAGATAAATAGCTCCTATTAGAGGCATTTTTGCCCATTGTCCCAGAAACGGTTTCTGTCATCATCTAGTGGTGCGCCAGTTCCACAATACTGACCTGCTCAAATTGGTATCGTATATTGGTAGCGAGGAAACAATGGCTGAAGTAGCGAAGTGATATGTGCAGCACTGAAAAATAACATCTGCATTTATAGATCGAATTATGGCGCTCCTTTGCTTAAAAAGAAAAATCAGGGATCATTGATTATCGATATTTGCTATACAACACATATGAGTTAGGAATGGAAGTTGAGTGTCGCGGCGCAAGTTGTCGTATACGCCATTCTTTATGTAAATACTGTATACACCGATAGGTGCATGCTTGCTGGGCTGGATTGACTGACAATCTCGCTCTTGTGACAGAATTATTTAATCAAGCTTTTGGGTCGAAAAACACCAATTAGGGGGCTAGGTTTGAAACCGCGCAGGGACACGCTCGCTTAGTGCTAGGGGTCAGCCGTCTGAGGCAATACTAGGGGGCAATCGCAGTGAACATAGCATTTGAAACACTTAATTACGCGATTCACGAGATAATTACTAGGTGACACGATTAAAGTTCGGAAAGTGATTAAAGTCAAATACTTTTAATAGAAACGAGAGACGGCAAAATAAACTAGTTTACGTTAGATATTGTGGAGCGCGACAGTACAATGTACATACAAGGATTATGTACCGGAAAGGACTCGGGTGACGAAATGTGTGAGGCTAACCATTATGAGAAAAAAGTCTACAGCGGTTTTCTGTAAACATTTTTCATGAATTTGAAAAATATTACTAGAAATACGTTTCATTTTCTTTCACCCGTCCTCATGTTTACTTAGCGCCTTAGATGTGCAATGTACTCGCAGTGCAGCGCTCTTCGACGGAACTACATAGAACAAATCCCGGTGCATAGGCTTACAGAGGTCCATGTTTTTATATACATACATACATACATAGAGAAGTTACCAAACGTAATTTAGAATCAACAATAACAGTGAGTCAGAATAGCACCTAAGGAGATCTCTTGGCAGCAGCAGCAGCAGCAGATGTTGTCGTCAACGATTTGGTTATTCTATCCTGACGTCTTTGCGTAAGATCGCTTGCTCCACGCAAGTTCTTTTTTGTTGTTTATGGTTTATGCCAACATAAGAGATACTGGGTGAAACTTTTTCGTTCGTTTACGACAACAACAATAGTAAAGCGCGCTAGGTCCAAGTTCGGCACGCTACGGCTGTTCAACGCTGTTATCCAGGCAGGGCAAGATAGGCGTTAGACTAGGTATAATGTCTACGCAAAAAGTGACATGGTCGATGCTGGTTGAAGTTTTTAGTTGAAACTTTTTTTGTTTTTAGTTAAATAGCCCTTTATTGAGGTGCGATGAAAGAAGAACGCTAGTGGTGCTCAAATTTTGCTTTGATATTTCTGTTTGTATGAAGGACGTGCATAGTATAATAATGTGAGCAAATATGATAAAGGCCACTAAAGAACCCATCGTCTACTCGGATGTTCGCTTCGTAGAGATAAATTATCAACGATACGAAAACGTCAGTGTGAACTGTATTTTTCTATCTTATCTTAAATTTGCGAATTTCGTGGATTTAAATAGTGAGATAGATCTTAGATAATGGTACATGTATTGCTACTGATGCTTTACTAAGGCCCCCTTTTTCTGAAAGTAACATTACATAAATGCCATTGGCGCGCACACATAAGCATCCGACAAATCAGATCAGCGCAACAGACCAGCAACAGTAAGAATGAAAGCGAGGCAGCCTTCTTCTGAGGGCGGCATTTGTGACAGCAGTAGCGACGGCGAAGACGTCAACGGCGATGATTCAGTGCCAGCAGTGGCCAATTGATAGCGTCGATTCTGCTACGGCTCCTATTGCTATTCGTCCTTTTACCGTGTCCCGTCTATTTGATGCTGCCAATGTCGCTGGCGCTGTCGCTAATGGCTAGCTGCCGCTTTCTTACTTAACGTCGTCCTTGTCTGATTAGTTCAGTTCTTCTGCTATAGTTACACTGCCTCAAGCGCGCGCCGGCGACATAAGGGCAAGTTTGCTGCCCAGCTTACAGGGTGCAATTCGTCAGCATAGGGGGGTGCATAGCCAACGGACCTGCTGTGGCCACAGACACGCTCATACAGGAGCGCTATAGCAGATGGTGTTGCGATCGCCTCAGCCGTTGACCACGCAATGCCAGACGTGTCGACGAACCGGCCACAACGACGACGACCACTAGAACTGCTGCCATAACTTTGAGAAGTAACCCCGTCATCTTTGTAAATTGTGTTCTCGCTGAGGTTTGACTGCTCTTTTGTGCTGCTACCATCAATGAGACCTGAAGCAACGATAGCTACAGCAGTCGACGCTGGTGGGGAGACCTAGCTACTAGCAAATATACGGCAAAACACAGCGGCTGGAACAGCCGCTAATGGCCGGACGCACGCAACAACTGAGAAAGCTCCGACGTTTCAGTCGAACGCGAAACGCGTCAACGACAGCTGGCTGGACGGTTGGTCGGTCGGTCGGTCGGTCGGCCACTTGGTACTATCTAAAGAGTACTGTCTTGTTACTCAACTATATTTCTATCGCTATCACAAGCACTGCACTGCTGCTAGTGCCATTGCTGTTATGAAGGCTGCTAGTCAACCTGACTTTAAGGAACGGCCACTGCCGCAGCAACAAATAGACGAGAAACCCTTGCTACGGTTACAACTACCCCTTGGCCCTCTTCCGCGTTTCTTACAACTCTACAACTGATTCAACTAATAGTAGCATATAATGGTGACCGCTACCACGCGAGTCCGCGCGTATATTTAGACAGCGATGGCCTAAAAGCGCTGACACGTCACGGCAGGCTAAATTGCGCTACACAAACGCAAACGCTTACAGAGCCCTGCGCTGCCGTAGCGGCACAAGCAGTAGTACACATAATATAGAGAGGAAACACAAGTTCAACCAGCAGACGACCGGCGACGACAACAACAACGCCAGGAAAAACGACGGCATAAACGAAATCCATTCGTCGGCGACTTGGAACGGCCGTCGCGTGGCTGCCGTTGCGGATGGGGGGAGAGATCTCGCGATCAAGGACTAGTGTAAGCGCTTAAACAGCCGAGGGAGGCTTCGCTGGGGGAACTGAACGCGGTCGAGGAGAGTCGCCTGAGGTAGCAGAAAGAACTTGATGGAATCTGCGGTGAGCAAATGGATGTGAGGGAGCAAAGAAGGCGTTCATAATGTAACCACCGAAAAGCGTAGAGAAACAAGCATGAGCTTGTTGGTTGTCACAATCATACCTGGAGGTAGAGCGAAGACACGGAATAAGTAGGTTTCGTTTGAAATCGTTCTGTTCCTTGACGCACTTCGGGGCAGCGATGCCCCCCATGATAGGTTTCGTTGACGATGCTTTTTCGGTTGCGTGAAAAACAATGGAGAGGCGGATTTTTTCAAGGCGGTGTGGAATGAACCTTCTATTTGGGTAACGGTTAATAACGATCATTGGCTCATTGGTTTGCTGATAGAGCTACCTGCTTCATTATACTTCATATAGATCGTATTCGTTTTTATTGTAGTAAAGGAAAAAGCTTTTCAGATAGACGAGGTGCCGGTGACTGCTTCGATTTGATCTATACAAGAAGAAACTAGGGGTAAGTTGTTTATCCCGATGCTCAAGTCTTAGATAAGCTATGAGATGACACTTGCGTCAAGATCTCAGGTTGAGCTTTTACAGTGGCACAGCAAAACTTTTGGACAAAGACGGTTAGTGATACCTACAGTTTATCTACCTGGACGACCTTTATGCTGCAATTAATTGCAGTACGCAGCCGCTTATAAAGCCAGAAAGGTTACCTACAGCTGTGGGTAGAAGTTGCATCAAAATCGAAAGACTGGTCTTATGCGGTGTGCCAATTCAAAATTAAATATGTCCAATCTAATGAGGTTCTGTAATGAAATGCTTGCAGTGTATGTTGATTATCATGCATCAGGTGGCGACGAAGACGAGCTAATATACTTTAATAGAAAAGCCTGGAGATCGCGCTTGCTGGACCTTAAGCCACAAAGTTCTGTTTCTGGGTTTTTCAATAAGTTTATCATAGCAATATCAATGATGTTCACTACCTCCAATGCGAAACAAGAAAAACTATGAACCTATTAAAAAAAATAGTAAGCGGAAGAATACATTCGAGCATGCTGACGTTCTATTGCACCTATTTATACGGCCTATATTCAGTGCATGTAGAAAACTGAAACATCAGTTTTATCCTGCGGGATCTTCTTACTGTTGCAATAGCAGAACCTGCTCGAGTACTCGACACATTAAGGCGCTGCGATTTGTCAATATAAGTACTTTTTAAGGACCAATTTCAGGCCGAATCGACAGAAAGGCCAAACAAGAAAAACAATTTTATTACAGATAGACAAACAAAGGTAAGGTTGTTGAAACCGTAGAAGTAAAATAGTCCTTATTTAGACACCCCGACTAGTAAGTATGCCGGAAGAATGCTGCGTGTATATATATAGGATTCTTTTACAGTACTAGATATATATGTATAAAGATCGATCATCAGGTCAGGTCCAGCCTAGTGAGCCTTAAAGAAACTGTTTTCAATACCAATTAGCATCGACCTTCCCGAGCTAAGGTCGGCCTAGCTATAGTAATCGGCCAATCAATCATCGCCAATCGGCAATATCAAACAGATGCATAAAAAACAATACGTTCCTCGCTCTGAAGACTTCTTTCGATGCATTAATATTATCGATTCTATGGAAACAGCAAAACGCTGGAAGCGCTTTTCATCCCTGTTCATCATGTGGCTCATCATATTAAAGCAAAGGATACATTATGAACACCGTGTCTAAGCGCTACTATTAGCATCTTCGTTGAAGCTCAAAATGATGAATCAGCGGAAGTTGCTTGCGAGGTTTTTCTTATACCGTTATAATCTTATTGTGTACTGCGGTGCAGAAGGTGCGATGTAGCCTGCGTGTACGTTCTTCAAAGTTGAGTCAGATACCCAAGCCATTGGCTTAAAAAGTCACCAGTTAGCATACCCATTACCAACAGATATCCAGTAACGTCTCCTTATATTTAAAAAAGAAATACTTTTGACAAAATATATAATAGAGTCTATTAAACTACCTTAAAGAATATTTAGCTATTCTCCTAAATCATGAACCGTACAGGCAACTGTCAACTTTGGCTGACGGTAACTCGTTGAATAAGCATTAATTCTTCAAAAAAAAACAATAGGACAGCCTTCGTTTTAGTACCTAGACTATAAACAAGTTAATTTCAATGGATGATTTAATTAAAATAATGTATCTAACGGATTTTCTCTTGGCTATGAGCAACCGACTTTGATTTTGTTGTGTTTTCCAATGCATCGATCTCTATTATATATCAAGCCACGGGACTCTGCCTTCAAGAAAGACCAACTACCCGTTTGCGGCGGCACTCTCATCACGTTGAAGCTAAAAACCCTCGTTACGTTAGCTATTTCAGCTACGCCGTGTGGAAAATCCATCCTTTACTGAGCTTCATCGCCCGTTCGCATGGGGATCCAGGCCAAATAATCGATACTATGACGTCTATTGCCAGCACAAAACAGACGCGCGGGCACACAAACTTCCGCGGTAATGGCCGGTGTCGCTTGATCTGCTGGCGCTTGCTTACCGGCAAGGAATGGAGGTGCTTTAAAATGTGCAAAAGCAAGCATGAGTCGCCGTTATTGGCTGACAAGCCGGCACAAAGGCCATCGCGATGACTATTTGCTATGAAAACAGCTGCCTGTCGAACCTTCAACTAACAAGCGGGGTCTCGTAAAGCATTTCGGGTCCGATAGACATGGCGGACCGATTGACCGATGTATGGGCGTCACACGAGACCACAACAAATGAATGTTATTATCAGCAGGCATCGCACCGGAATGTAATGGCGTGGCCCTTCCACCCGTTTGAGCACGTAAAAATTTCAGGTAAGGTAACTGCATTCTGTGAAAAGTCGACGTATTTTGTAGGTCAGATGTTTTTTCTTACTGGGAAGCAGGAGGCAAGGAAAAAGCCGAGAGGATACCTCTGTACTTACAGTAAAAAAATCGGAATCAATATTTGAATTATTACTCGACGGTGCTGCGGTACAAATACGTTCTTTGTCTAGCGCAAGCCGTTCGAATGTGTAGGGTTTCGTGTGTCGGGCAGATTATCAAATAGATAGAATATTTTTATTACTGTTACACTGTCGAATAAAATGAGGAGCGGGTGGGAAAAGTTCCTGAGTGTGCTCTATCCGGTTTGAAGAGGACAACTCCTTTTGTATCGACCGACCTTCACCTTTACCGGGTCCACAATAATAATATGTCGTACGTATATTCTATTTGTAGAAACTGCTAGTCCTATAATTAACATATGCGACATTGCATCTTTTGTGAAATGAGAAAAAAAAAAGCGGTTCAGTCTTATTCACTTAAACCGCTGGCCACAGATACGCACTTCAATGCTCCCTGTATGTAATCTGCCTTCAGCATAAGCATCATTCATTCCGGAGACATAAGAAAACTAACATCATGAAAAGAAACTGAAATCCTACTTTAGAGTCCTGGCGATGACCAACTATAGATGGAAGGACGCAGAGCAAACTGGTCCGCAAGATACGGTGCAGACAGGTTCCATCATTTAATTTGAGAGCCAGGCGGCTTTTATGGGGCGAATGACATTTCTGAATACTGCAAAGATCATCAACGAAAATATCACGCGAGGGTTTGTACTCAAATAAGATCAGTCTAGCATTGCGTAACTCTAACTTCAACCGCCTCGTTTGCTGAACTGTTTCAACATAGTGTAGCTTGTTCTCGTATATGAGCTTTTATTATAAGACATATCACTGTAAAGCCAAACTAAAGGTAACTCTCCTATGTGTAATATATAATAATTGTAAATATAATATATATATACTTACAACCAAAATATAAAATAAGCCGAAAGGTGTAATGATTTAAAGTCAACGCCAGTTATTATCATCCGAAGAATATTTTCGTGCCGTTTGGCGTTTTCTATTCATTTCATATCTAGTCTTTGTGTAGCAGGGTCAGCCAACCATTGGGCCAAAGTATCCAAGACTAGACGTTATCCGCTAAAAATTTTATTTAGCTACAATATGGTCCTAAATCAAAATGTATTAGAAGCTTATCTATTCGGGATAAACCTAACTTTTAAATATGGCCCAATTTGGCGAGGTAACTTAGGATAGTTCATGGATAGATAAAATCATATCTGGAATACTTGTGGTCTGCTACGAATTTAGATCAACATATCTACAAACTACAAAACACAGCTGAACTTGGTTGTTCGGAACGTTGGCGGAGGTACCTATTCCTGCGTAAGGCTGATTGAATATTGGAGTTTCTAAGGTGATTTAGTAAAATCTGTTTGTTTTTTTTCTATTTTCGATCGGAGGTGCACTAATATAAAATTGAGTTTCATGGATGACTGTATTAGAAAGGATCAATGCTTGGCTTGTTTTTTCCGGATTTTCGTAAATTTTCCTTGAAGCTTCTCAGCGTCGCTTTCTTGTAAAACTTAGAAACGGCCAATAGTACTGGGAATAAAAACAAACTGAGTTTACATAAAAGGATGATGAGTAAATGTCGGCATATTAACAACCTGATGGTGCCCTCGGAAGAATATTTAGGTAAATTGCTTAGCTTGCAACACTACAAAGGTATACTCTGAAGGGTGAAACAACGTAGAGCTGTTTTTCCTTAAATAAAAGTTTGTAATAAAAGGCAATTTTTTTATATTGCTTTTGAACTCAATAGCATAAGTATCCAAAGCCACTCTGCTCGAATGGAGGCGATTTGGAACAGCATTTGAATTTTAATTTATCAGAAGTATATTTTTTTATAGTGTAAATATTAATATATTGAGAACGATTAATGCCTCCTAATACTATGAAGGGCTTCGAACTACGTAGTACAAAATTAATAACTTTTATAACCATGCTTCAATTTTAAGTGTGTTCGGGAAGTTTCTGTACGGAGATGGTCCTGTTGAGTAAATTGATGTTTCTATTTTGAAAAGATAATTCCTGGAAAGAAGTTGGTAGGAAAGAACAACCTTCCGTATAGTAGATGCTTTAATTTTTTTCGACCCCAGGGAATAACAGTTCTGAAAAATGTGGATCATTCATAATATCATATCTTCAATTTATTTACATTATCACATTAAGGCACTTGCTAAAAAATACAGGTCGTTTCTTTTTTTCGGTAATGAAACGTTATTATAATTTTTTAGGATACGATGCGGTATCATCGATGCGTAAGTTCGATCTCCACTCATTGTACACGTACGTGCTAATTCTACTTTGTTCAGAATGGCGTAATCAATAAACGGGCGAGCTCGTTGTTAGAACGTAGCTAAAAGCTTTTTCAGCTTCACAATTCCCACTGAGCTGTATTAATGCTATGTCAGCCCATCTTTTTCTGTTTACAATAGCAGGTAAGGGGCGAAGCGACAGCTTCAACTCCACACAGTAGGTCGGCGTAGCCTCAACGCTAAAGAGATGATACTATATCGAAACCGTAAGCAAATAAAAATTTCTTAGACCATTGCGAGAACAAACTAAGCCCATCTTCTAGATTAATATTTAAATAGGCATATCATTATACATAATATCCGAAGTATTTAGTTACTGGTCGGCATATTGTAGAGCGAGCACACGCTCGAATTATTTACGTGATTCAACACGAGGGTATCTTTCGTTTAGAAGGTTCAAGATTAAAGACAAAATTTAGTCATTACAATAATTAAAGACCCAGACGTATGGAAAGAACGTTTGTCATAAGCGAAAAAAAAAAGGGTTCGCTTTATCATTCCCTCTAAGTCAAATTAATTATTGTAAATTTCTCTGATACAGATCATTACTTATATAGTATGCTAAACAACTGCCAAAAAATAACATGGCGGCTTTAGGTGTTTGGTTTACTGGATTTACGTGAGCCTACTAGGGAACGTCGAATAAAGTGAATGAATAATTGTAAATTTATTGGGTAATGCATCATAGGAATTCATGCATTTTACTATGGAAATGTCGTTTACAGAACAAAACGGCTGATCAGAGCAATGTTTTGCTCAGCTGTGACAGCTAGACTCAAGAAGCTCAAAAAATTCAACGTGAAAAAGAAGCTTGACCTATCAAGCATTTTCTTCTGCAAAGGAACAAGGCCCAAGTACGATTCATAAACCGAGGGTTCCTATCTTTCACGCCCGTACGTGCCAACCTAATAATTTATCCAAATGTGTCCTACATGTTATATATAGAATTCGATGTCAGTAATTGACAGCCTTACTGCCAGTGTTGCTGTTATCGCTGATAACAGGCGGCAATAGACACCAGTTGTTACTCACTCGTAGCCGATAAACATTTATTGGTTTATTGGTTTGCTTCTTCCGTTAGAAAACGTAGCTTGCCGCAAGTTTCCCACGACGACATCCAGATGGCGCCACTAGTCTCACTCTTTTTTCCTTCATTTTGATTTTTAGGTTGCTTCTGCCGTAGTACCTAAACCTCTCGTCTAAAATTAAAATCGAAGATTTTGTCGAACAATAGATGGGTAATGTCCAGGAGGTGGGCGACACGTAGGTGAGATATTTTCTCACTAACTTTTCCGTCCGGCAATAGAGAAGTTTGGGCCATTCAGTCTGTTGTTCATTCATTGATCTTTCGCCTTGGTCTATATGGACTAATAGCAAACGTGCTGGTCCGTCGCGGACGGCGGTAGGCGGATCCGCCACAGACAGCAGTATATACGCGGAAAATGTGTACGTGCTCATATAACAAAAATTAGCCGTGAACAACAACTTGAGTCCGTTGATATGGTTAGCGAAGGCGATGCCAGCGACAGCTTTAATACGTTGGGTGTGCGTCTTTTTGTATAGTAACGCCAAAGAGATAAAGTCATTGTATACTGTCTGTATCATTAAGCGTGCGATTTTTAATTTTTGGCCCGGCGAAGATAAAATTATAATTGAACACAGTAGCAGCACTGCTACTACTACTCTTAATACTCACAGATAGTCGATACAACGCCCAGATATGAAATGGGCGGTGCAATCATGGCGAACGGTCATAATTAAGATTCTCACTTGAATTAAAATTAAAAGCCAAGTTCTGCCATAACTTTGGAGGACAGTTAGCTTACGGGGTCAATGAGGTATTTTGTCGGTAATTTTAAATTGCGAAAATGTGGCAATAATAATAATAATAATACAGGCCATATCGATGGAAAATAGTACTTTCCGGTGATATCTACTATGGCAAAATACAATATATATATATATATATATATATATATATATGCCTGAATTTATACTGATTCTAGCTGGGTATGAAAAGATAAGCGTAATCTTACACTAAACAAGATAATTTTCTCAATGAAAGTAGTTACGCATATCTACGGCTATTATTTGGTCATAGCGTATTCCCTCGGAAAACTGCTGATCACTTCGTATACGCTCTAACGTACAATGCCGTTGTACTTTTTCATTGTCTTTGCCCTTGTACAAGGGTGATCCCGTATGTGCGTGGCTTGCAAAGAGTCGTACCGACCGCTCCGAGCCGTCTGAAGCCTGGCGGTAGCTCTGGTGAGACAGGAGCAGCGGAGTTCAATATTGTCACAGCCACTTCCATTGGATCGTTGAGTGTAGTCGAAGAAATAAGCTAGCGTGCACCCAGTCCACTGCAGTTTGCCCATCTCGTCTCGCACACGAACCACCGAAGGCATACGTTTTTATTAAGCGTAAAGCATTGCTACACACAGAGAGCACTAGTGGAAATACACACGTACAGCCCTAGCATTCGTCTGTCTAAAATGTATTTCGTTACGCGGTGGCTCTCTTGAACTGTCCCTCTGTGACCTCAAAGTCTGCGTGTTGTTCGTGGATGTTCTCGTCTGGTACTACAAAGCGGTTCGCTTGTCTGTGGTTGCTTACTTCGTGCTCTGCTGCCGACATAGTTTCGTCTGCCCAAGGCAGCCTGATCTACCTGTCGGTTGGTCAACTAGGATGACAAAGCATTTTTCTATATGCACGTTAACTGGGCTAACCTTGTACGGGTGTTCGCGAGGGTCTACACGAAACTCAAGAACAAACGGGATCCGACGTTAATATTATATATATTTAGCTACATAATTACAGCTGATCTTAAATTCGCTGTGACGATGCGCGTTTAGTGCAGCGAAACTCTATACCTGTAAGTTAGTTCAGGCGTTGTATCCAGAGCTTAAGACGGTAAAATGCTGTAGAACACACGTGTGTATCAGTTTTATGTTATAGAAAAATGGGTCGGTCTTTTCGGGCTGACAGAATTACAACGATGCCGCCGAGTTTTCTATGTTTATGGGCGGACATAGAAATTACAGTCAGAGAACATTTTTCATTGTCAAAGACAGATCAACCCACTAATTCAATAAAATATCAAGCTTTTCATTTGCTCAAAAAGTAAGTTGCCTACCTACTCTTTTGAATCGGTCAGCCTATTACATAGGTAAATAGCACCTTAAAATTATTCGAAACAAATGAGAACTCATATTGACCTAGGACGCGAAGTCCTCGTTCTTTTTTCTTGGTTGGATGAAATATTGGATTTCAAGAATTCTCTTAAAAAATTTTTAAAACATCGCCGAAAGCGCGGTTTTTGGGCCTCATCATCGTTGACCAGGCTATAAAAAAAACCTGACACGTACGTGACGCAAGTGCTAAGAAAGAAAAGGCCTCGATAGACCGTGCCTAACATTTACGAACAGCAGAACAGAACGTAGAAACAAGCTTCTTCTACGAGGCCCCTGCATGGATAGGACCGCCTGCAACAGAAAACTAGCAAAGCTCCTATCATTGGACTTTACCCCCCCCATGAATTTCAATAAAATCCGTGAGTTCCCAACGTTTCCGGTATTGTAATCCATTCATAACCGGTAAGCTTATCCATACAGTGACTTCAGCTCGAATATTCGAACAACTCACCCCATCGCGCTGACTTCAGTTCGCTAAGATGCTGTCTTCGTAGCTTATTCCCTCAATGGTGTCGAAACAGCGAATCATCTTACGTTGATGCAATCATTCGTTCGTTTAAGTTCAAAAAAGCTTCTCGTTGGATCTTTTCTCTGACGAAACAACTCTGCACAATGTTATTGTTTCTGCTGATACGCGATGATCCTCTCATCACTTTGGCCGCGTTATATGGGGCGATGTTTTCCCACCTAAATGAAATTGCTGTTATTTGTGTTGTTGTAGACCTTAGTAAGCCTTATGAAGCCGGTATGAAAGTACTCTTTCGGCTTTTCTATAGGTTTGGTTCTGCCGGCGGTTAGGTCTCAATCTTTCCTTGTAAGTTTGTCCGTCGGACCTTAGTCCTTAATCGTCGACAGCTTGCGGCTCTATAGTTCCTTGTTCGTTAAGTTCTTTTTCACTGTCCTTCCAGCGTGCCTTTTTAACTTAGTAAAAAAAAAAAAAAAAAGGTGTCGATGAAATCGATATATTCTTCTCCTTTTCTTGTTTCCGTTATCTGCTCCATTTACAAACTCGACATTATCGTCTGCTTGGCTGTTATCGTCGTTGCTGCTGTCATTGCTTATATTATCATCTGCGTTGCAGCCGCTCTCATTGTTTTCGACGGCTTCGTGCTTGTTTGCATCATCATGCTTATTCAGCATTCAGGTACATTCTTAAGATACGCTCATTCACACCACAAGTTATAGAAGGGAGGATATACGCAGACACAGTGACAAACACATGAGCTACAACAGGATACCACATCAACAGCGTGTAGCTGCCGCAATTACTTGAGGTTATCCTGACTTTCTGACCGGGTGGGCTTGTGCAGGAGACGAATCCGAGAAAAGGCACAAGAAATCCACACGAATATTAGAAGGCGTAAGGTATAACACGCTCATAAAATTACCAGGACCTTCAGATCTATTCAGCGGTATGGAGGAACTGGCAGGCCTGAATGGGCGATATGTGTTCATGACGATAAACGTTTACAGTATACGCAGATTTCTAACCACGCGTATAGGGTATATTCACCTGTGATAAGTGGAAGGATCAGACGATCGATTGTTCCTCGAGCTCCTACCCCTACTAGGGAGCAAATGCAGGCGCCTTTTTTTCCTTCAAATAGCTGGATTTCAAGTACTGTTGACTGGTCGTACTCTGTCTGAGAATGAATAGGCCACACTAAAAATGAGCCGACGGCCAACGAAGCAATAACAGTCTAACAGACCAGCGCTGTGAATACAATTGATTTAGACTTCTCTCTTTCAAAGAAGGGTGTTGTTACCAGCCACCGTTTGCTACCGACCCACCACTCCACAGGTTGTGTATTCTAGTCAGCTAGAAATTCGCGACAAGTCTGCAGGTCGGCCGAACAGTTTTTCCTGTTCGAGTGACTGTTCCTTCGAGCCTAGTTCATTACGGAAAACGACATTAGAGACAGTGCTAGATATAGCCGCCGCCTACTGCTATGACAGCTCATAGAGTGATCAGACCGGGACGACTGACGGAGAAGCTGGTTGTTCGCTGAACGGCGAAGCGTTCGAGGGTGGCAAAACAACGACGTGTCGTTGTTCAACGTCGCTGTGGACGAGGCGAGGCGCCTGGTGGCGCCATGTCGGCGCCGGTCACGATCCTTGGCCCTTTTTCCTTCGCGCAGTCGAATCCAACCAACGGAGAGTGAGTGCGTCTGTGGGTCTCACAAGATAAGTTCGGCAAGAAGAGCATCACCCAGTGGGGAACATCGGCTGGATACATATGGGTGGACGTGGCGTAGGGAAAAAAGGTCATCACCAGGTAGGTAAACGAGTCGGATAACCAACCACCCAGAGAGAAAAGTCGGCGCACGAGAGTTCGCCATTACGGAGAGAGCAAATGGAACGTTCAGTGTCTCGAAACAGACACACATGGTCGACTCACATGAGACGGTGTATTTCGTCTAACGAATGAACAAATGTTAGAAGGAAAACCCATTGAAAGATTAAACTACCTAGATAGAATACAGTTACAATGTATTTTCCGTTAAGGACAAGCTAGGATGGACTCTGGGCAGGCTTGTGTTGATGGCCACATCGATGGTAATGTGTCGATAATAAACATATCGAAGATAGAAAGGTGAAAGGACTACCGGCAATATAAACGTTTGTGAAATAAGAAATGGTTAGACATAAAACGTTCGTTATACCACGTCCATGCTGTAGGGCTGTACTAGTAGAATAGCTATGTAAAAGTTACTCGACGAATGCTGCAAAAAGTTATTGCGTGTTCCGGAACATTTGTAGAGTTTAGTTGACAAAAATATTATACTTATAGAACGAAATATGTTATGTTGAAAGTAAATGCTCAAGGGTAGGCGAAATCTGACATGATCCTTTGAGACAGACTAGATCAGAGATTTCAAGCTTCGGATAGTTTTGCGATTCTACAGTAACTAGCAATCAAACGATAGTCTCAAATGAATCATTTTCAATTCTGCTGTAGGTGTAAGACATGCAAAAATAATGCGCTTTTAATAATAGTATTAATTAAACTTATATTATATTAAATATTAAAAAAAATAACAATATATTAATGAAAGCTGGCCAATAAGGGAAAACAAGAAGCATATACAAAACACCATGATCATTTATAATAATAGAAACATTCGAAATGTTGAAGTGTCCGAAAAAATAGATATTCGACTTGGGGGCTTGTGACAGCGGCAGTTCACTTAACATTTATATTGACCTCTTGTCAGGTAACAGGTGTATGGTCCTGAATTCTAACGCAGATACCTAATATTTCTTCTGGTGGAAAACCTAGTATCATACGATGAATAGTGGTGGCTACCAGAAAAAAACTTAAAAATCTATATTGTATATATCAAGCGAATGAAAGAAATAATTTAACTTGAAATAGTAAGAACCCCCTTGAGTAGTTCAACTTTTTTTTGTCACTATTAACAATACTCCGTAGCAATTCGCTCCTCATCCGTCGCTATGGAAAGTTAACCTACAGCTGAGAAAAATAGAAAAAATATGATAGAATATTTCTATCATAAAATGAGATTCTTCATTGACCTTTACCAAGCCAAGCTGACTGAGGCCTACCGACAGGACATTCGATCGATATATACCTGTTCGGAAAGTTCTACAACCTAAATTGAACGCACGACGTTCATTGTTTAGCTTCGAAACTACTCCCGCCTATCAATGGCGTTTCGTCCTTACTACCGCCTGTTGTATCAGCATATCTTGAACTTCTGCATCATCCCTGTTAACGTGTGTCAGTTGGTATGCCTCGATGCCAGGCATTCGATATTTCCAATTGCCTGTCAACAATGTTTTTTTGGCGGTTATGTTACTGTTAATCTTGTTATCTTAAAATTGAAATAAGACGTATTGCAGTCTGTAAACATTCGTTGCAGGAACAGCTTACTGGTTTGATCGCCGTTCAGACCGCGAATTTGACGTATATTTTGTGCATCGTGTGCTTGTCGTCCTGCTCCGCTTTATACCGCCTAGAAACAGATCACTGCCATCATCTAACCGGTATTGATGTTTCAACAATTGACAGAAATTTTCAAATAGGTTTACGAGTAATAGCGACAATGACAGTGAGGCCACATTGATAGCAAAGCTAAATTTACAAAAAGGACGGAAATATCGAATTATAGTTGGAATAATCGCAGGTCTTCAAACAGTTCGATGAAAGCGATCGAGTAGCATAAGCCCGTCGGATCGACGGACAACACTCAAACGTTTTTCGACGAAAACGAAATTGTTGATGAAAAATGGCAAAAAATAGGATATATGCCCTTTACAGCTTGAACATAAACAGCCTTTTGGTGCACATATACGCACACATAAATAACTACCTTTAGCTTCAACAGTAGATAGTGTTCTAGTCGGGTGTTAAACGTCCTATAGCAATAAACGGACATAACATCTGTCATTTTGCTTTAATTTTTGAAGTGAGGTGCAATAAGTCTATCACGAAATGCTTGCTCAAACAGTCACGTTACTATGAACGTACGTAATGAGGTGACGTGAATAGACGTTCAACCTATTTGAATTATGCTTTTTCCTTTTTACAAGTAACAAATCTCTTTCTAAAGAAGGACTTAGGCTTCCACATACGTATGAAATTCGAATTACAGGCTCTTTGGATAGAGTCCCCTCAATTTAAATCTAGACAATGAGCCTGGAACGCATTGAATGGTTCAAATTCGGAAAGTAGAACACAAGGAAATACATCTTTCTCTACATTTACTCATCCACTGTTGTTGATGCCAATGTGTAGATGTAGCGTTGTTCCGCAATGCTATACAGGCGACGTTTCGATATTCAGTTTCAGCTGCTGCAGCGCCAAAGCGCTTCGTAGACTTGTCCCAGAAAACTCAAACGATTACAGGCCACCGCCGGCCATAGACAAAATAACCCAAAATAACATAAATCTACTGTATATGTATCATTGTTTCAAATAATGGGTGTGTGTGTGTGTGTGTGTGTGTGTGTGCTTGTCTTGCGTTTGATAATCTGTGGGTTGCGACCCTCCTTCTACTGATGCTGACAATTTAGCAAACTGATGGCTACTGATGACTTCATCAGACCTTCAAGCGACAATCCTTACGTTCGTATTTGGTTCTATCTGCTGTTTGAGACGTTGGGTGCTTCGCCTCGCGTCGAGGTCGCGTTCCTGCATGAAGTAGCAGTAATAAGAGCGATAGCGACGGTGTCATCAAAAGTCAACTCCGAGTGCATTAACTGCAATAACAATAATAACAACGACAACAGCAGCGGTGCCGAAGGTGTCTGTCGTTGGTCCTCTGCGGGCTAATCATTTGGGGAATAAGGCCTGTTACACCTCGTAGGGCTCTAGCCGTCCCAGCGATCGTACAAATCGTCGAGTAATCCAACGTCAGCCGCACGGCTATGATTGCGCAGTCGTCTTTCAGGCCGTGGTAGGCACTTCTAGGCATCTCGTCTAGTGATGCTATTACAGTGGCAGGAATCATCGGACGAAGTACACGAGCTGTCGGCGAAGCATCGTATATATTATACCACTAAATGATTTCAGAGCCGCTTTGACCCGTTCTACGTTACATTAGCGAGGCGCAAGATGCTACAGTGGTATCTCGATGTCACTCAGTTTGTCGTTCACTATTTTTTCGCAACACGCAGCTCAGTGACATCCGCTGTTTCATGCCGCTGCCTTTGCGAGGTGTTTACCTTCTTCAGATCCGCCGGATGCCGGCGCCGCCGCTGCCCCGTTTGTGTCGGCGAACAAGACGACGCGCTTGCTTTAAAGATGTCCGAGTTGATATTCGCACCATCGCCGTCGCGTTCAGTTCTATGGCTGTCTGTGAGTATGAGTGTCTGTGTTGCGGATGTATCAGTTGCGTTGGCTCGGCCATTTCTCAAAAGTTTCGTCGAAAGTGGCTGACGGTTCTGGTGACACCACTCGTACCACGCTGTACAGCAAAGGAACAGTGGCCAGATTGGCATGACACGAACATACACACACACACACACACACACACACACACACACACACATACACACACGCACACGGGTAGAGAGATATACAAGCCAGCTCTATGTAGATACTTCTCATTATAGCCACGGCTACTGTAGACAGCCGGCGACGTCGGAAGGGACGAAGAACGCAAAGGACTCGTACCCGTACCGAGAATGCAGGCAACAGTGAGGTATAAGCAGGATGACCAATAACACTGCGGCGCGAGAAACAAGAACTATCGCTCGCTAGATTAGATCAACCTGGCGATTTGGACGGTTCGCCCGTTGATGTTGCACCATTCGAACAGCAAAGTCGTCTGACGAAGCACAGCGTATATAAATAAAATAGGATATCGATCGATGCTCTGTTATAGGATTAACACAGATGGTGTGGCGGCTGATCCATGCAAATTGTGATCTTCCATTCGTTAGCCGTTCTTCTCACATCGACAGCTCGTCTTGATGAGACCACAGATTTGTCTGGAACAAGCCTATCTTGCCATAGGCATTGACTATTATGTGAGGGTTTGCCTTGCTCCGCCTCGAACGGCACATGAGGCCAAACGCGTGAATTGCCTTAGCACGGCATAAGGTCGGCGTTTTGGTGTTATGGCGACATGCCATCCACAGTCGAAGCACCCAGAGTTGACTGAAAGCATATTCGCGACGCCCTTTACCACATCAGGTAAAATGGGCCCGGTAGCGGCTGGTATATTACAACGAGCGTTCAGCGATGCCTAGGAACTGCAAGAAGTGGTCCAGGATTAGATCAGAAGCAGACTGGAAGACACGAATCGAAACAGGCCAAGTGGTAGAGAGGGCCCAATAGCAGATTAGCGGTCGACGTAGCGACACCTGGTTAATCATTTTATACACCATCGATAGGAACTCGATAGTTCTCCAGCAGACATGTACTGGCATAACTGTTGAAAGCTAACAATAGTAAAGGTCGTTTTTTTAAAACTTTTCTCGTCGAGAATGGATAACTGGATAGCGAATTAAGTCTGCAACGAGTAAAAACAATACCATAGTTCTTAAATAGATTTTATAAATAAATATATATATATATATAGAAATAAAAAGCCCGTTATAGTAGCAGCGAGCTGTGGGCGGTATAAATGCCCACATGTCAATGTTCGTAGGTAGGATTGACGTCAGATTGGGAAATGCACCTGGCGTTTTCTTCTGCTTCTGAGAGCATCGTGTAATCATTTACACACTCTTTACACCTTTGTCAGATAGCGTTCGAAATTCCTTCAATATATCTATATATTTAAAATAACTCTGCATACTAGGCTTTATAGGCTATCGTATGTCGGACATACGACAGCTTTACGAACCCGATTAAAGCTAATGGCATAATACGGTTCCTGAAATGTTCGGCCTAAAGTTCACGGGATTTTTTGGGCCTACCAATGATTGTATTATACATTGTACACCCTTGTAACTGCCGTTCTTCGGTTAGCTACTGAGTTCGGGTGCTCGTCGGGAATTCGTAGTCGCCCAGAAACATAACGCGGATCGCAACATTGTCTGACATTTGCATTTGACATGTGATACAGCATCACGTACTCAACATAGGTGATGCTTAAAACCATGCACTACATAGCGCCTTACTAGAGATCTGTTAGGCCAGTTGGGCCCTTCCTAGGTCTTAGTCCCGACAGAATTCGGAGTCGACCTCCAACCTTTTTCGGAGCATGGCAGCTGCCGATAGATCGAGATGGTGACAGAGATCCTTAGCGAATAGTAGCGTTGCCGCCAGGATAATAGACAAGCCTATGACGGGTTATCCGGAGCAATCCCAAGCTCTTTTGAGGTGCGAAACCTTTGTTCAGTTCAAACATTGAAATTCTCCACTGTTAGATCATCTCAGATTAAGTTCACTCCGCATGCGGCAGTTGACGCAACTTTGAGGTCGAGAAGCCACAACGCAACTGAAAAAGCCAGTAGTTGAGGCCTGGCTACTGAGGACGAAGCTGCCAAGGCTTTTTTGGTACTACGCTGGAAAGAACTTACCGTTACTCGGAAGCGGCGGCGTTAATTAGGTTAATCGATTCAAATATATCAATGGTCGGCCAGAGAAATATAGCCTGTTGCAGGCCGCAACTCTGTCACTTGTCCTGAATTTCATTGCCTCAATTTTGATTAGATTGCTAGTCAGTTTCAATTCCAAGACTGCAGAGTGGAACCCGGCTAAGGCTTGCTGCTCAGGGAAACGTGTGCTTCCGTCAATAATTAAATCGTCTGCGTAGAAGAGAACCTTCGCCATATTTTCGGGCTTATGCTTTCTTTCGAGGATATTTTTAAGTAAAACTGACAAACGCTGAGATTATCATTCTGGGTTACACCTGTCATCTGGAGAAACGCTAGGTGCTCCGAAACCCTATTAGCGATTGTAACCCTGCTCTGCGGATGTACTGGTGCTATTAGGTTAGGCACGTTTGCATAAACGTCGATGCCTGCAAGGATGTTTGAGGTAGTAATTTCTTAGAGCGGAGTCGAAACACCGCATGGATATACCACCTAGAGCTACTCAAAATTAGCTTGGTATCGGCAAGTTGGATCTTGGATGCCGTACCCGTCGAACGTAGCCTGTAACAATATAGTCAATATGCCCACGTGCTTTACTGATAGAGGTAAGCCGTTTGCTACAGGACGGTTAATATTGCCGCTCTTAATAGTTTGCCCTAAGAAGTTAACATTCGTACTATCTACTAAACATGAAGCTAGTAGGTTAGCGGATCGCGCTAGTCCGCTAAGTATAATGTCCGCTAAAGGAATTTGCTAACTAATTGGGTGAAAAAAAGAGTGCAAATATATATGTTTATAATTAAAAAAATGCCGTAAACGTATTACGCTATCCGGAATTTTCACATCGTCTATGTTGCCGCTATTTACGCGAGGCTCGTTTTATACTACTTCTCAAAGCTTTGACAAATAGAAGTTTCTTATTTCTCTTTAAACTGGGATTAGACATTGGCTTATACAACAACAATCTCTCACGAGACCCCAGATCTACGATTGTGAACGAAAGGAAGTCTCTATTGCTACGCTGACTATTTCCAAGTGTTGCGCCTTCTGCGATATTTTCTACATTTTAATGTTGTGGATGTCCAGGTCTCTTTTAGCCTATTCTGTAGAAAACCTTTACAGTATTGTGCAATATCAAAATTGCATTTCTCTACAGGTCGTTTTCAATTTCAAATTTTCGTATCTGTTCTCCAAGATCTATTGAAGGCTTCTAGAAAGCTAACCCACTGGGCGCGGTCATCATCCGCATAGATCTTCGCTGAGATCAAGAAGGCTGGAAAGGCGAAATTAATGATTTATATACAAAATATGCATAAATGACCTTGCATCGTTCTTTGGTCACAACCAGCTGCTATGTTGCCACCTTTCTAATACTGACCGCGCCCTCGAGAAGTTGGGTTGCGAAGGGCGCCGCTAATCGAGTTTTCTGAACGCTCCTCTATTACAGGCCGCAGGAACGTCGTAGTTAACCTGTGTGTCACATGTCGCATGTGTCACACTTTCAAATGGGGATTCAATATCTAGATAGATCGCACTGAACTATCGCACCAACGCGGGTCGATGGCAAATCCCTGCGTGTTGTCACGGTCGTATGATAACTTCAAAAGTGCACTTTCAGAAAGCTTACTTGTAGAATTTGTAACCCATTTCTGGCACCGCTGCTCTAACTTTTCCTGCCCATTCAGAGCTCTCGAGCTGTGTCGCGATGTAATGTATACCGGCTGTGAACTTACCAGAAAGAAGTGTGATGCCGCTTTGTTTACAGGCTTCGATATGGCCGACTCTAACGAAAATGCCAAGATTACAAGGCGTATTCAAATATATACAATAAACGGGAGTAAAACATCTTTATAGAAATTATCAGAATTAGCCATTTTAGCTGAGTTGGCTTTTATTGTCTCTTGCTGAAGTTACCTTGTGACACATAGGATTCGTTGATGGATTTCGCTGCAATAAAGCGGCCATTTTGTTAGCTCTTTCAATTGGACCACGTACGAAGATGCCCCGTGTTCCGTTGTATACGAATATCAATTTCGCTTCTTCTGATGTAAGATTGTGTTTCTTGGGTCGCTGGTACCGTCCAAATAAATAACAGCACCTTCATCGACGTGCAGCCAGATACACCGGTAGAGAAAACTGAAGACAACAATCACGTCATGTAATCTCTACCAGTCTTGCGCCGTTGGCCATATGGCTTCCGTCCCTTACTTCAGAAGATTCTGTAGTAAAGCTCCTCATGGATGCACCAGACTGCACGAAATAGATCTTTTGACAAGATCCATTTTTTGTGACATCAGCTTGATAGAGCTAAATTTATATCAAATCGTCGTCGGAGAGCTAAAATCATTCGTCTGTATGCTGTGCAATATAATACGACTCGAAGTTTCAACGAAGATACATTTGATGCGTGTCCGTAAATAGTGACCTTTTCTTTATTTTGCTTTCAATTATTTGCAAGTAAATACCAGCAACAACATTACCTTTTTCGTTTTACTGCCCGTTCGATTCGGAACGGTGACGACGGTGATTGTCAGCCGTTATGATACGTCCATGTCTATTTTCCTATTCTTTTCAACAGGTTGAAATAAGCTGTAGATTCATTTCCACTAAGTAGTGAACAAACTAAAAAAAACTTAGAATGCCTTGGTACAATAGTTCTCCCGGAATGAAAATTCTATACATTATTATTACTATTACTATTATGTTTATTGCGCTAGATTGGATACGTAGTTTCATTAAACAGGATAAAATGACATATATATGTACAAAACGTCTACGTTAGTTCGCTGTATTCATTATTCCGTTAAAACAGACAGTAATTGGAATTAGAAACGATACTTTGTGCAGCAGTTATTTCGATTCAGAAAGTTATTAAAAAATAAATCGTTCCGTGCATGTGTACTCATTACGTGCAACATCATCTTTTGCTTAATAATAGGAGAGCTTCCTTTCCGGCTTTGAAGTGTTGCCATCCTATACCAAAGGAAAAGCATGTTACGGCTGTCCGCTGTTCAGAGCGTCAGTTTCTTTGCGGTCAGACCATTAGGGCCCTGGCAACAGCAGCGGCGGCGGTAGCAGCTGGGGTGGCACGTTCCTGTGGCTCGACTTGCCCATACTAGAGTTCCTCATGAACCTTGAAATCTTGACAAACCCCACAAAATGTTTGAACATTTGTCAGTCAATTCCGATGAACGTAGCGCTAGCTTACATCATAGAGTTGTCAATTCCCATGTACTGTGTTATTGAATCTGTAAATATCAACCGAGTTCGTGACAATGTACCCACACAAGACGATGCTACAGTTCCCCACAGCTATGAAATGAGTTTTTGGTAAGTGCGAAACGTAACTTGAACATAGCAAGCTTTACATTTACCTTAACGCTGTCAAGTGCGCGTTGAATACAGATAAGGTGTTCGAGCACATCTCGACATATTGCCATCTTTCTAATCTCATACAAGCATTTAGCAAGTCCACTAGAGTTTAAGCAAATGATAATAATAATAAAACACTTATAACTCTGACTTATCAAGTTCTCTCATATCTTTTCGTATGTTAAAACTAGGGAGAAGTCGCAAGCAGATAAAAACGTCAATCACAGCCCGCTACATATTCATAGGAAGCGTTCGTGTAGTCACATGCCACCTAACGTTGGTTTGTGGCGGCCCTCTCCAGCGCGCACGAAGCCTCCCTGTGAACACATCTACATGTTTCGAAATCAACACGATTGTGATCTCAAGTACAACCTCACTTTACATTGAGCGTTCGTCTTCATCGACCTTCCACTGTGCCTACGCGCGAAGCAGTTGCGTCGTCGAGCATTTTGATGAACGTATCACATCAGGCCGGCAGGCTAATTCGAACGTCCTAAGGTTATTAGAGGTGATACGATAGTTCTGGTTGTCTCGAGTTCATGTGGCGCTGTCATACCAGGATTGCATTCGAAATTCGGGCAGAGCAAACTTCAAAATGCTTAGGCCAGGTTTGAGGCGGATGAGGCGTACCTGGTTTCAGCCTCATCCTGCCGGTATAAGGGTGAGTATATTCTTGGGTAAAGCAACAAACATACGACACTTTCTGGCTAATATTGTATAAAATATTGTTGTCACTTTGGCTGTTACCATGGCGCACGAGATTGGATTGACGTATCCTGCACTTAGGACGAGGTATCTCTGTCGACAACAGGGACGACAATTAAGCCCACTTGCTCTGCTCCGTGTTGAAATAGTATGCTTTTAAGCCGATTTCAACATCTCGGCAAACACCACGGCAAAACACAACTGCTGGGACCATTGAATATCAAAAACGGTTAGAATACTGCACAGTCATCACAGATTTTGACTTCCTATAGATGTACAACTAAGCTGACCGAAACTTAGGATTTTCTCAATTTCAAAATTGGTTTCAATAGACTAAGTTGAAGACACAGATTCAACTTTAACGTCCTGCTCGTTGTGGAATAACTGCCTGCGATATGCATGCTTTCGATTGTTCAGCGCCTCTTATTGAGGCGGAAATGAGGCAAGAATTAATTGACAATAACCAAGTCAACCTCTTCGGCTACAAGTAATAACTCTTGGTGAAATTCTATATATGTATGTACATATAAGGTAGAGAATTAAGGTAGTAATGATGCTTAAGGACATCACACAACTAGAATTCTATTATGTAGGTTTCGGCTGTAGGATCGCATTTTCGTACGGAAAAATCGAAATTTCTAAAATAGTTAGGATGGTTATCTTGTAGGCAAATGCCGGTGGCAAAAAGGTTGTGCGTTTTCTGCTTCCAACGGAAGTTGACCGATAGATCAGAGATTATACGGTGCATATAAGCTGCCCTTAACAATCTGTTTGGCAATCTAACACGCGCTTATGATCCATCTGTCCGATACAGAAACCGATACAGAAGAGCACTTACCGAAGAAACGTTTACCCCAGTAATGTCGATATGCTTCAACGATACCTAGACTCAAGAGGATTGTGTCCGTGGGATGAGCTACCTGAGACGAGAACGCCTTTTTATAGTGATGAGTGGTACCGTTTAATGCTTATACGACTCGAAAATATTGGAATGAGACTTAGGCGTGCAATGGAATATTACGAAGTAGCTCAATCTGCCTCGACTAATAGCCACGGACGTCATAACTCATTAAGGCTACATCCACGACGATGCAGGGCTGTTGCGAAGAGCAGCCTTCGCGGTATTGCGTATAATCAGGATCGATTCATGAGGGCTTGTCGGACCGTAGCGGACCTACACGAGAGTCAAAGGCCAGACCCGCATCTCGAAAGTAAGGTGAGGCATCTTACCTCGTTCCTCGAGCAGCACCCGGTTCAACGACCCGTACCTGACTGGTCTCCAGGCAGAGGGTAATTGCCAAAGAGTTCGACGAGTCTGCAAGTGCAGTAATGGATCGTGTATGGACGCGAATGAAAAACTTTTAACTTCTTTGGGAACTTTTGCCTTGCCAACATAATGTTCCACGTTGCAAGCCGACCATGTACATTAACATCAAAATGTTTTAGACTCCCAATTACTTATAGCACATTGTACAATTACGGCTCGTTTTTTTGTCACGGACCAGATGTTTGCTTTTACACTACAAATATTATAAATGACTACGTAGGGCTAGATAGGAGGTACTTTGAACTAATAGTCAGGGCCTTTTCGATTGACTTGTAGTGGCATGTAATGACATAGTGTATGTAGTGACTCATTCTAGGACTACAATGAACAGATGATGTTCCTAACCTGTACTGACAGGTAACCGAACACGAGAAACACCTAACGACCGTTTGTTATCGGTTAGAGTTTTGCCTATTGAAAAGCTCGTTATATTTCTAGATGATCTTCAACTCTTTTCTTATTTTTCATTTTTTATTTTCTATTAATCGAGCGTACTGCCTCAGATCAAGCCAAATGTATCGCATCTTTTCAGGCAGTACCTTCTATACATTTACATATCGTTTGTTAAAGGTAAAAATAAATCATACCTTAAAACTGAGCACATTTGTGTTTATCGACGATTTTTAGTTACATCCGACGTATCTAGAACCGTGGAAAAAATTGATTTCTCTAATGGTCATACAGGAAACTTGTTTATCAGAAGAACAAAACGGTCACTTTAATACGTCTACTTGAATACCTGTCCAGCTGTCATTAGTCCAAAGATAATACATCAGTATACGCGTATAAGAGATGTAACGTATTAGCTCTCAATAAGGATCTTCAAGAATGTTCCTCGAACTTACCTTTTACAAGATGGTACAGGGAACTGACTTGAAATGAATAACTTCCATTACTTGAATCATCGACGTAAAGAAATTTCAGTGGCCCATGGTAAAATAAGCATGGCGCTATTTTCAGCTCCACCATTACTACTACGCCATCTGGAGATATGTGTAGCTATTAAAAAAAAGAAACAAAAACTAATTTGATTTAAATGTTTAGAGTTTTACATTCGGTACCGCCGTCGAGCATCGTTTCAGAAAGATGGCTTCCGGCATGAAACGACGTGCGTCAATTAATCTAAGCTATTTTACGTATCTCTAAGTTCAGGAGTCGGACACGTTAACTGTGCACGATGACAATGATAATTTAACCTTATCTGAAATCACACCTATGCTTCCATCCACAGGCCACGTCACGTCTCATTCAATCATTCAGGTAGCTTCGACAAGTCCACTCCGTAACTACGCTGCCTTAACAAATTAACGTCTATCGACACAGAAAATATTTTCTGTAAAACTATGAGCCAATCGTGTCTATACAAGTAGCTGTACGCAATGCACGAACCAACCGAAGGTACGAAAAAGATAGCATGACTGTAGCCAGACGCAAACACACGATCATCACCTACTATCTCTGCCAAAACCTGAGACAACCACCTCGTACCACAATTTTAAGCAACTGCAGTTGGCCTCGGACCACAGCGGGGCAGACACCGAGAGAGAGAAAGATCCTGCGAGCATTTTGACCCGCAATAGCGTTTCGAGTATAGACTGCTGAAAGCTAGCCCATGAAGTGTATCCTTGGCTCAGGAGAGCAATCAGGTGATGATACAGGAAGCTAGTAGATTTTGTACCACCTACTCTAATTGCGATAGCCAGCCGGTCACTGGTGGCATTTCTGGCAGAGTTCTTGCAGGCGCGGGGCGCTTTATGAAGCCAGCAGTAAAGCGTGCGCCTGTCTGCAGACCTGAACCTATATATATACATATGTTGGAAACCTGACCGCACGTTTCCCCCGAGAAGCCACGAACAGTTCAGCCAACTGTACAATTTCTAAGGGCGCCGTGGACTGCGCTGCCTCATGACCGCTGTGTTCCCTTGAACAAATAGTGCTAAACGGAACACCACGGATAGCGTCGATAGGCGTTCGCAGCTGACGTGACCGTTACTAATGACCAGTGGAGGTGATAGATCCTCTCATGAACCCAGCGACTACGGGCTGTGTGGTAGTGACGGGCCAGGCACGCTGGTTGGCAAGTTACTGAACAGCTCTCATATACACTGAGCCGCGAAAATAAGGCAGGAGACAATGGCTGCAAAACGCAATGAATGGATAGAAGTCGTCCGGATTTGGCCTATTCGATGTGTTAGTTGCACAGCCTTGTGCATCTAGTACGCGAAAAATTTATTCAATTTACAAAAGTCGACGATATATGTCATGTAGATAAACGTCGTCACGGCTAGTTATCTATACGTACATACAACCTAGTTAGGGTATGTCGATACCATAACGAAACCATAATAGTACAGTATATAATAGTAGCATTTGGAAAATATTTTGGACATGAATTTTGGATTTCTTAGCAGACTGTAGTGTGTAGCTGCCGTAACTAGGCGTGAGCCTTCACAGAAAGGAACACTTCAGCTGACTGACAACGTCAACCCGAAGGTAAACAAACACATTTGTCAAAAACTGTAATTACAGCGTCTTTTAAACTGTGCCATCCAAACCAATTGGGGGAGTGGAATTGTCGACGCCACTATAGATTAGGTGATAGTATTAATCGTAGATAAAATATTTTTGTTCGGGCACCGGTCTCAGTCACCGGATTCACGTGTTCGATTGTAGGAAAGGAACGAATAGGTACATGCAACAGGATCGGCTAAATGCCTTACAACTATTTAGACCTCTTTAGAACGTAGGCCTAGGAAAGGCCGATTCATTATATCATTGTCGCTCGAAGAGCAAGCACTACGCAAGAAAGCGCGTTAAGTCTGTAATGTTATGTTTCTCATTGACCGGAACCCGTTTTTGAGACATCGTCTAGACTCGAAAGTGCCGTGAAATGCCTAGCTTCAAAAGGTCGCTTACCCATTGGCTTCGATAGTAAAGGCCGTTTCTTTATAATCGGCATCTTAACTAACCTTCATATAATGGTAATAATCTAAATTACGTTGGTTAACGCTCATATTGATTGAGATATATTATTAGGCATTAACTTCATTTAAACCTGACAGCTATTTGGCCCAATGCAAACTGTGAAATGAATTATGAAAGCTACTGGGTGACAGGCTCATACGACACGGGGAAAGTTCAATAACCCCTTTACGCCTCCTTCTGCAATCGAAGGATATTCATAGATCCTTTTAAACTTAGATTGTATGCAACCCGCTACAGAATGTCAATGTAATCCACGTTTCCATATATATATATATATATATATATATATAATGCTCTTTTCTTTTGTTCCCTGTCCATGCCCTGAGCAATAAAAAGGTGAAAAATACATTTAGTTACATCTAGGCCAAGTGTTACGGTCAGACTAATTGCAACGCAAATGTTTCAGTTTTTAGACTTGATCAGGAGCTAGGTTAGCAAACAGTTTTCGTTTGCCATGAGAGTTTACCTGCGATATTGTTGCTATCACACGTAGAATATAACCATGAAGAGTTATTGCATCTTCATGTCACAGTCTTAGATGCGGATAGTTGAAATCACTCATTTAGGCTATAGCATATATACGAAATCGATAAAAATAAGGCTGTGCTAATCAGAGATGAGGTCGTTTCCGAATGCTCGCTTGATATACCTCTCACCGTTACTGTACTATACACCGTACGATCACATACAACATACGATCATATATATATATATATATATATGGAACATTATTAAAATAGAAAACGTCCAGAATTTGCAATAAATAGCACAATTTATTTAACTCGTGGTTTCCTCCTCTGTTTAGTGTTTGATGGTGATGTCTTTCCGCAATGTGTATCTGTTCTTCCCCATCATCGTCGTTATATCGACAAGCAAATGTTGCTGGTTCCGCACCGAATCCCCTGAGTTCCTCCTGCCCTTTCGATCCCACTTTCCCATACTGTATCGCGCACAGGTGGATTATCAGTTAATAGTCGATAGGCTTAATTGTAGCACTATAATTTTTTGGCCGTAGGACATAAGGGCTTAGGAACTATGCATGACTATATATATATATATATATATATATTTAATGGCTTTTAGCTTAAATTAACTAATGAAATTTGGGAAGAAACTGCAAATTTTGAGGACCACTTGATTAGATCTATCTATTGCTCTCAAATAGCTCATTACTGATCTATCATATAATACATGGACTACAGTTTACATCATTTGAACTTCTAATGTATTGTGAATTAATAGTATGTTAATTAAAACTGAAAGCATGAGGCTCGATGAAGAATCTCATCTGAGATAGTTTAGCCGGTAGGCGCGACCCCTCTTCTTGTCCTTTTCGTCCTTGGCAACGGCCAACAAATAAAGAAAGTTAGTTTTAAATTTCACTAATTACTTTCTGTGGACAATCGGGACTTTAAAGATAAACTTGAATGTTTCTTGGACAGAAGTGCCATCCACCTATTTTGAAGTTATATGTCACCAGAATTCGATATAACCTGTTAGCCTATATTCTGATATTCCAATAATGCACTGCCGCAATGGTGGTTCTGCAACCCTTTCAGGTTTTTAATGGCCTAACTCAACTCGTCCCATTCGTGTGGACTTCGTCTTGAATGGAGATCGCAAATTCAATTGCTTTATGCCGCCGATGATTGCACTGCTCCGTATACAGTTCAGGCTTCTCCGTTAGCTCATGTCTCTCTCTCTCTCTCTCTCTCTCTCTCTCTCTAACGTTCAGTATTATCATAATAATGATAATAATAATAATTATATTCACATTGACATAATTATACGCTACATTATTTCGTGTTCTTCTTTATTTGTCATTTTGTTGTTCCGCTTCATAAATGATGCTGACCTGTCGACGTGCCTTGATTTCCGAGACTATTTTCGTGCTAAGTTTTGCCACATTCAACTTTGCTGTCAGATTATTTTCTCCACAACGAACTTCTCTTGCCCATCTTAGCTTCTGCTCCATTTTTCCAACATTATATCTTGGACAATATGTACACGCGGGTGGCAGGATTTTTGTCTGTTATCTGAATTTTGTCAATTATATCTATTTTGGTCGTTAGTTCAGAATTCCCGACCTCCATTTGCTGAGATCTGTTAATTAGTCAATTAACGAATTGAAAATTTATTAATGCTTTACTCCTCACAAACCGAACGATAGTTTTTTCTGGACACGCGTCATTTTGCCGAGTCATGTCAGTCATATTACCGTTCATAATCTTCAATAATTCTTCATCCCTGAAGGCAGATGTTCAGGCTTGGGATTTCAATCAACTTGTTCGTTCCTGCTTCCAGCGGGTTCTCCCTATATCTACTACCTAAAAATGTTTCGTTCTTTGGGTCAGAAGTATGTGTGTCCGTCTGTTTCTAGCTGTTCACCCCCAACAGTTTCATATTCGCACTTTACGTATACAATCGTATATTTTAAACACACACACACACACACACAGTTGTTTCTATTAGTTTGTTCTCGCTAAGGCCCGGTTACCTCTAGGACAGCCGATTGTGCCACTGCCGCTGCGTCTGTCTCGCGACGACACTGTAACTTATTATGATTTTTGTCGTTTGTCCATTTGATGCAACATAGCTCTCAACTGTTTATGTATCTGTGTGTTTAATCATCGTTACCATCAGTAGTAGCATCACCATCATTACCAATTTTCGCTTTGCCATCTTGTCTACTATTGATAATAGCTAAATGCAGCTAACGTAGCTAGAGGGCGCTGGCTACAGACTGATTCGCAATCCACTCGCTCGATGTGTTCGGACCTCAATCACGCTAGTTCCTTACTTCAATGCTATTTTGCCTTCCCTTGATCCTAACTGTCGCAAAACGTACGTCGGGCTAACCTTTCGCCGTTGCCTAATCTTCTTTCAACCGCAGCTAGCGGCTAGGGGCTAGATCGTGATTATTAATAGGAATATCCATTTTATTTATAATTTTATCATAATAATGATAATTATTATTATACTTGGAATAGTACACTATTTATATATAGGAAACGAATCTTAACACGGCCTTTACGGTACTAGTCAGTTCCGTTGGGAGGAAGCGCTCTGTTGGAGGCGTCTTCTTCGTCTCTTGACGAAATAGTCCTTCTGCGTTTATCAAAATGCGAACTGACAGCCTCGGAGGTTTTCGGCGCTCGATTCAACGTTGGCTTTTTTTGCTTGTCAGCAAATGTGAGCGGTGGGGTGATAATGTGTGAGTACTAGCCACTTTTGTTCCAGAGGCGATTGGCGTACGATACCCAGGCGCAGGTTGGGTAGCGGCGCTGCCCTCTGTTGGGAATAGCGTTACCAACAGATTCCACTCGAACTAGCCCCGGCCACTCGTAGCAGGGCAATTTCATCTGCACAAAGTTAACGTACATACACGCTTTATGCGCTCGTAAGGTAGATCAACGGATCGCACAGCCTCAAATGCTGTCAGAAAATCGATGTAAACCTATCTGGCCGGTTTCAAGCTTCTTCTATATGTTAGAAGTAACTTATGTGGGAAGTTCGATTTCGGTTTGTTTGCTGCGGCCATTGAATGTACAGTTTCTAACGGACGTCCATTGTTGTTACGCGCCCTAATCTTGAGCAGAGGAACTTTAGAGTCCACTTTTATTTGTGTGTCGTTGTTTTGTATTATTGCGACAGAAGTAGGCTATGAATGGTCGTTTCTCTTGTCGCCCTGAATTTAACGCCACTTTGTATATACAAGGCTGTAAGTGGGTGCGCGATTTTGCCGTGATAGCTGTATCTTGATAACAGTTTGTTTTAGCATTATTGAAGACATGTTAGTCGCGTGGTTGGTCTGGGATCTTCAGGAGTCGTGCTTCAATGGTGATTGGTATCGACAAGTGTGGCCACCTGCACAGAAGTGCTAACGTTGTTGTTACTACTTCTCGTTAGCGTTTGTAGCGATCCACCGTTTTTTTTTTCATTTGTTAAATGGGTGGTAGCAATTGTAATAATTGGTGCTGTTTCAGCAATGGTCTCCTGTTTCGATCTAACCTTACGCTATCTATTAAGAGTCTGTTTGTCCATTGACAAAGCTACAATACGGAATAATTTTTTAGTTAAGATGATCATCATTATCATTGTCATCATCACCGTTATTAATACCACTATAGTCACCCGTATAATTGTCCTTTAGAATGTATAGTTGTGTTTGGAGATCACAGAGGATTTCATTAGGCTATCCGCTTCTCGTGCGTTCGCCCCCGCTCGAGTCTTCACCTACAGCTTCGTCCACCCGATCAGTCGTCGTTCATTCAGAATGGGGACCGGGCACCTTGAAGATGTAATGGGGTCACTATTCCTGCCCACGGCACGGCTGTGGTTCGAATCCGTTGGTGCTAAAACGGCCCTTCTTCATCGACTGGACACAACTGCGTTACCTTGCAGGCATCTAGCGTCAGTGGCAGGCACCCCTAATGGTTATATATGGTACATGTGGTCTCGTTGGTCAGCTGCCTTAGAGGAAATACAAGGATTATAGTACCCACTGACCAAACCGATCTAACTGATTGAGTTCAAGCAATACACGAGTCGCGGACGGCTAACGGCTCCCCAACGTGCCGCATACTTGCGAATAATAGTAAGAAACATTGGCGTCATTACAGATGGTTGTATTGCATTTATCATCGTACACTAACTCGTAATGAAGCATGCTATCGGCGAACAGGTTGACTGTGTCAGTTCGTAACCTATAGCCGCCGGAATCAACCGGAATCCTCTCGTGCGACGCCGCTTCGCCCCACTATTACCGTTGCCCGTTGACATACGTATCTCAAAGTTGTGGGGAGTTTGCGGTTAATCGTCCCCGGCCGTCGACACTACTTCGTCATCGGCTTCGTCACTATCCGAATTTTTACTGTCTCGCGTTAATGTAGTGCCAATGTGGTCATCGTCTCGATTTTCTGTTGCTTCTATCGGCAGAGCCCGTGATGACTTTTGTGATGTAGAGTCAAGCACCAAGGACGACGCTTTCCTCTGATCGTGCAGATCCCGATTTCGATCCTGATCATGGGCCTGCTCATGCTCCTGGCGTCGAGAGGTTTTCTGGCGCGAATTTTCATCATCGTTCCGTTCTCTGCTCTCTTCGTCGTCGATATCGGATGATCTTTGCGTCGATGCCGGAGTTTGACGCTGACGCTGAGATGGTGGTGTTGACCTTCGCAATCGTTCTGACTCTGAATCTGGTGAACTACTTCTGCGTCGTTTACTCGTTGATCGTCGTTGCTGCAAACTGTCAACTAACGCCTCCATGTTGGTAATGTCGCAAACGCGAGAAGAAGACGATGGTGGGGACGATGGCACACCTGGCGTGCCATGATGGGGCGAAATGTTGCCGTTCTGAGCGTTTTGGCTACTATTGTGACCGTGCGTTGATAGCGAGTTTCCTGTTGTTCCTCCACCACCACCTTGCTGCTGCTGTTGTTGTTGCATAAACGGTGAGAACATGAGGGCGGCAGCGGCAGCTGCCGCGGCGAACGGATCTTGTCCGGTGTGAGGTAGAAGCCCGACGTTTGGCCAGGTCTGTGGTGGCAATGGAAGTCGTTTTGCCAACATTAGTCTGGCTGTCATCTCCTGATAGGCCATGACCAACGACAACTGTTGCGGCGGTAAAGTTTGTAGAAGTGCGGCGTATGGGTTACCCGCCAAACCGGGAAGATTCCCAAGCCCACTGAAGCCGGACAACGTTGGTAGGGACGGAAGTTGACCGGTTGTGCCAGCGAGATGCGAGGGAGGCGTTGCCACAACCGGACTTGAGCTTGTGGCCGACTCCGCATTGGTTGAAGTTAGCGATGCTGGCCGCATATCTGCCGGTTCGCCGACGTCAAGACGGTCCTCGTCATCGGAAGAGTCCGCGCAAGCTGACGCTCCTCCAGAGGCATTCTGCGCTGCCAACCGATCGCGATCCGTCAGAATTCGTTGACCTTGCCCCGCCTGGGCTAGTAGCGCTTGCCTCCTAAAAATGGAAGATTGAGGAAAGAAAGTTAGGTTAGTCTTTGCAACCTGAATACATGTTTCAAATTTTACATCCGCCACTGCCGTTAACGACGCCTTTAGAAGTTTTTGCATCCTAAATAATGTTAGACTTCAACATGTTATATGGAACGATGGCAATGACAGCGTTACTCTATGTGAAAAATTGACGTTCCCTTACTTCGGCCAACAAAATAAAAAGAAGCTCATCAGAAAGCAAGTTAACCCGAGGAACTAATTGCGTTTTTCTCAGTCTAATCATTCTAACATGCCATCACAAAGGTGATAACGAGAGGTCTAACGATTTGTTATCATGAGCTATCTCGCTAAAAACTCATCCAGTTCTACATATTTTAAAAGAGGTCAAACGATTTCCAATAACGCTTCACTTTTACTTTAATGATTTACTTGCTAAGATGCGTTGCTGAAGCTTGTTACAACCCATGCCGTTTATTAATATTATTACTATTGAGAATTATAGGGCGTACTTCTTTTCTCGCTTGCCGGCGCCGGTATCACGGAATCCTTTCGCAAACGGATTGTTGTCGATCTTGAGCTGGGTAATCTTCTCGTTTTGATACGCTGTCACCGCGATAAACTCCGTCTCACGGAAGACGAACGTCTTGAACGCGGCGTACGGCAATTTCGAGATATCACTGGCGCGTACAAGATGGAACCGCGGCTGGTACTTGTGCATCGAGTTGAGAATCGTCTGAAATGACATCTACATCTTACTTATAGCTTGAAATTGGGTCATACAATAATAATAATAGAGTCATCTGTTTCACACGATTTAATGACTAGAGTCAATGCTGTCTTGGCTGCTGATCTAGCCGAAAATCGAAAAATGTCAGTTTTTTGCATTTGTCTTTTGACCTGCGTTTTCACCCCTTAGCCCTTATCGATTCCTAAGCCTGACGACCTAGCTCAGAAACCCGGTTACCTTCTTCAAATCATTGCCTTGACCATTAATAACTATCGAGCAACGATATTCTTCTATGATTTTTTGCTGTATTCTCAGTAACTATGGCGGCGGCTCTCTTCGCTCCAGCCTATTTCACAGGATCACTCCTCAAGTGACCTGTCACTCAGTTTGTCATCCTCTGAAGCAGCCAAGCTCTCTTTCGACGAATGTCATGGCTTCTTGGCCCGTCTGTGTATATACGTGGCTCTATTAATATACTTGTATACGCGTTCTCATTCGTTTGTATTTCGCTGCGTCCTAAATAACTATCCTCTCTGCGACTGAACGGCTGTCGACATGATCATCATCACCTGTCCTGCCGTCAGACACAGCTCCTTTTGATCAGCTGTACTGACTGGAGCTATCTGCGTCTCTGTTCCATTCACTTTCCGGGCTCTGAGCCTTTTAGGATCGGATTCTATCGGCGACCAGCTCAAGTTACGCACTCATTAGGACGCATCCGAGAGTAACGACATTGAAGCCGATTCTATTTTCGAGCTCCATCTCTCCCTGTTCTTCACTCTTAAAAGAACCGCGCAGGGACCCCCAGCAGCGGCAGTCGTGATCTCCGCTAATCAAATGACGAGGACGGCCGGAGCTTCTGCCTTAGGACTGTTTCGATATGTTTCCACCTAGGCACACATTTATCTCGCGGTCCTGTTTCAGCTCGAGTTTCTCTAGTTTTTTCGATTTGTCCCTGTATTCCTCAAACGTTTGTTCACAACAGCCGGCGCCCGACAGACAGTAATTCAGCGTTGATTCGATAATTCGCTTCGACGCATACTAAGTCGAGTAGAGCGCAGAGCCCTGGTGGCGTTAGGCCGCTTTTTTTTCCGATCGGGGCTATATGCAGGAGACCAGGGAGCACTTGCTTAAGGAAAAATGTTCGTCTCTTCTAGCAACTCTCTTTAGCAGCGGCAGCAGTCACTGACGATCTTAAACAAAACAAAGATCATGTCAACAAGCCAATTTGTTTTAGACAATTGTTGACGAAACGAGCGCGGCAATAACGAGGCAACTTCGGTATCGTTCATCCGGATACATCTACTAGGCTTATCGACGATGGTCCCTATTCTACCGAAAATATCGTCGCTAGAAACGTTCGATTTACAGACACACACATACATGCACGCAAGAGACTACAGCATTGTGGGTAACAGTCCCTAGCAGTAAGCTATAGTATCCAGTAGACCACAAAAGCGTTACGCTGGAATAGGGCATAATCGTACGGTTACTCCCGCTGCACGATTCGGTAGTGCTTAATCCATCAGCAGCGGCGGCGGCAGTGGCAATTCGAGCAAATCCTGTCAAAAATGTCTGCTGCCGTTGCGATGAGCTTCTTCCAGACACAACCGAAGTGGCGTCAGGACATCCACCGCTGCCTGTAGAAGTACTAACGTTCTCGCAGTCGATACTTTCGTCGTTGTTGTGCTACTAACAACAACAGCGACGACAGCTGCGACAACGGCGGCAGCAGCGAAAGATTCGATGGGAACAAACGAACGCTGAAACTAGCCACTAAATCGAGCTATAAACTGCATGGAAATATAGATTAGGACGCTCGTTTCCAGCCTGCGGTCGCCATTGGTGTAAACCAATGGCGACCGCAGCCGATGCTGCCGCCTTCATCGCGCTTTTCCACCCCGCGTTGTTCCGTCAGTGTTTTTTTCTAAACAAAGCATATTTCAAAAAGTCGGCAGCCCCTCTCATCATTATTGTTGTTTTAACAACAAACAACACAGACACAAAACACTGACGCTCACGCACAGATGAAAGAAGAGAAACACACGCATAGCCAAAGCTGGCAGACACACAACTAGACAGGCTAACAGACAGGGTAAGCGAGATCGAGAAGAATAACTACACTAACTCATACGAAGCGGCAATTTCGCCAAACGGCTACCGTGCGAACACAGCGATCACCATCATCAGATCACGAAGATCCGAGTAATACAATCGATTCGCAGAGATTGTAATAGACACTTACCGTCTTAAACATGACGAAACCAAATACAGACCGCCTCGTCACGGATCGGAACGATGGCCATGATGTCCATCCATGATACCTGCGAGTTGCTGCGCTCATTGGAGTAATCTCATCATTATTATTATCAATATTATGAGAATGAGCGAGGGGCGGCCAAAACAGTAACCGAGTCCTGGTACAGGTAAATTACGATACGCCACGCATCGTACGTACAGCGCTAGCTATGAGTGAGTGTAGTTGTTTCGCTATCGGCCACAGATGCAACGGAAGACGCTGAGTAACAGCTAAAAGCCTGAGAAGATATTGCAGCCGATCGAGGCGAGCATGTCCGAAGATACGTGTCCTGTCGATACTTAATAGCAATAGTTGACGACAACTAATAGGCAGGCCGTGAGGGGCCTGTCAAGGTATTAGTCATGATATTGTTGTTGTTGTTGTCGTCATCGTTACGGTAGATATGCAGATGTGGGCTCCGTTTCTACGGCCACGATCGTCATTTTTCTCAACAGCGTTTGTCATTGCTGTTATCACGTATGCAAAACCACGAGCAATCGTAAGAGCTATGGCGACAACGACTGCGAGCCCAAAAAGGTTAACGCGGACGACACTGAGCGTCGGTCTTTATGTAGCCGGTGTATGTGCGCGCGAATCTGAGGCCGGAACGGAGAAAGACTGGTGATAAACATTAACGACTCACAACAAATCGAAGGAAAAAGAAACAGCCCCGAAAACCTAAACTGTCATCACAGAAAAGACTAACAAACAAGGGCATCAATATGGGTCTATATACATATTGTCGAAATGCCGACACAAATCGTGATGACTTGTTATTTATTAAGCGTGCTCTGTCAAAAAACTCGCAGAAAATGGCCAAGAGATGGGTGAACTGTACGGAAAAAATGTAAAATAAAAAAAATGTAATAATAGTAGATGTATCTACTCCGTCGAGTATAGCTCCCGCTCCTAGGGGTGGTGGCAGCTATTGACTTGATAATTTGTCGAGTAAGCTGACTGAGACTGGCTTATACATGCAGGACCGTACACAGCCAAGAAATAATGCTCCTAATAGAAAAAAAAACATTTTTAAAAATCATACGCAGAAAGTGTACATCTAAAGCGGTTCGGTTAACGAGGCTACTATGCAGTTCCCACTAGACAGGCTAGAATCAATGGCAAGTTTTCCACTCGGCCAAGTCGGCTGATTCTGGCAACAGTTTGCATTGTACGACATCCGAATGTACATAGCTCCTGTTTGTTTCTCTAAAACGGTACCCCATATCACGCGCCTAGCTTACTAATGACTACAATCAACGAATCCTGTTTAAGGGTCCTACGTACGGTATGCTACGATCGTTGAGCGTGACCGGCGCCTCATAACTCAAGCTATTTATGCCTTTATATTTCATTAATGTCTTTTTGTTCTGTGCTTTTCTCTTTTTTTTTTTGTTCGTGTCTATCTAAAGCCGATACCTGCTTAAACCACGGATCGGTCCGTACGCTTCGTTACACCTAGGCCATTCCCCTCGTTTAAGGACCCGTTTCTTAGCTGTGTCATAAATTTCGACGAATTGTAAAACTCCGTCAAGCGTCTTCGTTTTACCGATTTCGCCTATGGCTGACTTCGTTACTCTCTCGAAGCTGATCGGTCTATCGGATCCTCTTTTTCTCTAGTTCTCTGACGCCGACCGTCATCACCAATGACGTCGACTCAGATCGCCGCCGCCATCACCATCCGAATCAAGTTGGCAGGCAATTTTCGCTCTCGTAAACGCTTCAATGTGTATACGAGCCAGAATCTAGAGTGTTGCAGATAGATATATATATATATATGTATATATGCTATAGAATACGCTTGAAAAGTGTGCGACGACAGCGACGGCGACAGCGACAGCGAAATGAAAACGGACGCTTCATCTGCCGTATGCGCTCCTTTGCCGCCGGAGTGGGTAAGTTAAAACGTTGACGGCAATGGCGGCGGCGGCGGCGGCGGCGGCACGTAACAAGATCGTTAAAAAGCGCTAACATACAAAGAGGCGCGCGATAGATAATAAAATATAGCCATGTTATACGGCCATTTATACGCTGACTACGGGAAGCTGGCAGGGGGAACGGTCGAGAATAGCAGACAATCACTACTATAGCAATTCATGTATGGAACGATGCAATAACTTTGTGAAAATTATGAAGTTCTTGTTCTCGCCTAACGGCGAACGTATGACAGTACAACATTAGTTATTGTGTCTTCGGACGTTTTCTTGTTTAATTTCCAATTATTACCATCAATGTAGAAACGGCGTTTTTTTCCGTAAATGACCTCAATAACATTGTTTTTTTTGCCAGTTCTTCACTTTTACACAGTGTTATAGTTGGGCAAATTATATCTCTTGTCTAAACTGTGACGAGTTTTTGCCCTCAGTGTACTTTTTACGTACTGGTTCCGTTGCCGGTTTCTGGGCATCCTGTCATTTTCGTTTCATCGTAACTTTTCACATATTTAGTTCGCCGTAAACCAGGTAGCTCTGCTACTATTATTAGTCCAATAAAGGTACGGGACCTCGCTTCAGAAAAGCATGAGAATCAACGCCACTAGTGTGCTGTACACATCGATAGGGAATAACTTCACCGATACGATAGCACTAACGCAGGGAAGATAATACTGGCCGTAAACGAAGTCGATTTCATATATACAAAATGAGTACTGATATATCTGCAGCGAAAATAGCGCTCAAAACACGAGTTATCGAATTGTTCAATTACTTTTCTAAATATGCCCCTAACTTCAATGATGGTCGAAGTTCATTACATCGGATAGTTCGCCAACTTACTAATATATTTTCCCTGCTTTACGTAGTTTGTTTTTTTTTTTACTAACTTCCACCTACGCATCAACATCGCGTCTGCGAACCTTACTTTAAAAAGCAAAAGACGTCAGATTAGTCGTCTCAGCAGGGTAGCACCAACAATCGGGCCTTTACAAAGATTGGCCAGGTAAAGATTATCATCAATATTGGGACGACTAGCTTACTCTGTACAGCTTCTCTCATGCTTATCAGCTTTATCTACCTTTGAAAATCTCACTGCGGCTTCACCGTGCCCTTCACATAGAGCCAGCAGCATCGTGCACTTCGGGTGTTCTTCATTCCTATCGCAAACTCTGCGTCTCCTTTCCCCAATCTCGTTGTCCCTGCAATAAACTGCGAATCTTTGCTGGTGGTAAGTCCCTTTGCTTGGACAAAAGATCTATATACATGTTTGTAATGACGGTATATCGACATGAGGCCTAGTGCGGTGACAGGAGTTCCTGCCGAACATATCACAGACGACCGCCGTCTCGTGTTTGAAACATCTTAGCGGTTCGTGCTGTTGTTGTTGTTGTTGTTATTCATGATGATGATTATGATGAGTGTTGTTGTTGTTGTTGCTGCTGACGTTGGCTGGCGTGCTTGCTGGTTCGCCATAGATGCTATAACTCGTATCTCTTGTTGGATCACATTATCGACTCATCGGTGCGTGGAACATTGGCTTACTCCCCATCCGTTTGTCTGTCTATTTAAGCAGTCAAGCTAGTGAACGGAAACAATTTTTCGTTCGCTGCCTTCATCGTAGTGCAGAAACGCTCAGATAGGGAAATTTGCCGTTATTGATGTGGAATATTGTTAATGCATGATGAAGCAGTGCTTAAAAGCTTGATGGAAATGACGGAAATGGATAAAAGGCAAGAGAGAAAATGCTAGGTCTAGCAAAAAAAACTGTAGTTAACGGCTAAGACCTCTGTTTATTGATATTTAATAATGGTACAAAAATAAATCGGAGATATAGAGTCCTGGATTAATGGTGATAAATTGTACTTGTGATTTTATTTGCTTAATAGTAAAATTATTATTGTTACTACGAAGTACAAGGAACTCTACGGTATGAACGGCAGTGAGTTATGGCTGGAATGTGAAGCAGCAAAGATGCTTCTCTGAAAAAAACTCTGCCGAGACAATGGCAGTTACCGTTCGTGGGTGACTCACAGCAGGCTAATTTGTTGGGCGCCTATAGACTTCAGTATCTCAAGCGTTTTGAAGGCTTGTTCGTCTGCAGGACGCCCAGTTTGTGGAGTATGGTCTTCCATGCTCTACAATTAGAGGTATAGGCAAACAGTACGGCTACGACGTACGTCCGGCCATCTCACCTATTCTTGGCTGTGTTAGTATTTGTTTTTTATTTCGGATCAGATTATTTCGATTCTTTTTTTCAGGCTAAACATACGATGCTTGAGTGTAGCGTTCTAGATTGGTGCCATTGTAGTATACTGTCAAATTAAGGGGTATAGAACATCCAGGGATTTTTGAAGAACTAAAAAAAGGGGCCAAATTTTTTCTTGTTTGTCGTTTCTGGCGTCTTACGTCTGTGTCCCCGCACACCTAGTAAGCTTTTTCCTGTTCGAATGGTCTCATTGTGTACGAATGATGATCAATGGGTTGTCAAAGTGTGTACATCGTAGCTTCAAAATAGCTAATGTGATATGTCATATAACCCCTATTACTAATGTCCACTGACATTGGCGTTGACTGGATGTTTATGTCTATAGAAGAGACCAATTCGTCCAAGTCCACTTCAGGCTCGCCTATACACCAGAGTTACGTAAGCCCGCTCTCAGTTTCACACTGGATATCTTCCTTAGCAATGTTTAGATGTTCAGAAACAGTGATCCTATGAAAATATTCGAATTCTAATTGATTTTTGCTGACGAAATTTGTTTTGATTAGGACGTGATGTTTACTTTTGTCAGGTCCTGCCCGAGGGCTCTGGGCCTTATGTCTATGCACTCTGGATTCGTCTAAGCTCCGCACAGAACCCGACTCGTCGTTGCTGAAACCGACTCATGTGTGGCGGCAATTTTCAAATTAGTCACATCTGCCTGGCACGAGAGCGACGCGGAGTGAGAGCACAGTACGATGCTGGACTTAATGGCGGTGTCGCTAACCGGTCAACGTCGATTGGTTTTTCTACCCGACTATCGTGTACCCAAACGATATTGTATTGTAGTTCATCTTGTACAGAATCGCTCACGCAAATAGCTTAAGCTGTGGCTTAAAGTGAAGAGAATGAGTGAGATTTCACATATCTCAGACCCTGCAGTATTTCAACTAACGGAACGAACTAGATCATGAGATCGCTCTGTGTATGAACGACGGCATGGCCAGCGGTGTCAGCAGCGTTCAAGTAGAAACAGGGTATAAACATTTCATATATGGGTTAATATTTGGTAGATAATTTTGTTGCTTTATCTGTGCCATAGCGATTAAAGAATAACGTGATCTATAGCGGTCTCTTTCTACAGATATTTATTATGTATAGGCTGCCGATTGTGATTTTCATAATCTTCAAAGCCAGAGAATCCTTATTCCGCTCTGAGTAATTTCCCTGCGTCGGTCGTCCTCGCAAGCTCGCCGATGCGTTTACTGTTAAAGAAAAAAAAAACATTTTGCTTTCAACTGATTTTTATATGCAAGCTATCAAAACTGGGCAATTTGCAAGTAACCTATACAACCGCTCTCATACAAACTGAAAAGGAAGCTTGAAGAAACCCAGTCGCGCCATCAATCAATACGCAGCTGAAGCCGCATTTATAAAACCGCCGATAACCGTAGACAAATCGATTTAATTTATCTGCTAAGAAGTGTCAAGTGGTCGGTGGTAATATCAGTGGAGTAGCACGTTCATCCTTAGTTATTCGATTTTCTTACCTTTATTCTCGTCTTTGGCAGACGTCACCAGCACATGGGAATCACCTTGGGTTTGCCAGTTTTGTTAGTGCTAATTGTGTTTTGACCGGTAACGCGATTTTTGATCTGGCAAACAGCTCGGTAACTCGTCACCGACTGGCCATTTACTGCACAGTAAACCTCTGTGAAGATCTTTCTTCGCTTCGTTTTCGGGGACACCTTCTAATAAATGCCCTATTATCTCATATGATATTTGTTACGATGGGAGCTATTATTTACATTATTTTGCCGCTTCAGGTTGTTGATAACTCGTTCTTCTGCTGCTCGAAAATAGGCAAACCGGTAATTCATTTTAAACTGACATTGCTGCCTCGCCAACGATTCACTTGGCAGTGCGACACTCACCAGCCAGACACACGTACAGGCGGCCTATTGGAAGGAAGTTAGAGGCAGCGTGAAATCACCGCTATATGTTGAAGACCCAACAACTGACAGAGATATGGCCGGCCCGAGATAGATAGCGCAGCGCAGGAGATATCGAGGTGCTAGCATCAGCATCGTTCCATGCCAAGGCACCAACGCTACTAGTCAGCTCTCTCCCGCGCTCGATTCTTCATGACAGAGGTCTATCAGAGGACGCTGCTGTCGCTGATAACGCCGTATCCCTACACAGTAACGTTACTCGATGGATGTGCAGCAAACGAGACGAGAGAAAAAAAAAAATAGACTAACAAAGGTAAGGTAAGAACGGTTATTAGGGATGCTGGATTCCTGTTTCTGCTAATGTCGAAGTACCCAGAAGGACGGAGTAGCTTTCAGTCGAAATGCCATGAAGGACCGATATAGCATTTACGTTATCAGGGGTGCCAGAATCGAGCGCTGTCACTGCAGCTAATGTTCGTCTCGATGAAACATACAAAAATGGGGGAGGGGGTGGGGTAGCAAAAAGGACGAACCAAATCGAGATAGGCTACGCACAGCTATCATAAAACCTTGCCTGTACCTATGCAACGATAGGGCACGGTATAGGGTCGGTCGTTGATTAAATTTTTCCTAACATAACAACGCCTCTTCCCAATAGCTTGTACGCATACGTTAATATGCATTCGTCCTAGGTTCTCCTGCATTAAGCAGTAACGATACGTAGATGAAGCGGTGGGCATTTGGTTTGCTCTACATAACGGGAACTAAGTTTGTTGTTGTTGTTGTTGTTGTTGTCACGGTGTTGACTTCGACCTTAATAATAATAATAATCATCATCATCATAAGGCTGACAGGTGCTTGTGATCAGCCCAATGTAGTGTGCAACTCCTCTGTCCATGCTACCACGTGGCACTTGTGTGACATTGTCAGCCGTCTACAAAGGGACAAAGCAAAAACTCATCAAATAGTTACTGTGCATTTATGGCTCCTGCTCAGTTTTTTTTGCTATTCGTAGTTGGTGGCAGCGCCGTTGTGTTTTTTTATTGTTCTCTGTTGAGTTGAGGTTTCTGCAGTTGCGCTTATTCCTGCACTGAATCCGTCTTTTGCTCCAAGTCATTGTTTTGCTTTACGATGCGTTTCGCCATTAACAGCTCTACGCTTGCAGGCCCACACTGAAGGTGCAAACAGCCCCCGTTCGTACGATCGATTGAGTTCAGACTATAGGCAATGATTAGCACTACTGCAGCCTTGCATAGTTCAATGGTGCTAACGCCGCAGTCTGTTGGCCACAAGCGGTTACTTCGTCGGGAACTCATCTCTTCGCGATGACGGACTGCTATGTGAACCCTTCGTTGTTACCGCTGCTTTTGCTACTGGCCATTCACTCACCATTGGTTTGCGGCTTTCGACGTCGTCATTAATGCTGACGCTGGCTTGTTCGCTCTTTGTTCCGCCATTCAGCAGCTCGGCAGTTACCCAGCCATCCAGCGGGGCGAGCTTACGAACCCCATCCAGTGAAACTCGTACGGCCATTACACATTATCATCGGCGTCACCTCCTCGGAACATCACACAGGCCGAGCTCAACTAGGCCTAACGTTACCCGGCCGCATCAACCCAACAGCAAGTAAGTAATACTACACTATATGGCGATGCTGGTTGACAGCCGCGCTAACAGAAGGAATAGCGACATTTAGCTGTTAATCATCATCGGCGATTTCAACAAATGCATTTGAATGATAAAGCAACGTCAAGAGCGAACGCGACAGTTGGTTCTCCAGCGGTTGTAGAAACTGCCCGAGATAGGGGCCTTTTTAGCGGTCGGTAGTGTCCTGGTCATTCTAATATGAACGGTGTGACGCGATACGTACCCCAGACGCTGTACTGTGCTAAGTGTCCACGGCAACGGGGACAAACGAACGAGAGAGCAAACGACCGATCCACAAGGCCTAAGCGCTTTTATCTGAGCCGGAGATCTCTCGGTGGGTGATGATGTGATTCCGGCTGTGAATATCGCCAAGGCTGAATGAGGCCGATAGAATCACTAAGGCCTCAAATCGTCATCTTAACAAATTCTCATACAGAAGCAGCAACATCAGCATCAACAGCAACAAAGGTAGTCAAAGATGTCGGTGTACGGGAAGGTCTAGCTGGCTAGTTAAGGCGATGAGGCATGGATTTTTAGATAGCAGTCTGCGTCGCCAAACCAGCTAACATGAGTCAATCGGTAAGTGTTATTGGATAAGGAAAATAATCGATTTCCCTGGTCAGTGATGAGTATTGACAAAAATAAAATACACCGAGTAAGATAGTGTGGGCGAAGCTTCGATTAACATATTGCTGTTAACAATTAACTTCAAGGGGGGGTATCACGGTGTCATGGTTTTTTTTACTACTCTTTGTATACATATTATACTGCATATGTATACATGCTTAGCACGCTGTTGTGGAAGAACCGTCAGAACGCTTCTACATCGGTGTAACCTATTGGGTAGAGAAATAGCTTTAATCTTAGCGACAGATACTACATTCGGACCTTGACAGGTGTTGAAGGATACACGCAAATTGCACCAAATATAAACTCCATTCTAGATTTGAAGCACAAATTAGATTAGTCATATAAAACAAATTGAATTCCTGTCGGCATTGATAACAGCTGTCGAAAATATGGCAAAGGCTGGTGAAGGTAAGTAATGATTTTATAACCCACTATCTACTGATGTTAGTCTGATAAGCTAAGGTCAACTGTTCATCTGTTGGACTTTTGGCCAAGCCTCCCCCTGGCTAACAAGCGCCTGATTTTCTGGCCGAAAGCCCCAGCACGTTGAGTTTTCGAAGGCTGGTACTTTTACTGTCGACACTGCTACTCGGGGGCTACGTAAATCTTGCGCGTAACTCAGGCCTGTTAGCCATCGCTTATCCATGGCGTTGCCTGACGATCGACTCTATCGGAGCGCCATATTCGTCACCAGAGCGACATAGAGACTTGGCCATCGTGACATCGCCATCTTGATACACAGTAACGATTTGATCATACGACCACGTCCAGGCAGCACCACGAAGGAATTGTCATTTTTATCATGAATGAGTTACTGGTATGTTCAACTAATATGTAATAGATATTATTATCAGATAGACAGATCAACTCCACTTAGAGCTAGTAGTTCACATAGAGAAAATTTCTCCAACTTACCTTGAAAATACAAATACGAACTATTTAACAAAGAAACGAAACCTAAATGCGCAAGCTTGTATTAATTAAAACCATCATGGAAGCAATACGGTTGGTCATTCAGACATCTGTCAATGCGTTTGTTAGCTTATTAGATACACAGATCGAGGCTTTCCCTCCATTACAATCACAATTATTATAAGAGCGTACCGTCATTTCAGCGTTTCACCATAGCCACATAACAGTCGGACTCTGTAATATAACCCGGGTACCCACCGTTTGATAAGGAAACTCCCCACCGCTCATGCCTATCTACTCAGGTCGCGTGTTTTACGACGAATCTATCGGCTGCGTGCTACATCTGAGACAACTCAACGTGCTAAAGTGTCCACGGCTATTCCCTAATCATTCTCTCACCGGTTCTGTCGACACTTTTGGCAATACACTTTCAGCAACTCCTTGCTCCTGCTGCTATTGATGATATCACCTATAACACATGAAGCATACTCCTCACGCCACTACTGAAGCCACTGGCAACTGTTAACGCAGAGCTTCTGTGGCACAGCTGCCGCCGCAGCGTACGAACCCCCTACCGAAGCTTGGCTGACTGGTAATGCGCGCTTAGTGGTGCGGCTATCGTACGTGCTTCCTGGCAGCGTTGCCCCGCTGTTACAGCTGCAAAAGCAGTAGTGTGGGAAGATAGGTGGTCGACTACCCCCAAAACCAGTCGAAACTGTGTAGTAAGAAGGGAGAACGATGAGCTGATGAACCATCTTCACTGCCAATCCCTGCGTCGACCATCGACGCTTCCTTGCAATTGGTTATGAGCCGCTTACCATCGCCGACGCTAAGCAAAGCGACAACCTCTGCTAACAGCCGTGCGGCGCAAGCGGCAAACGAGAGTTAACGAGCTGTTGAACGGCGATGGAGCTTAGCCATATCTAAAGATGGGGAAAGCGAACTTTGCGTATGGAACAGTTCTTTGGCAAGACAGGCGACAGGTTGACGAAGTTCGTGTAACGAGTAAAAGGGATTCGACGAAGATACATAGAGCGCGTTCGTAAGAAAGACAATTTCGATGGGTACGTGAGTGCAATGGTCGACAAAACGTAGAGATTTTTATCGCTGTTTCGATAACCTCTAACGGACGACTTCTTTAAGCCGGTCTGCGCGATCTTCGGGTTTTTCTGGTAGAAAACATCGTCTGGGAATGTTTTAATGCGTAGCAAAATAATACCAACGCTTCATCTGTGTTTATATGGGAGCGCGGCACTTGTTGTCTGTCCAATCTACGGCGGGCCTGTATCGGGCAATTTCGGCAGTGCTTAGCCATGTTGTCAGATGTCAACTTGAATCGTCGCAGTTGTCGATTTACACAACAGTCGTTGTTCCGGTAGATCCTTCTACTGTGGTAGATTAGAATATCTTCACTCATAGTTCTTTTTTCAACCCGCCTAGTATCTCGATGACGGTGTCTTCTTGGCAAAGGCAACAACGGCATCCGTGCCAGTGCAAAGCGACGCTAGCTTTCGAACAGAGCAAATGGATAGTGCTTTCAGACGCAGCCTAGCTCGCAAAGACAGATTACTCGACGAAGACACCCGACTTCGGATTGGGCATTTGAGAACTACTCTGCGACAAACTTATAAGGTCAGTGACACCCGAAGACCGTGTTAAAGTAATAATGGTCATATGTAATTAGCCAATGAAAAAAGCGTTTTAAAAAAATCCCTAATATACTGTGAATAGACGTCGCCGTTAATGCCCGAATATCGTGTGCTTACATCACTTGTTTCAAATGCACAAAACAAGCTTGAAGCAGACTGATGTGTTCCTCTACTTCATCGGCTAGAGGCAGCCCTCCGCTCAGAGCGGGTGGCAGACTGCGGGGATTAAAAAGGCTCAAATTTGCAGACATTTCCCACTTGTTACAGGCCGATTATATAATTCTCTTGTTAGCTTTTCGCCTGCCGCTACCGCACCAAGATGATAGCTCGCCAAAGAAGAGTTTGTCATAGACAAGCATGCGGAAACCTGCGAAGTCCTAAATCATCTTAAAGCCAAATTTTTCCCTAACGACGGAAACGACCCGCCCGAAGACTGCTTCTTAAGAATAGCTCGAACTGTATCAGCAGTAGGACCTCGATTTCAGTGGAATGTCTGAAATATATTTTCCTAACGCCTAAACGCGCTGTGCTAGCGCATTTCAAGTTTAATTGGCGTCTCCCGATCGGAGACCATAGCTGCTTAGCTCTAGGAATATCGGCCCATGTGCAGTGTCCATGATCTAACAGAATTTGCAAGGAGGAAAACTTAGGACTTGCTCAACAAACTAGGCCTAATAGGCGACGTTTGTAGACTTTAACTGAAAAAGCTTATTGGTTTCATTCGCAGGGGCATGTTCGATGCGTTTCAGCCTCGACCTCAACTAGTTGCGAGGCTGCCATCTCGCGGATACCATCAACATCTCTTTAGACTATGGCTAAATACGGGCGGAGGGAAGGGGTAAGAGGGTGTTGAGGGCAGGAAGGGAGGAGAAGTGTGGGGTGAACTTACAAATCCGTGCTTGTCGGAAATGTTGTTGGTTAGCTTGAGCTTGTGGAATGAAACCACTTTTTGCATCCATTGTTCGCCGGTAGCCGGTGAATCGGGGTGAATGTACATCCGCTTCGGCATTTCGGGGTCCGCCTTACCGGCGATCATCCACCGTGAATTATGGAACTTATATCGACAGTCATCTGCGGCAACGATGTCCATCAGTAGGATGTACTTCGCTCGCTTGTCCAGACCTGACACTCGTACTTTAAACGCTGGGAACATTCTCCTGTAACACATAACACCGGCGAAAGAAGAAGACAAATCAAAATAAGCATGTTGTTAGCAAAGGGATAGCGCAAGCTATATAGTGTCTATTCAAAAAAGCACCGTCGAAGATGCATCTGTCAACCAAAATGGCAGGAAGAATAACTGTTTTTGACCATTGCAGCCAGGCGACGCCACTTCGACACAACTGTTAAATGTTGTACTTTAGTGATTTTCACTGACCGCCAGAAGCTGTACACTCGTGGGTACACGTGTCTATCAGCAAGCGATATGGCATCTGCCTACGACACGTACAAAGCACCGCGTTCGGCGCCCTATCGTCACAAATAATGCTACACATGGCCTAAAGTGGCAACCATATCTTACCTATTTGCCTGAGTATAGTGTATGTGTTCGCTCGAAGCCATCACTCCTCGAAGTAAGGTGACCTTCCATTAGAAGCGAATCGTCATGGAGCAAGATAAAAGAAACCATTGCTGAACGAAGCAGTCGAACAAAGAAAGAGATTTGCAGTAGGTCAGGAGCCTCAAGCAGAAAAGCAGATCTTCGACACTGCGCGATTATCAGGGAGCTACAAACGCACGTGAGCCCCGCGTGGCCAGCCCTTCCCAGCTGTTCACCTCCTGACACCGAAATGTCGTAGGGGGTAATTTAAAATTTGTGATTTCGTCCTATCCGTTCCTCTGTGCTATTTCTGCTCTGTGCTTCAGTGTCAACTAGCGTAGTGCTTTTTCTCTTCGCCACTGTCATATGACAATTGTGGGCTGGTCTCGTTTACTGTGTTCGACCTGGGTTTGCCCCAGTCCTAACACAGTTGTAGCCTGCCTGCCTGCCTGCCCTGTTCCGGTTATTGCTTACCAGCCGCACCGACTCACCCACTATTATTCGTCCCTTATTTTAGAAGCAATGCTAATAGATGGGAGACACTTTTATAGTGGCTGTTATGGCCCCCCTTCCACTCTTGATTATGCTGTAGTCGTGTCGCTGCTACTGCTGCTACTATCGCCAGAAGCAAGCGGCTGGCTCAAGTCCACTCAGAGAGACACCTCCACATAAATGGAGACGGCGATAACAAAGGCAGATCAGCGTGTGCGCCTTTTGCAAAAATGCCACTGCAATTGTTGACACAGCAGCCACACGGCTTGGTAATGCTACCATAGTATCGAGCACAGATCAGTCGTATTCAGAGAAACTAATCACACCATGATTGCTAGTGAAACAGAAGAAATAACGGCGGGCGAGGAAGCAACGCGTACGCCTGGCGATAACTGGTTGGTCTGTGAACAACACCGATGGATAGACAGATGGGTGTGAAAAAAGAAGCGAAACACTTGGCTTGACTGGCTGGAACAGAAATCGTAATCCGGATCGACGTAATCTACGAAAGGGAGGCAAAATAAGGGAAAGATGGAAGCAGCTGCTCGTACAGACTTCGCCACGATCCCAAATGTCTCGGTTCAACAGGTCAGCATCTATGTATAGTGTCAGATGTAGTTCTGTGGGAGCGACTCTGAATGCGAGCAATTTGCCCGTGCTGTCGGAGATCAGTTAAAGGCAAAAAAAAGATGGCCGAACAAACGAGCTCATTCGCCTACAACGAAGTAGATCTGTCCCGTTTCTTACCTGCAGGAACGTATTGTTTTTGTTTATTTAGTAGCAGGATGAAATGTTGTAGTTCAGCTATAACAACTGAGACCAGTGTTATTGCATTGCGGTATGTCATGCGTTAGCGGATAGTAAATTCGCCTACCATCTAATACGAAATGGACTGTTATATTTTTAGTATTATCGGCGCGGTATTCTTCCACTTTAAGTAGGCCCCTTATACATCCTGCCGTCACAGTTGGCACTTCTCGGACGACGGAGTCCGACTGCCTTGAGTCCCGCAGTAGGACATATACCTCCACGACTTCATATGATAAAATAGAGTGCGTCGAAGTCGGTATGGTCTTATCTCGACGTATTGATAAGGGCGATTTACTTCATTCTGCACTAATCATCGTTTCTGTCGTCATCCAGATCTGCGTAGTCCCATAGAATTTGCTGCAGTTAGTATTTTAGGAATGTCCACCGTCACTGTAACGCGGTAATTTATGGTAAATAGGCATCTGAAATGGCGTTTAGAAGTGCAATACTGCCAGACTCACTCCGACGAAGTGTCCAATTAGACCGCAAACAACTCCACGACTAAAAGCTTCGGAACACGATTGCATTTATGATTGCCGTCCAGCTCTGACCGTTTTACCGATTCCGCGCTTACGAATTGTTGATGTGGAATTGCTGGGTGTCAGCAGCTCACCTCAGATCGGGTGACGTGACCTCGTCGACGTGAGGGGGTGTAGCGCCCACGGATCTAACGATCCTGACAGTCGGTGCACAGAATGACTGCAGTCGTCACACCAGCTATTTCGAATAGCCGTTTTAGATAGGAGAAAGCATACAAACAGGACGGCCCTTTTGCTTTAACGCCCCGTGCTACTCATACTGTATAATATAATCCAACATCGAAAATCGAAACATAATATAGATCTATCGGCCAGCTTTATTAAACCGGCATCGATGTTTACTAAACTCATGGAACATACGGCAGTGGCTTGATTTTAAAAATCGTACAAGTCTTTATGTATGTATTACGGAATAAACATGCAGTGAAATAATGAAGGACCAATGTTGCTCATGCTATAGGGGGTTGATTCTTTAATGACAGCACGGACGAGATAGACGCTGCAACGATGTTAAAAAATCTTGACCAGTGCTATCAGTTCCCTGGCCATGGTCGCCGATTTGGCCGAGATACTGGCTGGCGGTAGCAGCCTTTGACCCGGCACTGATATGGAGTGATAAACGGGTATCGACAAGAAGCTTTCGTTGGATAATACAGTACTTGATCTACGGCACGAGCCACTAATACTAAGGCACATCGTTAACAACGTCGAAAAGACATCTACGTTAAACATCGTACAACCCGAAATGATTGTGCTTGATCCGAGCGGCTGAATTACAAATCTATGGATAGAGCCTTAGGAAAGGAACTTAAACATAACCTCAATCAAAGAAAGAACAATCAAGGCACTACCCAATATGCGCAGGAACGGACTTCATACGTGTAGAGTGCTTACACACCGGCATGGCTGGCACGGATAAACAAAGGCTTATAACACATCGATTTGGCAACGAAAGTTAATCTTAGCCGATAAGAAACGTTAGATGTTAATGACCGCAATGTATGACACATAAAAAAAAACAATAATTAGTTCTATAATACCTTCAAAAGCATGATTACCTGATAGGTCTCAAATGAACAAATATGGTCTAGAAAAGCTACAAGAAGTATATAATCGCGGCCACAAACAGCTAAGCCCGCAGCTCGTTTCCTCTTACAAGGTATTCCGGATACGTATAGCCGTACGTATAACTAACTACCGTCGGTTCCACCTATCTGGTTCTGGGCTTGGTTTGGCAAGACGGCGTTGAGATGCAATCACTGATCGCCCCTCCTTTCTCTACTTGATATGTCGCGATTTTCGTTGCGAGATTGTTGCTGCTTTTAACGCTGTCATCGGTGGTTGTTGTTGGTGTCTCTGGCACTATCGCTCTTTTGCGCTATTTTTGTGCCTGTCAGACCGACTTCCAAGTTTGCTTGGCCCTACTTCAAATCGCTAAGGGAGGCCAGCCAATTGAAGCTGTTTGAAATATCCAATGAACTATGGGCACGGACCAGGCAAGAAACGAGCCTGGTGTTGAAAAAGTATCAGCTTGGCAGCGCTAGCAAAGTAAGTGGTCGACCCGATAGGGCCGACCGCTGAACGGATCTCTGGAGGAGTGAAGGCACCCGGTCGCAATGCCGAAGAAAGGGCGAGCAAGGCATCATCCTGCGTTGCGGGTGGACGACCTCGGAAAGCGAGCGGCCTAGGAAAGAAGATCTCGCGCGAGTGACAAACCCCACTTAGGTGAAGCAGTGAGGCTTAAACCAACGACACGACAACGAACCGTCTCGAAGGGAGGAACCAATCAAAGACAGCCAGACGAAAAGGCAGACCGAGGGCTCAAGCACATTGAGGTAAGAAGAGCGCTTCGGTGAGCCGTTACTCCCGCAAGCCGTCCCAGACTCCCCCAGGATCAAGGAAAGGCGCAAGAGAAAACGAGGTGGAAAAGCAAAAGACGACGACAATGTTCGTCGCCGCTGGTTTGAACTCATGGGCGACTTTAATCAGAGCCTGCCCAATAAAAAAGGGAAGAGGCGACAGCGAAATCAGTCTCAGTCAAAAAAGGGAGCGTATAAGGTGCCCCCTGTAGCAGGCAGCAGACTTCGTTCCTCACATACTCGTAATAGAAAGCACGGACGATGTCGGTGAGCGTAGGTATATATTATTGTCTCTTACTAATACTGCTTCGGCTGGCTAGCCTGTAGACGCTGATGAGAGGCTTGATGCTCAGACACTAGAAACCAGAGGAACCTCAACCTTCGCATCGGCATATAAACACGCAGAAATTCAGATTGGCCGCTCACACAACATAGTCAACAGCACGCAAAGTAACGAACCGACTTCTCACGAACGTCGGCGGCGCTGGACGCCGATGGACCTGTCATCATTTCTCTTTAGTCGACATTACTTAGACGGATCGTATCCGCCCAGTAGCAACAACGATAGATTCAGTAGCAATGGCGACTGTACAACAGTCGTGTCGACCTGACTTTTCCTCTCGATGCTTTTTTTTTAGTTGACAAAGCAGAAAACTATAACATATGATAAAAGCTGGAGGCAGGCTAGAAAAGTGGCTATGAGTGACGTCGCTAAAAGGAGGAAAACAATAGCAACAACGAGCTGCCGAAGTGCACTTAAGTTAAACAAACTGTCAACTTTTGGCAGAAAGGGCAATATATAGGGAGCTACAAGAGAAGTTGGAGAGTCGCTGCTATAGATATTGCAAATTACCGGGTGTTCTTGCGACTCCATGACGCTTCCACGACGTCTCGAGTAATCGGACCAGCAGCAAGTCGATATTTAGATAGCTGGATCAGTTATAGGGGGCTTGTACACTATATCTAAGTTGTACTGTTGTTAGCATTCACTATACATATGTTTACCGCATAGAAGCAGACTGTCTGCCTATTTTGAGCTGCAGAGTTAACACAAATCACAGAGCACCGCTGCAAAGTATATAACAACCCGTCGCATTGGTAAATTTCTCATAGAACTTGATGCTTCATCGCAGAGGGACCCCGTCGAGGTGGGGAAGTTTTCCCCGTTCTCCCGGTCGTATCTTTACCTCTCACTTTAGTTGTCGCGGCGGCGACGGCTGCGATGGCGCTGACATGCGCGTGCCTCTCGACCACGAAATCGCCAAACGAACCTCCATCGTGTTCGTTGCTGTTTCGTCTCTCATCATCAGACTCTTCGTTGCTGCTCCTAAAGCTGTTGCCATCGATGAGCTGGTAACTTGTAACTTAGGTGTAGCAGAAGAGGGGCTCTCGTTTGCTCATGTATATCCCCCATGCCGACTCGAATGATTGCGGATAAGTGAAATAATAAATTGCCAACCATTCGCTTGCTTGACATTTGCGCACCAGCGGGGGCTACGTGGATCTTCTCACGATGATGAAGATATCGATGGTGAATAGGAGGGATGAAGATTAGGGGCCATTGAGCCTATAGAGGTACTCGAGGTCAGCCTTCTCCGTCAGCGTGTATGGGTGCTGACATTGCTTGTCACTCATGAAAGTGATGATGCCAGTAATGATGATGTCTAACTTCAACAGGCGATATCTGTCTTTCTGTAACCCCCAAGTGAAGACGTAGTGTGCAGTCGTTCTGCATAGGTTTGTAGATACATTGTACTATTGCGAATATGTATTGTTGCATGGTCCAGCGTTTTTCGATTGCTTTTGTTAGCTTTTACTTACTTATTTAGCGACATAAATAAGTTTGTTAGGTAGATAGTACTATCGAACACTACCTGGATTTTTTTCTTTGAAGCATATAGCCTAATAACGATAGGTCTAATCGTAGTTATTACTTAGTCTATGCGTTTGGTCGTCGATGTATATACGGTTGATACGAAAGTTCGGCTAGTGGGACATGTTAAACTGACAAGATAAGTTTTAATAAAATGCACTGAATATATGATATAATCATAAAGAGGCAAATTTGGGAACAGCTTTCTCAAACTAAATTTCGCTAGATCTACATCGGTAATTAATAATCCCTGATTCTACAAATCACGTACGAGAGACACTAATATAGAGCTACTTAACTCTGAAATCTCGTCAAATCGACAAGTATCACAACGGTCAGAATTTACGGGTGTTGATTATCAGAATAGCTCTGTGTTAGTATAGCAGGCCCATTAGGTCGTGCATTTGTGTCGCGTAACGGAACGCCATTCCAATACAGGTCCTGTATGACCATCGGCTTGATACTCTGCCATTTACTCAGATCAGCAGATGGTTCTAACGAATACTGAAGGACATACCCTTCAACGAAGTAGCTAGGTACCCATAGACAATCAATACACTTTACCTGTCGCATTTAGTAAACAGATCTTGGGCAAAGTCGAATGAAATCCTCTGACTGGCGCACGAGCACAACTTAAACAGCATCATCAGAAACAATTGTAATGTAACTAATAGCAGCAGGTCGTAAGGTTAGTACAAAAAGTTTCCATGATGTGCACTCTGGCCACATCTTACAATACCACTCATTATTACTGAGTGAAGCAGGGGGAGAGGAGGAGGGACACTCTGATGAAGAACATGATACGAGATCCATCTCCTTTGAAGATGGTGGTTTTGGCAGAACGCGATATGTATGCTATTTTCTGAGCTACTAAAAAGGACGATAATATTTCTCAACGACACAAGCAGCAGTATTTGATGAACATTGTTTCAAATAGATGACTGTATTGAGAAGGACGAAACAGGACCCGAGATTGGTTCTGTGATACAACTGAGTCACCGTGGGTCGCAATTAGCTATGAGATACAATAGCAAGACTAGCGCAAACATAGCGTCCAACTGTTTGACTTCGCCAGGAAGTCTGATTTATGAATCGGCCATATTTTCTATTTTGATAGACACGTAGCAAGTAAACGTTATACCTCAACCTTCTGTGGGTAATCGAATGCACGGAACACCTAGTTGAGCCATTGAGCAATAGAACCAACTGAATCGATGAGAATCTCACTAACACACTAAGTAACAAACCAGAAAGCCCCGAATATGTGTCTCTATGTTATTCTTTCAAGTAACTCTCTCAAATGATGAAATAGACGCACGTATGAACGTATAAGGTAAGTAGCGTAATAAAGGGGCATTATCTGTGAGAAGAAAACCCGTATTTGATGATTGAAATTCGGTAATATGAACCTGTTAACGATGTAAACAGACGTATGACATCCATAAAAGTTGACCGTTGAGATACATAAAAGCCATATGACCGCTGTGGGCAAACGTCGCACAAGAGCGTAACCTGCTATCACTACATTATTTGTAAGACGAAATCTCACTAGGCGCGACTATCTAATATTTTCAACAGCTACAGAAACTGATCGCGCTATCTTGTAGCGTCGCTGCCCCTCACTGCCTTTCCGGTCCTTGCCTAGGGGGATTATTCTGCCCTGTCTGTGCTAGGAGCAACCCTGGTAACTGCCTGGTGCCAGCTAGTCATCACTGAATCACAGAACTTTGTCTATTTGCTGTCCATATACTGTCCTGTTGGCCACCCAAGTTCGTACCGATAACCATTATTATAATAGTGATAGCGCAACGGCGCTGACCTATAGATGGTAAGAACATACAAGCTGCCACCGGTTGAAGTGCCATATTTCTATCCGCAGCATAGACACGGCCACGATGAATGGATGCTGAAGCACACTGTAGTAGTCATCGAGTATAGCACTAATAATAAATAAACCAGGGCGCACCGTGATGGACAAAATATGCTAAACGCACTATCCATAGCTTGCTATTACCCGATGAACGCCGCTGGTTCCTGAGTGACATCCACGACATTGGCGTGCTGACCATAGACTTTCATATACGCACGATTCGTGCACTCACAGATTCGCTTTTCTCGTGCAGGCCAAGAACAACATGGAACATGGCGCCTATCGTGCGCACGCCCGTCAACCAATAGTTCCTACTTTGGATCGTGATCGTGGTCGTAACCTCGGTAATGGCGTAACTTCTTTGAGTATTGTCGAGCTGCTTAAATGTACACACTCGCCAAGTCGATGACTGTTTCCGCTCGGTGACAGCTTGTGCTCCCTGTATGAAACTCGCCGTTTCCACGCAACCCGATAGGATTCGTACGGCTTGTGATGGTCGACAATTCCGTTCCCTATTCACCAAAAGTTCTTCCTTCTGTCTGTCTCCTATAGACAAGCTTTATAATTAATTATTGCAGGCGTCCTCACCGTTGCCGTCACCGAAGCCTGCACCAATACAACTTTGCATAGAAATGCTCGGTCAAAAGGCGGTCGGCGAATCTCTAACCAAAATGGGTCTGCTTGGGGACCAAGGCAGATTCGGGTCTAAACCTATGTAGCTATATCGTCGCACAAATTGACAAGCGCTGTGTACCGACCTGGATGTCCTCTACTTCTGGAGGGCACCGCCGGTTTCCTTGGACAGTTCACTGGTTAGTATTGGTGATGGCAGGCGGGGCTGTGGCATCAGCGGCGGCAGAACCCCATAGGAAAATGGTCATCCAACACCGGGGCTAATGCCAGGATGGCCAATGGATATCCCTAACTATGACGACGACGGTGATGTATTGACAACAAATGTTAACGCGTCTAATGTAGATAGCGCAGAATAATCAAACTTATCTAACAGGCGGCATTCGATCAGCGTCCAACCATCAGACACCGAACTATGAATGAACAAGCCAAACGTTATCGATGCACCGGGTGGGACAGGAAGAACCGACGGAAGGTTGCGTAAATATGTACGAATCCCGCTATGTACGCAGTTCAGCCGGTGCATAGGTTCGTTTCGCCTTGTTGATTCGACTTTCTCCCGCTGCAACGACGCAACTAGTTAGTACTGCTTCTGTATTCTTGCGGTCGCTCATAGCCGCAGAAACAACAAATACGACAACAACAACAACAACAATGATGACGACAACCCCACGGAGCCCATCCATGTTACATCAGCCATATAGCAATATAGCGTGCGCTTTTTAAATAAACATCAACATTCTCGAATTCATAATATTCGGAAACAAAAATATATATATATATATATATATATATATATATTAGTTTCTGTTATATATAACAAGTATGTATATATTTGATTGCAATTTTTCTTATCTGCTATCAGCTTAGTCGTTTTCCCTGCTCAGCCCAATTCAGGAGAATGACAATCATGATCTTGATTTTAACTCTGACCTTGCCGCTGCTGATGAGACCCAAGCAATACTGAAGACCTACCTACCTCTGTCATCGGTTTCTCAATGATTACTTAATCTGTTGCTGTTTCGTAATTTATATACGCGTGCCCCATTCAATCAGCAGGTAACGAGGGCAGGCGCAGTGAGTGCGTGCTGTCATTGCCAGCACCTAATCATATTGAACTCGCACTAGCATTATTACTATGACTGCTATCGTAATAGAGATAGTATCGCTCGTCACTGGCCGCTATCGAATCAGAACGCGGCGATCTGTGCCACCAACAGGCGAACTCGCTTAGCGACCCCATAAACCAACAACGTGTCTGTCCACCAAATAAGACACGTCACCAGCGGTACGACGGTGCGCAGACGTCCAGTTACCATCATGCCACGTCCGCCGTCAGCAATACGACCAAAGCCGGCGAACATGCATCGGCTATCATTTTTGTGGGGTATGCTTACCCCCTACCTGGATAAAATCGTTCCTATAGCCGGTCAGTGAACCGTCGCACTTATCCCCCCAGAGGGCCTTTGTCGATTACTTTAATTACCTTTGAACTGAACTTGAAGATTAAAGAGCCTGAAAGAACAGCCAGTGGATAGCCAAGAGGTACACTAGATGGGACAAACTCTAGTATCAACAAATATGCTTCTTTTGGACGCTGTTAACTTGCCTAAAGGTTTACAGTTTAATTATAAGCAACGCCTCACCTGAACTATTGAGTTTCAGTCATTTAATTTATGCTGGAACGACCCAAAGATTTATCGTCGCGCTGCTTTCTCTAATACTGTTGCTAGTGTATATCCGTTTAATCCGTATATCCGATAAGCGTCACGCTGGCTGGGGTACATTAATCAACAGTACGGTTTTGGACTACAACGCCACCGCATCTGGACCTATCCGTTGACTCGAATCAACAGGATTTAGTGGTCAGCGTTCAGCTGTGATTTCTGATCGACTCTAGGCAGCCATGGACGGATTGATAACGAATTTCACTTAGCACGACAGCAACTTGATGTCCCTCATTAAAGCTACTGTAAAGCTTTATCTCTATATAATACGTTGCTAGTGAAGGTTGACATGGAATGATGCTCGAAGCACCGAAGTGCGTAATATGTTTACGATAGCGCAAATCGATATTTTCTATAATTCAGCTTTTTTTTTTTTTGTTGTGATCAACGACGACCAGAAGCTGTTGGGGGCAGCTTTTTTTTTGCTCCGTTTATAACGACAGAATATTATGAGCATGTTCATATTACCTTCGAAAATAGTCAGTGTTTGATTGAACGCCAGCGATTTTCCCCGAATTATTATTCCATTAGGAGCATTGCGGCAGATAAGTTACTCTTGCAAGTCCCCTAGGCATCGAAAATTCATAGATAAAAATGCATAATAGTTTATCGAACGAATCTATTTATATCTAAATATAAAGGTATAAGTTGAGGCTGTATAATCTAATTGTTTCAACAAGCGACTAGAAATTCCAGCCTTGAACAGCCTCCCTCAAATCTCTATAGTATTGAAAGCACAGACTTAAGTGTCTCATGCCATTGATTCGAAAAGTTGAACGTGATGAACGCCCACAGCATTTTTAAATACGGGCCCGCTTTTCAAATCAAACGGATTCTGCTTATGACGGCTATTTGGAAAGGCCGCGTTAACTAACGCCACCGTCGCCTACACTCGAAACCAGTGTTTCGTTCCTCGTGCCCTTTCTGCCAATTGAGTCGTCACCGCAGCGGGAAGCGCGTGCCGTCAACAGGACGGCAAAATACCCAGACTAGGCTGAATGCTCCGCGTTCAGTCGATTTCTGTCGCACAGATGGCGACCGATCTATTTTGCCCAACTCGTACAGCACGGCCGTCCGTTTAAACCCGACGAAACTGTCTACCCGCACAAATTTTCCCTATGACACGTTAACACCCATCGCCGCGACGTGAGAAATCCCCCGCATGAGAAACACTGGTCTCGTCAACTTAGCTGGCACGAAGATGCTGGTGAGCCATATGTGGTCACCGGAAAAGTAAGTTTAATCGGTTTACTTCTTTACAAGTTGCAGAGAAAAATAATAAAAGTATGCTATAGGACAAAACACTTGAACTACTGCTGATATGAGCTAAAGCTTTGATAACAGTGTATCTTATGTTGACAATGTTTATACGTGAAGCTAGATGGAAGCTTCTTTGGGGGACCCACCTGGTCGGCATGTAGTAGAGAAACACGATTTTTAGAAAATGTCAAATTGACATGCGCGGATTGAGCACAGACCTAGCTCTTGAACGAAGCCACGGCCGTTACCGTTAACCACGACATATTTGTTAGATAGAATTAATTTGGCAGAATTCGCACTTCGGTGTTATTTTTCAGTTGGCATCACAACAAAACAACGGACAAGGTATTGAGAATCTCGCGTCTCACGACTTGCTCATTTAGGGAACACCATAACCATCTCTGGAAAAGGCCAGGACTTCTAAAGTTCTACTAAAACATTTTTACATAATGTAAGAGCCACGCAGAACAAATCATCGTTTCAGATCCGTCGGCTGAGCTTAAAATGTAACGAAAGTTTTCCTTACACTAGATGGGGACTATGGGGAACTTTGGAACTTAGGACTATGGATTTCGGCGAAGCAAGCCGGCATAAATAGCAACGAATAAGCTATATAATTTACTAGATACCGCCTCCGCGGGTTTCAGTACGTAATGTCCCTTTACCATCTCGTCTCGCTGGAGCCGCGTCAGCTGTTTGTTTGTTGCACACGAGCGCCTAACAAGGAACACTGACGCCGGCCACGATTACCTACTTGACTGTAGCTGTTGTCGCAAGCGATAGAGCAAAACATGTTCATATAAAACGAGCTTTTGTTACTTAACGCAAAGGCTTCTGTTGTATCTCAGATCATTTCCCAGCATTTCATCTGTTCTACATTGCGATGAACCCAGTAGCAATTATGACGGTTGGTCGTCATGCAACTCGCTTACATCTAGCTCATAACAACGGGGGGAATCATTCATTAAAATGACGCCTTTTCGTTGACTTTACCGATTTTACGGCGTTAACGATGTTTGGATCTTAACAGACCTCGCTCCATTGTTTTGTTATCATATTCTGCTTCACCGCCGGACTGCCTGCTCCCGCCGCAAAACCAAAGTAGGAGCGTTTGCATGATCGCAGGACAGGGCCACAGACCACTCTTATTAGTACTATCTCGATCTGTATCTGAAACTGTGCGGTGTGAAAGAAACGATGGAATGGCGGTCATGGTCCTCTCCCGGCAGTGCTATTTCGAAACATTTCTCTCTTAGCCTTAGGCCTTAGCAGTCTCTTGCTTACATGCCTGTCTAGCGGCTTACCTGGCAGCTTGTCTTATGCCACCCCCTTATTGGTCCCAGAGAAATTTTTGCCTGGGCTTATTGTCTTCAGCTCTGTGCTTCGTCGTTCCCTGATGCGCTTTCCGTTTGAACTCTTCATTTGAGCCCTTCAACAAACCTGCGCAGCCGCTGAGCTATCTATACTACTACAACCATTATAACAGTAACTCAGCAACAACGGCCTATTGTGACCGCTGCTCGACAGCTGCAGCGGTTCATGCTGAAATCAAAAGCTACAGTCATCGCCAACGACAGCAGCCCCGGCGGGCAGCGACGCTATGGTGGCCGACGACGACAATGGCGCGAAAGCGAGAGATTTTAATCTTGAAATTGTTTTTCTCCCCCTTATTCCCCCCCCCCCCCCCCCGCTTCCTTTTTTTCGTTCTCTCGGCCTGCAGCGTTTTTGGCCTCGGGCGCCGAGGGCAGAGCACTTAGCCTGTTAATGACTTCACGCATGGAGTGCATTGGCCATCGGGAAGCTACGCTAGTGAATAGTGCCGGTGATGATTTTAATGATGATCGTGATGACGACCGCTGCGGTAATGGTGTTGATGGCTTTTTCGATCTGCGTCTCGAATCTGCCGAGGCCGCCGAACGCGGTGCCCGCTGCCGTGGCGACAACAATCAAGACGAGTCAAATAATACGCCAGGGCTAAATATTAACATGGGACAAAACGGCAGCAGCAGCAGCAACAACAACAGGCCAGTGTTGGGTGACTATGTAATGCCGGTAATTCAGGGGCGGGTACTGACACGCACTCACCCACAAGCGCGTTTTTTTTCGACTTTGTCAGTTATGGGTGGCAATGGACGCGCTTACACGCCTCGAATCTATAATGCTAGAAATTTCCCGAGCAGACGCTATTTCACAACCGATTTCCATAACCGGCACACGATGCAGTGGCAGAACACAGAGCAGGAGCTGCGGCACGCATCGGCTGACTCACGACCACGTTCGAGTACTTTGTAGGGCAGTGATGTTAGGGCTGATAGGGATCGCTGATAACAATAACAGTAGTAACTTCTGCTCGAAAGTTTTGCTATTGTTTTTAGTCGTGTTCGTCTTCTACTTCCTTCCCTTATTATTCCATTTTACAGAGTGTCTCGTTATATGGATGACTCATGCGCTAGGGACGAAAATATATGAGAATGAAAATGCTGTCTATCAATGTGTAACACGTGTGTATATATAGTTAGAGATAAATCAATTTTTCAAAAATTTTCTTACTTTCAGCGGTTCAGTTGAGTTCTGGGAGGCATTGAATTATACAACTGAAATAAAATCGCTCAGCGACGCATGATTCTCTATGACCATGTATATGAACCGCACTGTGTTTTTCTTACAAATTTGCTTTACCACTTACGAACGGTAGATTACGTATTTTCTCCTTGCGTTAGTTGCGCGGTACTGCCGCAGGTGACTTGTCTCATTACTTCACTGATGATACATGGGATCAAGCTACGAACTAACTCAACAACATTGCCTAGCTCGCTGTAAAAGCCTCTCCCTCGCACAGGCGCCGCCACTTACGGATCTGGTCGTTATCGCAGGACTGCGGGGGTAGATAGCCATGAGAGGTATGAGTATATTTTGGAAGTAGTAGCAGCAGCAAGGATGGGTCATTGTATTCAGCAATACGAGGACTTAACAGTAGCGAAAAATAGATTCGCCTCCATTGTACATCACCCCGTGTGGCTGGAGCCGTTTCTTCCGCAAGAACAGCTACCTGCCACCGAGAAAATAGCAAATTTACATTTAATTTTAATACTTTCTCACTATAATGTACAATAAGTGAGCTAGTATCGCATCTGTTTGCCGTCATCGTTTCGATTTCGTACTTCTTCCGCGTAATTTTTTAGGGATGTTTTTTCGTTTCAAAATTCTCTGCGACAGTAACAGTAGCGCCGGACACAATATCGCTCAACTCCCATCGAGAAAAACATCTCGACCATTGCAACTAACGGCTTCTGCACCAGCGTCACGGCCCGCCGTACCAATACAGAAAGTTTCTTCGCCACGAGGATACTTCTCTGGCTTGACACTATCATCAGGTGCGCATCAACGCTGCTGGCTAGGCATCTCGTCACAGTTTCATCTGATGGCTGTGGGGTAAGTCTGCTAAACGCGAGTAGGGGGGAGGAGGAGGCAATTGAATCCAGTGGAATTCAGTGAAGGTATTCTGTCATATCGCTGTCGTAGCTGCTAAATCATTGCCAGCACTATCACCACCATCATAATCAGTAGCAGTCTTTGTATCGTCTTACCGTGTGGCTTCCACTCAAACATATAAACGTACCGCATGTAGACTCTTGACGCTCTAGTTTGCCTTCGCGCGAGAACTTCTTTGGCAAGTCTTTACAATTCTTAGGCTGATCTCCGTAGACAGTTTTTAGTCGCAGCCATCTACGATGAGGTGAAGACTGAGGCCGCCGACACGCACAAACCGATCGCTACTGAGGCATACGGATATCATCACCATCATCGCCGCCACTACGGTTGCCATCGAAAAACAGAGAAACTTACGGTGAAGTGCGCGCTTAGCGTTATTACAAGCCTAGACCATGAAGTCTGTCCGTTGACTCCGGAGCCGCCGTCCGCAAAGAAGGCACAGCCGGGCTGCGGCCGCGACGCTTCGGGCGCTTATCGCTTATCAATTTGACGCCGGTGAAAGCGACAAGGTGTCACCTGAATCACCGTCATAGTCGGCGACGACTGGCAAAGATGACAACCTGACGTTCAGAGGACGCTGTGGTGAGAGTCGGCCTGACTATCTCTATCTTGATGCCAGTTGGCCAAATGCCTTTGGTCGGTATTCGAAAGCAACGGAGATAAGTATCGCGCGCTACTCAAGGACAACACTAACAGCGGCGTCAACGATTGAGATCGTCGGCGCCAGTTGGATCGGTAGTGTAATGATGCAGAATAGCTTGTAAATGAAAAATGGCATGTGGTTTTCAATGGTGGACCTAACGCTCAAGCCGTTACTCCTGCGAGGGCCTATGTCAAAAGGAAATCGCTGGCCCGCCATTTGTTCTGCTGTGGCTTTGTTTTAACTGAGTAATGCGACTCGACCCGTTTGGAACGACCTCTGAGTGCGATCTAAACAGGTTCAGGCGACGGAACGGCCGATGAGCGAGTAAGAATAAAAAATTGATCTCAATGAAGCTGCTTTTTTCAAGCTCGACCGTCAGTAAATTATACGAGAGTCCCAACACAAATAAGCCGCTAATTATAGAAAGATATTTTATTTGTTGTTCATCTCATACGGTGTACATCGTTTGCGTACCTCACATTCTACATTAACTGTTTACTCCCTGAGTGTTTATTAGCTCCTTTAACGTGACAATCGGATATTTTTTTTTTCAATAACGTTGAAATCTTTCATTAACTCGCCATGTGTGCATGCACATATAATTATTAGCACGTATATCGCCTCTGTTCCCTTTGCTTCCGCTGGCTCCATTTCCTCTAATCTCCCACAATTACCTCTCCACCTCGGCCAACTAAGTGTTTCGTTTCATTTTTTATTTACATCCAATCTGGGCCGGTACTATCACAGCTCCGCATCAGCACAATCATCGTTTAACAGATGAGTAACAGAGCGCTTTCGGCTTTACTGACTGCTAACGTTTGCCTTCAATCTTCATTCTTAATCCTCGCCTCCCGGCTGCCACATCGGATACGACAAACATTTGTAGGCATTGTGCATGAGAAATGCTCCCGTGTGCTTTATTCTATGGCTGGCTATGTGATTTCTCCAGCCATTCAAGTCATCAGCGAGCTATGAGATGGCTGGTGCTCACCTGCGCTCCAGCTGCACCCTGGGTCATCTGGACAATACCCTGGTTGGTTGGGTACATCGGTACATAAGCTTCAGGTTGCCTGGGTTTGGCAATTGCCGATAGCAGCAGTACGAACAATAGTAACGGCATAAATACCCAGTGCTATTTAGCAGTCCCGCCCGACCCATTACCATCAACTACAATCTACTTGTTGTGTAGACTCCTAACGGCCTCGTGGCGGGCTCTTGGCGGATAGACCAAAAGCACGAACCGGTCAGCCACTATGCGCTTGTTAGTAGTATATAGGTAGACAGACGAGAGCAGGAGAGAATACACGTATGTTCCCAGTTAGAAGCAAGCGGCGCTCGTTGACTCGTCCATTTCTCCGGTAGCCGATCCTCCATGTTCGTGTGCTTTGAGTCAGCCAAATAACACGGTGCTCGCATGGGCCTACTGATCACTGTATACGTATATCTATACCGACGGAACTAATGTGTGTGAAGTACTCTTACACTATGGAAGTACATTAGAGTGTTATTATGAAGTTATACAAACAGGATGCATTCGTACGGCAAACCGCGCTGTCTAAGCCTACCTGCGACTATGAACGAACGAGCAGCAGCGACTAGCACCAAAGTGGTGACAATTATCACCGCTAGACAAGACACATCCGTATACATTCACTGCTATAAAAAGAGCGAAGGTGGACCGAACATCATCAGTGGACGTGGCTGCTTCGTGGTGCCTGGCCTAGGACAGGGTGCGTGCGATGCTATCGGAGCCAGAAGTTACTAAGCGGTCGAATGGTTTCCTGAGGGTGTTCTCGAGCCTCGAAATTTGTCACTTCATTATCTCAACTTGGCACTCGTTAACGTGACGAGCTAAACACGTGACGAGTCATGATGTGCAACTAACAACAGAAACTGTTCATTGATTAATACGGGCGAAAAAAAAAAACTAATAACACAGTGAAAAAAGAAAAACACAACAATGTTATTGAAACAGTGTTCTATGAGTCTGTGTAGTCGGCACGAATACGACATCGTCAATTTAGTGTTGAGTCGTGGGAAGAGAAATGAGTTGTACTGAGATACCGTTGTCCTAGTTAGGCTAATCGTATGGGCCTCGACATTAATGGTGTTTCACGTTGGCTGCCAATGCCGTTTTCGTGTAACTGATCAGTGTTCAGTAGTATTATATATGTGTGATTTTGACTATGAAACAGACCGATGTGCTTACCATACAAACGTAACAAAAAAAAACTTGTAACTGCACAGGTTTGTCGCACAAGATATTGCTTACCGAGCATAACTTTCGTAGTCCAGCTTGACAGCAAATAAGTTTCGTTGCATCGCCCATACAGCGTAGTCCATATAGTGTTTGAGCATACCGAGCACGACGAGCTATAGCCATTGCCAACGCTCGACACTTGCCTAGGCTGTATCCCGCTGACAAAAGACTTCGGCGAAAGGTCCACCTTCACTCAAGATGACCTACTTGTTGCGTGCGGTACCGACAGAAAATCAAATAAGCAAAGCGTCGAGGACAATCGAACGTAATTTAGTCGAAGGTAAAATTTGACTGACGTCAACAGGTCTCTCTGTTGCCCAGCTTCTACGCCCATTCCGATCCATCGAAGTTCATCCCTGGGTCGGTCTCTGCTTCTACGGGCGATCTAGCTTGCCTTACAATGAAACTTGATTCTCACTAGGCGGCGCTTACTGTTACCAATGCTGGCTACCATCCAAAAGTTTAAGTTTCAGCAACTCAAAGTTCACAATGTTCGATCGACAAGAGGACCCAAGGATGTGTCTTGTTCCAAAACAACCCGTAACAAAGACCTACCATATACTATGTATCATATTTATAACGTAATACATTGACGCATAGTTAAAACAGTAGCGATACAACCAGCATTGCCGTGCAACCGCCGACTCTTTGTCTTGACGGTAGAGACCAACGAATCGAATAGAATAGAAAGTCAATTTGTCCTGAGCGCATGACAAGTGTTTTCGAAAGAATAGGTCGAAACAGGCCAACAACTGTGATCCTGTCTCGTTGGGTAGACGACGACGACGACGACTTCTTCTTCTTCTTCGCCTAAACTGTCCTCCACACAAACTACACAGATCCCACATGGAGGGTTCAACAAATCCTGTAGATACTATTGCGTTACATGGAGATATTTAGACACACAAGGAAAACATAGCTAGCTCTCCCATGAGTGCTATAGATACCCATATATATATATATATATATATATATATATATATATATATATATATATAATGTATTTCGGCTAATCATTGAGTATAAGCAGAAATGTTTGTTTGGACAGATCCGTGTGGGGATCGTTTACTGGAAGGCAACTTGACATCATTACAACCGATAAAAGCAGCACAATCCGTAGCAGTGTCCTGTTTGACCTTATCTAGTAGCCAATTAAAGTAAGAAATAAAACATTCTGAAACTATAGAAAATATATATATGTACATACGTATATCTCTGACGTGACACGATTTTAACATATGTCTAAGATAGCATTATTTGACTTCCCTGGCGGCCAATCGATTTATCGAGTGAATATTTATTAATAAATTTCTTGAGAATGTTTCGAGACCTAGTACGTCAGCGGATGTACGAGGCGGGCATGAGGTAAGGCTGACACGTCTGCGCAAGCTCTTCAGTGGATATGTACTTCACATATCACATATATATTTTTGGTAATCACATCAGCTTTAACGAGTTCAACCCGTCTTTATATTATGTCATCCGTGCTGTATGTTTTATCGGCCCCCTATAAAACTGCCTGTCCGTCCGCTCTAAAAAAACAACCTACTTTCTACACACGCGTAGGACACAGCGATGGCATTATCATTGTCCCCTTCATCGCTTTCGCACTTCATCCATCGAAAGTAGCGTTATTCATCATACAATTTGATAGAGACACAACTGGCTTCGATAGCAAAAACACATCGATTGCGTCATGACCCGTTGACGGCAGTTTGAAGGACAAGAGAAATTGAATGTCAAAGCAAACAGTCACAAAAGGCTTCGCCCTTCACATACATTACTTAATGGAAGTGATCAGCGCTAAGAGTTGACAGGAGCGGGTTTAAATCGTCATCGGCAAAATGATGGCTTATCTCGTAAATGAAGCAATTGGGCTCAGCCCGCTGTCGTTTCCCGTGGCGGGGGCTCGAGAGGAGGCGACCCGACTCTGCGACTGGCCGTCCGGACATAGAGAAGCAATACTGAGGCAGTAGAGATCAAACAACGTAAGGCAGCTTGGCTCCACAGGAACAGCTCCACCGCTGAGAAATAGAATGCGTTTGTTGGACTTTCAGAACATCAGTATTTTGCTGTTAACACACATACACTGTGTACATGGGTTATATCCCATCGAACATAGAGCCCATCGAACAGAGAAAAGCCACTCTCAGCAGCGGCAGAATTAGCCTCTAGCCTTATTCTAGTATAGTGTTGTATCAAGGCCCCGTGGATCAGCGACCGGCATCATCTCTTTTTGCTATTGTTCCTGCTAACTGCATTCTGTCGCGGGCCTTCCGCCATGACGGCTGTCATATTTCTGTCCAGCTCGAACATGCGACTCATTTACCGACTGACGACGATGCCTCTTAAACAAAAGGCTGCGTTATGCGACTGGCAATGATAGCAGTAATAGTGACATTTGATGGAGCCGTTGGTAAAGTTAGCTTTACCAGTGGCTCCATCAAATTTAGCAAATTGGTGTATATAAACAGATTCATTCGAACCCGCATTTCTTCTATCGTCGAACCAATAGTAACAGGAATTCGATCGCGTGCCTTCGTGGTTTTGTGGGGATGGAAAACAGGTCTGGGCGTTATCGGGTGACGGCTAGAACTTCGGCGAGAATTTGTTCAAACTGGAGGAAAGTGACATTTCTTTATTTATGCAACGTCATCGTGGACACGACCTTCTTATGGCCTATTTCGCCTACGAGTTCGAATGGTACACAAACAATAATTGTGACATTCATCTAGTTGATGATAGTACCGGTATTATAGAGATATCTCTCAGTTAGATCTAATCATTTCAGGCTCGAATCGAACGACTATCGCCTCAATTGGCAGACAAAACACTATTGATCATCGTGATAATAAGTTGTATTCGAACTCTGTGTAGGGCCTTGTGCATATTTATTTATTCTGTTTGTTTTGATGGAGATATTATTTTGTTTCTCGCAATGCAGAATTGCGGTTGTTCGAGATGGCTGCCGTATAAGGAGACGTGTTATTTCTGCGTGGGCTGCACGCTCGTCCTATTGTGGGGCCGCTATTGACTTGAAATCCGTTAACGAGATAAATACAGTTTGTATTTTTAGCATCCATTGGGACGTCCCATGTATAAACTGTATAAAATAAATTTATTAACAAATTTACAAGGCCGTATAAATCTGTAGGTGCTTAACCAAACTTAGATTGTACGAGTGGCCCTATTGAGTCGACGTAGACTTGTATCAGCGCAGGGTATCATCACCCGATAGAGCGGTTTTGAGATTGGTCGCAAACAACACAGTGTTTCACTTCTCAAATCTTTGAATAGGGATAATGTCAAGCTGAATATGATTTAATGTAATCATCTTATAATATAGGTGTTTAGATCTGGTGAAGAGGGAAAAACTGATCCTGAAAATATGAAATGATGTTTAATTGGCAGATCGTCAGCCCAGCCGCCATCTTTAAACATTGAACAAATTTTACTTCAGCGTAAACGAAACAGACGAAAATCGCTAGTTTTATATTAGACACGGAGAATACACTACATTGCGATATTTTTTCGCGTTTCTCCCGTGATAAATCAAGCCCGCCAGGTGACGACGCCTCTAAAGTTTGGCCATACGAATCCAAGCATATTATCCTCGTTTTGGCTTTTGAAGTTTGTGAAATGTGGCTTGTACGAACACGCCAAGATTAGCGGTCATCCATATTACGAGCGCCGAAAGACAAATATATACACGTATCATCAGGCAACGGCTGAAATTACGGGTGCTCGTAGTTCATTTTTTCTGCTACTGTTCATTCGACTCCTTCAGCTTCGAACCCGCCGCTGCGTCGCTGCAAAATTCATACCTCTCTATATTTCCTGGCGGCGTTTGCCCTTTGTCTATGAAGCCCACTGGTCAAACCTGAGGCCTGTGTCAACGAATGAAGCCATCAACGTCATGGTTCAAATCATGTGATTGTCCCCGCTGACAGGCACGGATGGCCTGAGGCCTTGGCCTCTGTTGTACGATAAACTCCTGACCTTTGTCACCCCCGCGAGCCAGCTGCTGGTTGTACTGTCATGGTCCGATCGGCGTTAACGATCGAGTCCGTGTCTATGCCTCGTGCGCAACGTCTGTTCTTGTGGCTAGCCGGACGTGTGTAACATATCGGAAATCATCTTCGGGTTTCAACTATTAAAATACGGCCATCTTACGTCCGGGCTATAATAAAGAAGGTTTAGAGAAGAGCTAAGACCTTCTGAACCCATAACTAGCAATGCAGTTTTGGGTCTGATTTAATTCTCGTTGTTAATAGGAAAGGAATCCCAGGGCCCCCACACCGAAGGGTCTCGATTCTGTATACACGAAGCCTACCTCTCTAGCTAGAGTAATCTTAGTAGATCTCTATGTTGACCAGTTTTACAGACATAAGTTTTTCAGGTTCCCGTAACGCGGTTACGTCAGACACTGCCACGCCCGGAGTCACTTAGCTCATGAAGCTCAGGTCGCGAGCACTTCTTCCACTCACTACTACAACCGATATGACAACTTAGTCTTTGCGCATTAATGGCACGAGCAGCCATTCATACGACACATTTACTCGTTTACAGGAACAGAGTACTCAACTAGCGGATTCCCTAATAGGTCGGCTGTTATTCGTTTTCTTGTCGTTGCTGTTGCCGCCATCGTTGCTTCCGTAGTACCCAAACGAGTGCAGACAGTCAGTCAGACAGGGTAGTTAGTTTCTGTTCAGGGTTTCTAATAGAAATACGATAACAGTTAGCAAGTTCCTGAGAACTGCTCTGCCTGCGCGCGTTTTTTTAATCTATTTTATGTCTCTCATCCTTTTCTGCTTGTTGCTCCCTGTTAACTGTCCCGCGCCCCTTCCGTTTTCTCTAGGCTCATCTCTAGCATAACGAGCCTAACCATCCTCCTTGCGTCCTATCTATTTGTTTTCGTGTTTAGCCTCTGTCTTTCGTTTTATCTGAATGAAAAAGGGCCAGCTCGTGGTGCTAGAGGCGAAATGCAGATGCTATCATCGTATTGGTCCGCCACGAAACAGATCATATACGCTAAGCAAATATACACACTCACAGGCCAAGCTTATATACATAGACAAACAGAGCTCGCTCTCAGCGCTAACGGGAGACTCTCTGGTTGTTTGGTTTCGTGTTCAGCGGGCGTCTTACTACTGACTTTCAACTATTGCTACGTCTACTCCTCCAAGTGCAGCAGCTAAATGCTTGTTGTCAGTCAGTGCTACGACTCGGTCTGGTGTAACGTCGTCCGCCATTCACCGTCTGTTTACTTTGAGGTGGCGGCGGCGGCGGCGGCGGCGGCGGCGACGGCGGCGGCGGCGGCGGCGGCACTGGCGGTTAATCGAGCGGCCATAGAAGTAACAACAGCGGTTTCATTCATCATCGGCACCGACGACAACAACAACAATAGCGACCTTTCTCATCAACATCTCAAACTAATATGTCGAATTAAAGTGCGCTACAGGCGAAAAAAGCTGTTGAACAACTCGGAAGAGTCAGTCACTGTGTTTAGCTGGGATCGTTCGTACAGCCTGTTCTATCCACCTTACTGTGACTGTCAATACTATAGCCGCCTGTCAGGTTATCAGCATCTTCATCTGGCACATCGGATCTTTCATCTCACTGATGTACGCTTTATGTTAACTAGCGAAATCAATGGTGGTAACCGTAGAAATAGTAATTTCCGTTTGCTTTTCAGTGAATATGCACTGAACACCGACCGCTCATACAATCAGTCAGCGAACCCAAGTCAAGGAAAATGCTCGCTCGTGCTGCACTATCGTGCCGCCGTATGAGACGCTACTGAGCAAAAATCGTATACGGCGTTGAACTGAACGCCTCGTTAGAAAATTAAGGACAGGAAAAAATGAGAACGACGTCAATGAATGAATGAATGAATTAGCAACTAGCGAAAAATGAGAGCGCCCCGGTGTTGGCTCTCGCAACCCTTCGAGCATCGAACAGCGGATTGTTTGGGAGTTTGTTGTCGCGCTGCTCACAGTGTGTTGTTGACATGACTATATCCATATGTATAGCCGACAACAACGACACTCACAAACAGCTGTTGTGGTCCGTAAAAGGTATCCAACTATATTACAAAAAAAAAAACGTTTTTTTTTTTGACGCCGTGACGAGCAGTTGGAAGATAGGAACAGCCTTAAACCACTGGATGTTTCGGTGTTTTTGGCTTACGTCGAAGTGTTCGTAAGCAGAAGCAACGTAGATCGTCAGCCCAGAAGCAAGGCAGTCTTCAACATTGATTGGCAGTGCAGGCTGATGAAGATCAGCTAGAGCCACTGGCTGGCTGCTTCATATGCTGGACATCATATGCTGATTTACATCTTCTATCTATTTAAATGTGTGGAACCATATATTGCCCTGTGCATAAATCGAAGATAAAGCTGGCAAAACTGATTGTTCGCTGATGTTGGCGAGCCGTATCTATCGACAACAGTTCGCGCGCTGCGTCGGCTGGTTGTGGGAACGCCAAGAAGATCTGTCTTGTACAAGTAACAACATACTCTGTTAAACAGTGCCTACTCATAGCGATTTCAATAAGCGATATACGCGTTGTTCTGAACCATTTTCTCTTCCAAGGAGCTTCACAAATGGAAAACACATATGACAACCTAGTGGTAAATAATAAATTGCCAAACATTTCTATTTTCCGATGAGTACATCAACGGCAGCCCAAATTTCTCTCCACTAAACAGTCAAAACGTGGAAGAGTCAAGCCATATATCTGTGGCGCCTACAAAAGAAACCATAAGCATATTGTTAGTCAATAACATAGTCAGCAGTAATGGCTACGATTGGGTGTTGCAAATAAATGAAACAATAAGAACATTACCATTCAAATTTTATGCCAGTAGCTCGAGCTGATTGAACCCCCGTCTTGAACAAAAGATTATCGGCATTATCGATGCAGAACGCAAATGATATATCTACTGACGGCATGCTTATATACGTATATATAACTCCTATCAATCTCTTAGCAACGTTTGCCGTTTAGGTCGACGGTTTATCGTCCGTCGACATTTTGACTCTGTTCCTGAACTCGATCCTAAAGGAAGTCTAGCAGCGGTCTATGTCAATAGGCGTACGTCAAGTAGGTTAAAATGAAACCTCACCTTTTATAGAATGGATAGATGCCAACATCCATAATCCAAATACTGGATTCGATAGTACAAATTTCCACCGTATAATCACAATAAGTTACCATTAACAATAGCGTTAAGTATTGGCCCCCCTAACACCAAGTTAACTCTCGGTTTGGTATGCGTCGTTCGGACCCCGATGAATGAAAGATGGTGGACGAAAACGATGACGTGTATTCATTAATATTTATAAACGTATCGATTATGACGAGCAGGGGTAACACAAGACTGAGGTTTTAGCGCAGATTGTTGCATTCGTTCTTCAAAGCGACCTACATGTATAGCTGAAGTCGTTGGCACAATTTATTCGTTACAAAGCATAAACGAGAGAGTACTACTCTCTCGGCGGTACAATGTAACAACGCATTACATTGTACAAGTTGTGCATACTATGCTGTATCATACTATATCTTTCAATGGTTAGCTGAAATAGGTCGCTTTTCGTTTCATTGCTCCCTATGAGCCTTCTCCCTTCTTCTCACTCCCATCAATTATTATTACTATTATAATTATTATAAATACTGAGCAGAATGTGGAGACCACCTTGGTTTCCGAAGCGCAGCGTGGCCTCGCCTTCTCGGCCCGCCACTTGTCCCTTTACGTTCTGTTTGGAGATGAGTGTGCCTATACGGTCGGCTGTGTGTTTTGATCTGTCTGTTTGTGTTATTGCTCTTCGTTCACTGTATTTAGCTGATAGTGGTAATGGTCTCGTTCTGCTAACACGCCTCTAGTGGTCGGCGTTGCCATTATGGGAAGCATGATCGCCGTGGTTCCTTAAGTCATCACGACCGGCTCGGGTTGAGCATACGGCCCTCAAGCGATACCACACCGCACGCATACTCTATCGGTTCAATTGAGCGGGCGAACAGCAACTAAACTGGCATCAGCCAAACATATTTGCTGCTTATAGAAAGACACAAGATATCTGAAATCCCGAGCCGCTTTCCTTCGTAATCTCCTTCCATAGGAAAGATGACGTTCAACAGGCACCGCGCGATAACACGATACTTCAGATGTCGACGAAATCGAAGTTTCCGCGAGGGAAGCACGGCGGGCGGGCGGGCGGGCATACGGGTGTTCTCGTCGGCCCGACCGATGTAATATAAGAATAAATGGTGAAGAAGTGCGGCTGCCCATCGACCGAAGGCAAGAGCGACCGAAGGTAGCAGAAAAAGAAGAAGGCCAAAAAAACGAATGACGACGAAGAGAAAATGAAATAAACATTTGCCACCCGTGAGATGTTGCCGTCGTCGCTGAATCCGCTTTTGGCAGTAGCCGCCGCCGCCGCCGCTATCATCGCTGGCTCTTAAAAGCAGTGCCTGAGAACGCCGTAGTGCCCGTTGATTTACTTCGTACGCGGCCGGTACATAACATAGTACTATAAGCAGGCATCGTTAGGTATCCCTGTCAACACAATGTGCAGAGAGTGTCAGCAGTCCTCGTGGGGCTGCTAAAAGAACAGGGTATTTCGGAGCCTTCATTTAGTGAGCAACAACACGAGCAATCGCAGTCGATGATGCAACATTGCAGCACAGTATTATTAACAGAAACAGCCATGCGTACAATGAATATACACTGGCTACAAGGCCCGCCATGACCCTAGACACATCTGCACTGCTGAATTGGATTCCGTCCTCCGACACCCTCTCGTTCGTCTATTGATATGACGTTTTCCAGAGGAACTCTCTATCTATCTTCTATATCGCTATATAAACAAAAAATACACAAACGTATACATATCGACACCTACATAAAAACAGTCAGATGAAGGACTCTGCTCCGAGGAAACCGGAAACGCTAACCTCGCGACAATCGAAGCTACAAAAGATATCACCAAGAGCGCAAACATCTTGTTAACTCGATGACAACTTTAGCGCATGACAACGATAAAACCGACAATGGCAAAAGTGATAGCAAACATCGCCAAGGATCGGGGTCAAACAGACCAGAAAAATAATGACCTTACGTGTTGTTTATGTTACAATTGCTTTTCACCTAGCTGGCCACTGGTTCGCTGTGCATTATCCATGTCCGCATAAAATGGCCAGAAAGAGAGTTCGATTTCCGCCGTTACATTGGTAGCAAAGGACAGAAAAAGATCCTTGCTAAAGCTGGTTAACAAAAACGTGCCAATAGCAATAAACCGACAACAAAAACAGCATCGGCAATCAAGCGCTCAAAGTCAACATATGCGCGATTTGCTCTAATTGACTGAAAAGACGTAGCGGCCAGACGCAGATCGATACCAACGTTACAGCAGCGTGTTGACATTTGCTATTGGACTATTGCAGCCGTTGCCACTGTTCGAGCTGTTGAAGAGATTGAATTGGCACCGCCTCGGAGGTCTGCGACGCGCCTAAACGATCGCCCGCCCCGGCTCTTTTTTTTTTTGTAATCTTAGCTCCGAATAGGACAAAGCAACAAAAAATCTGCCAGTTTACCGTTGGCCTTCAGCTCAGTGAGTTCTACGATGATAATGATGAACACCAGAAACGGAGGTAATGTTTGACTTCGCCAAAGATTCGCGTCTGTTTTTCGGTTGGGTGTTGACTGCAGGTTAGTAGCCGATGGTATGACTGAATAGCTGCTAAAGTGAGTTAAACGGTAAATGGCGAGTAAAGAGGACTCTGTGATACTCGACTCTTGTTGATTACCACGTCCGCACATTACCGTGATGACCAGCTTGGAGTTGGGATAGCTGTAGCAATATTAGTTTACACTAAACACGGTTGGGGGATGGATAAACTATATTTCTTCCTTTATTTATTTTTTGTGTGACGCATTTTCATCGTTATAGAGCTGTTTGCATGCAGCTATTAAACTCAGGCTGAGCTTATTTGTTTTGTCTGTAGTAGACCGAGCCTATAAGGGCAGGCCCATGTGGCGCCGTCCCCCCACGGCGAGATTTGCTGAAAAAAATAAGTTCGATGGGGGACAAGAAGATAGACGACACCAGCAGCAGCAGCAGCGGTGGTGGTAGTGATGAACACGGATCGCACATATAGAAAAGACAACAAAACATTAGATCCAACTAATTACCCCTGTTATTACGTGCCTGCAATATACGATTGGCCCATAAAATGTAAATGTGTCTATGAGTGCACAATGCATGATAGCTTCACGCACACGCGGACACATAAATCCAGTCCAGCAAATAAAACGTTCAAATACGCTCGATATGTTCCGTAACGTTGAGGTAGCTGCTCCTGCTGCGTGGCCGGTGCCCCGACTATGGTTTGGTCTATAACCGCTTTAACGAATCGTGTCTGCAGATGAAACCCAGTACGCCGTGACATGACATGAAAACTGGGTTGTTCTTGAAATAGGTGTGGGTAAGAACGAATACTGGCTATGAACACAGATGAATTATGCGGCAAGAAAAATTAACTCGAGACCAAACTTGGCTCGAATGCCATTTTGCCGAACTTTTTCTAAACATCAGTTGTAAAGAGGTTCTGCGCACCCCTTCAGGCGATAGGTTATTTGTTAGAGAGATTACGACGTGTAACTGATGACTGCTTATCTAATGTCTGCAGCAACCTTACTGGAGCCACTATATCGAAAAGAGACTTATTGATTGTGTAAGTTCGGAATTACTTCTTAAAAATCAGGTCTTTCATGACAAACTTGTCTCTCTTGACACACGGCGATATTCGTTAACTCGGATATGTTACAAAAAGAATAACCCTATGGCAGGCAGCTAGTAGCGTTTGCACGGTGAATTTATCGGTGCACACCCACGAATTGCCCCGTTCTCTAGGTGGACAGAAATTCCCTCCAGTAAGTGACAATAATCTGTTAACTTTTCTACTCTATACATAATCAAAACGATCACCTAATCGCAAAGTTTCGACAGCTGTCAAACAACATGAGGATCACTAGGACCTACCCAGTCCCATCGTCTCAAAACGAGTCCTTGACGAGGCGTGTAGCTTCATCTCAAATAAATACAATTCAAGATCAAATGGTTTTCAACGAAAGCGACAAGATAGGGAGGGCTTCGTCTACCAAAATTCTGTTTAATATTGTTTCCGTAAAAGCAAAGACAACGTAAACTATCGTAGTTATCTTGTTAGCCTTGTCCTTTCAAATGATCTATAACAATAATAGTAATTCGATCATGCTATGGGTTACTTAAGATATTCTCCATTTTAGCTGGACAATTGATAGCGTGCTACTAGAATCACTTGGCGGACGCAGTCAGTCGTCAGACTCGTCCTCTCTTCCGGCCAAGTCGTTTTTACTGTCGGTGATAACTAGGCTCGTTGATGATTTCAGGTGGCGCGACAGACCAGACCGATCAAAATGGCCAGTTAACGTGAAAGGCTTAAGCTAAAAATCGGCCATGGTTAGTCGCATTCGGTAGCCATTGTCTGTTCTATAGTATCCATTTGTACTCGCATTTAGTCGTAGAGGCTTTTGCTTTGGTCCGTTGTTTCTCTGCTTCTTTGTCTGTGTGTAGTAGAAGAAACAAATACCGCTTCTGATGTCATGCTGAAATACTGAGGTCTTATAACAACGAACTCTTTACCTGTAGACTTTGGTTCACCATTGAGCGCCTGAGACATCTATCCACTCAAGCGATCTCTCGGTTTGCGGAAATCGCGAACGAGATCAATTTATGCTTTTCATTCGGTTCTTTGACAGTATATGTCTCATCCTTCCACAGACTCAGAAAACTAAGCTTGCGGACCGATCCAGATCGAAGATGACGACTAGATCCGACGACCTGGTCCGGTAAAGCTAGCCTTCAACGCGGAGGTGCAGGTAGCTGAATCGCCGTAGATTTCACGTACAGATTTCCGGAGGTAGAGGGTTTGACTCTACGAGGCCCTATATGAGGCTATACGAATGAGATAGAGCAAAAACTCTGAAAAAGCCTTTGTCGTTGTTTGCTTACGATAAACGTGTGGTACTCGGCGGCATCCATATGCGGTTAGATGGCAGAATAGGCTCCGTCGCCTACAATTATATTACCGGGAGCATTGACACTAATACTACTAGATCGATCACGACGAACGAAAGACGCGGCAGCTTTGGCGACTAAGACCGTCAGGCCGACCCAGAAACGAGTCGATGCCCCTTCAGCGCGCATCTGCGCAACAGAAAAGGATACCACGGATTGTGAGAGGCGTACATGGCGAACCCCCGAAGATAGGTAAAAATTAAGGCGGAGACCGCCCAAATTTCTGAACACCGTTCGATCAACCTTACGGATCTAGGATTAAGATTTCGACCCGTGATGTCTACGAGATTTCACAGAGCATGTCAAATTGTCCTGGCTGTGGTCTATAGTAGACTCTCAGCGTAACGGTTAATATCCACTTGTTTGTTTGTTTGTTTGTCTCTTTTACAATAGTTGTCGCCCATGTAGTAGTAGCATTCAGGTTGATAAATCTATTTCGTACGTGTACGAATGTTTGAATATATATA